>NC_132785.1:46414632-46722042 GCF_048418805.1 Vulpes vulpes
TATTAATAAAAACTATCCTTTACCTTTAACTAATTTTGCCTTTGTAATGAAACCACAAAATGTCCTTCTTGTAAATAAGGGAAAGCACATAAAATGACAACAATCCCCATACGTGAATATTCAGAGAGCACTCACCAACCATCCTATTCTTGGTCTTCAATCAGTGATGCAAGGAAAAAAAGGGGGTGGATACAACTTTAATTTCTGAACATTTACTTATACATGTATATGAAATTAAGACCAGATGTTAAAAGGTTTTTAATATGACAGTCTGCATACAGAAATTTAAGAAAATATTTTTTCTTTTGAGGCACAAAAATCTTATTTCATGCTAATGATCCAATACTAACCATAATTTTCCTAACCCAGTAGGCCAGTAAAAGATTCTATAATTTTTTGTTTTTTGACAAAGATAACTTTGATTATTTCCAATTCCTATTTTTCTAATCAAACTCATCATACTGTGAAAATTATGATTATTTTACTATTGTGTTTTGCATTAACCATATATTATTTCTGTAATAAATAAAACCAATTACAGGTACATTATAAGAACATAAAACAGACACCAGCACAGCATACTGAGTTCCTTTAAAAACAAACTTAAGAGCACCGCAATGCCACTTCATTTCAATTCAGACTCACTTTAGTTTCTGGAAGAGAAATCCTTGAACTTCATTTATCTCAATCTCATCCCTTATAGTAGCATTGGTCACTGCTGTTTCAGAAACAAAAACAAAATATTTTCAGACTGGGAAAGAACTAGGTTGTCAAAAATTAGAATGCTATAAATTCTTTGTTTTACCTTGTTTTACTTTCATGGACCAGCCCACCGCTACACGTACATGCACACACTTGTATTTCTGAGTGTGCTCTCTTTTTAAACAGGCCTGGGTCATTAAATATTTAACCAATGCTTTATAGATTATTTCACAGTCAAATTCTATTTTATAACCAGAATGATAAACCAAGGTGGCTGCAACAAATTCTTTAGCTCTCAATCCAAGCAAGCACTCCAAGCCCTAACAAATATAGGCATGCTTGCATGTTTCCAATGCCTTTAAAGACAGGAAATCTTTAGAAAGACACTAAAAAGAACATAACATGTTACTGTCATTTCCCTTCCTTCTCACCTCTCCTCTACTCAACAAATAACAACATACAGGGTGGTAAAAGGTACTTGGGACCACAAGAACTCATGAGCCCTTACAGCCTGGGGTAACTCTCCAAGTGTGCCAGGGACCCTCCAGTACGCTCCCCTTCCCTCTCTCCTCTGAAGGCTCACACCCCCAGTACTATAGCTAAAAGCCCTGGGTGCCCTGATCCAGTCTTCCTTCTCCCCCTTTTATCCTTTCATCAGGCAAACATTTATTGGCTGCTTGCTATGATGTCTGATTCCTGCCAGACACACATCAAGAAGAGAGACACAAAAGACACAAATGCCACTTGGTGGAGAGACAAATAGACAATTTTAATATAGTGTATAAAACTTTATGAAAGAAAGCACAGAATATATGGAATATAGAAAAGAGGAAAAATCACTCTTGACAGAGCAGCAAGACAGCCAGCCATCTCAGAAGTACTGATGGACAGATAGGAGTTTTAAAAGATTAGTAGGCCTTTGATGGGAGAAGAGTGGGAAAAAGGAGGAAGGTTTCAGGCAGAGGGAACAGCAGATGCTAAGGGACAGAAGTACTCTAAAGAGGTCATAAAGGCTTAGAATGAAGCCAAACATGGAGGCATCCAGGGAACAGAACATCATTCTGTACGGTACATTAGTGCTGAAGAACCAGAGGGCACAAATGAGAGGCAGAGGGAGAGAGAAGGCAGAAAAAGGGTGGAGTATAAAAAGTTTTCTTTGCAATGCCACAGTCCTGGAATTTACGAGGGGGCTTATGCAGAGCCTCTGAGGGATTTAAAAAAAATTTTTTTTAAATTTTTATTTACTTATGATAGTCACAGATAGAGAGAGAGAGAGAGAGAGAGAGAGAGAGGGGCAGAGACACAGGCAGAGGGAGATGCAGGCTCCATGCACCGGGAGCCCGATGTGGGACTCGATCCCGGGTCTCCAGGATCGCGCCCTGGGCCAAAGGCAGGCGCCAAATTGCTGCGCCACCCAGGGATCCCCTCTGAGGGATTTTAACCAGTAGTGTCACAAAGTCAGATTTTCATCGTAAGGCATCCAAACCAAAAGCACCGTAAGGGATACTGATTCATCTACTTTGGGTAGTGGGGAGGACTCCGGAACAGAAGGCCAAAGATCAGAGAGGCCAGTTAGAAGCCTGACGCACGGAAATGGAGGGAAAAACAGAACTGAATAAAAGAGTGGCAACTAGAATGGAGAAAAGATCTATTCCAAACATACGTTAGCGGGTGAAGAGAGAATTTAGTGTGGAATATAGATCACACATGTCATCACTTGTCTTTTTACATTTTTTTCACCTGACTTTTTAAAAGAAAATTCCAAGCCCAAGTATAGCTAGAAAATGCTTTATGTTACTATTATGACAATTAGATACATTACACAGCACTGCAAAGCTGCGTATAAGCTATATAGAAATACACAAAATCTGAATGTTATTACTCACACTATATAATTCCAGTAACTCTAACTGGCAGGACTTTTTTTAAAAAAAAGATTTTATTTATTTATGGCGGGGGGGGGGGGGGCAGAGACACAGGCAGAGGGAGAAGCAGCCTCCATGCAGGGAGCCCAATGTGGGACTCGATCCTGGGATTCCAGGATCACACCCGGACCAAAGGGAGGCGCTAAACCGCTGAGCCACCCAGGGATCCCCCCTGCTTTTTTTTCTTTTTTAAGATTTTATATATCTATTTATGAGAGACAGAGAGAGATAGAGAGAGAAGCAGTAACTGGCAGGACTTTACAGTAATACAGATCTTTATTTGAAGGACTTTCAGGAGGAGTGGCCAGGGCTAGGTCTGTGATCAGAGCAGAGCCTTTAGGAACAGATCCTGAATAGAAAAATAAAGTTGAAGCAGAAGCCACAGAGGAGAGCATATAAAAGAATGAATTAAAAACTCTTAACCTCCTGGGTGGCTCTGTCTTTTGGGCATCTGACCTGATCTCAGCCCAGGTCATGGTCTTGAGGTCCTGGGTTCGAGCCCCACATGGGGCTCCCCTCTCAGCTCAGCCTGGCGTCAGCTTGAGATCCTCTCCCTCTACCCCTCCCCTTGAACTCGTGCTCTTTCTCAAATAAATAAGTAAATCTAAAAAAAAAAAAAAAAAACAGGAACTCTTAACCAAGAATCATGTATAAATAAATTTTGGATGAACCAGGTAATAAAAAATTTTCATAAGAATCTGAAAACTAGTTTCTTCAGGTCTCCTCAGTCCTTTATCTAAAGCATGCAGTTAGTGCATAACCACAGACAGACAGGGGTTTGCAGATCACAGATCTAATCAATCCACTTTATCTAAACTAGCAATTCATAGGCCTCTCCCCATCCTACTTCAAGAGCAGCAGCAGCAGCATCCTAACTTTATCATAAATACATGAGACAAAGCTTCCTAAGACTGCGTGTTGCCAATAACTTTCTGAGACACTGACCCACACTGACACCCCCCATTACTGCCAGCCCCCCAACCTCACCCCTATCCCCAGGCTGGACTGGCTGGGCACTCCTGGCTGTCCCTACAGCTATGACCAGCCTCATCTACTGCCTCAGCCTGCCTTGCATAGGTTACTATTTTTTATTAATTGCTGAAAATGAATGGGAAGTCACCAGATAAAGCAAAACAAGATGCTCTTTCCAATTTAAAGAAGTTCTTGAGAGCACAATATCAAATATATTTCTTTCAGATTAAAGTCAAATTCTAAACTAAGGAGAAACAGGGTCTACTCCATCTCCAGCTTCAAATTAACATGTGTAAGACTATAGTCATTAAGTTTTCTTAAAAGTACGCAAGCCTGCCAATTTTTATTCTACTCAAGTACAGACAGTAAACTTACTTTTGACTTGGGTATCATCCAAAGCTTTGTATTCTGTACTTTTAATTGCTAGCTCCACACCGTAGCCAGATAAGTACATTTTCTGTGAGACTGGTTTCTGTTCCAACACAATTTAGTTTTTAAAAAAGAGAAAATATTTTGTTAAATAACTTCTTTTAAATTCAGCACATTTGTGTATTAGGACATTAGGGTAAATTACTAATATCATTTTTTTTAATCACTGTGAAATATTATTTGGGGGCTATTTATACTCTAGCTAGTATATCAAGGACCCAGAATTTGGTTGATTACCATGTCCTTACTTTCTAAAAACCTTGTCATGGCTCTAATGTTTCAATTACTCTTTTTCAAAGAAGAAATACCTGTCCTTTTTGTTATACTATGGTAACTTCCCCATTTCTCCTATGAGTTAATTAACAGAGGCTCCAATACAATCAAGTTTCAATAAAACTGTACTCCTTTCACAGTGAACTACACAAGATTTGCTATCCAGCAAATGCTATTCACTTGCTAATTATCTAGATGTAGAACTAGTGTTACCAAAAGCGATACTGAAGAGAAGAGGTAAAAGACATTAAAAAAAAAATTTGCAGTTTTGAACAGCCTGATTAAATTTTTCTTCAGGTTTCTCAATGATTAAAATATACCAAATGCCAAAAATCAGTATCTACTCTTGCAACAAGGGCAAAAATTGCCTAAAATGGAATTGTCTCCAGTACTGATGATCAGAATTTTAATATCTAATTTTCTCCTTTCTGTAACATGCAAATACAAAATGTACTTCTAAAGATTACCCCATCAAGGAAGAGAACTCACCACATTTTTTCAAATGGTAAGCAACCTGAATGAATATACATAATATTTTTAGAGGATGTCTAAGGTTCTTTCAAGCTTCCAGCCTGAAATTCTTTTCAGTTATGCTACAATCATCATCATTTGGCACATCCTTTCATGGCTTAGGAAACAGTTTAACCTAGTGTCCAGGAAACTCCCCTGAACATTCTGTGCACCTCTGCTTACTCAAGTTTGCAAGAGGGCAGTTTTGCAATCGTACATGATAGAGAAGAGGTAAAGACTGGAGGGAAGGAGAGCCTCAATAGTGTCTTACTCTTTTTACTCTCTTCTTTCCTAACTTGTCCCCCGCCCCCGTCCACCACAACCTTAAAAATATGTCCAGAGTGACTATTCCTGGGCTGTTCTATTTCCAAATAAGATGATATAAAAATTAGTTTCAGATATACAGAGAAATATTTAACACTGCCACCCACATGAAAATGTAATTTGCTAATTTCTCAGGCCCATGCTATAATGAAAAATAGCATGAGGAGACTGGGTTGCTTATAATTATGGTCATCTGAAAAAGTTGAAAATATTTTAGAGTTTTTATTTTCAAACAGGTCAATTTAAAAATGCATCTTGACTATCCACTAAAAAGACAATCAGCAGGTAGAGAAGCAAATCAAAGCTCAAAATCTACATATTTTGTTACAGTCCGTAAAAGAAATATAATTTCACAAAACCAATTTCCATTATCAATTCTGAAATATTATTAGCTCCTCAGAAATAAATGTTTATTAAATTCATATTTACTGTCTCCATTTGAAAATGTATTAATATAAAATGTGAACTGTAGTCTAATAAGTTTGGATTTGCAAACCAAAAATGCTCATAGGCTAAATCAACCAGTGAGAAGAATCTTTCTTCATTTTTCTATTTCTTCTCTCCCCATAAAAAGGCATCTGTTCCAAAGGCAGCATAAGTAACTCCATTTTATTAGAATTACATGTTGACTAGATTTAAAATATAACTCTTTTGAATGTACAATATATCATTCATTAAAAAGGTTATAATTTGATGTGACAAAGTGACAGTCGGCTAGTATAATTTCATAGTATATTTAATGGTCACATACTCCAAAAAATAACTTGGGACACTAATTCTCAATAGATGAGCATCCTCTACTGTAGGGTACATTAGAATCACTTGGGAGACATATTTAAAAAGATAAACAGTAATTTGATCTCCCACTTCCATTTCTACCCTGATATAATTGACATAAACACTGTATTACTTTAAAGTGTAAGACATAATGATTTGATAGATCTAGACAATAGGAAATGATTACCACAGTACATTTTGTTAACATCTATAGCTTATTTTTTATAGCTCATTTTTTTTCTTGTGGCAAGTACTTTTAAGATCTCTCAGCAACTTGCAAATATGCAATACAGTATTATTAACTATAGTAATCTCAGAACTTTTAACAGAAAGTTTATTCTTTCCACCTTTACCCATCATCACCACCTCTCATTACCGCCAATCTGTTCTGTTTTTTGTTTTTTTTTAGGTTCCACATAGAAGTGATATCATGACAGTATTTGTCTTTCGTGGTGGAACTTACTTCAATCAACATAATGCCCTCAAGGATCCATCCATGTTGTCATACACAAATGGCAGGATTTCTTTATTTTTAACGATATCATCCCTCTGTACACAGAAACATTTTCTTTACCCATTTATCAACTGCAGAACACCTGGGCTGTCCCCATGTCTTTATTATGGTAGGTAATGCTGCAGTGACCATGAGAGTACAGATTTCTTTTCAAGTTTGTGTTTTGTTTCCTTTGGATATACACCCAGAAGCAGAAACACACAATCACATGGTGGTTCCTTTTAAAATTTTCTGAGGAACTTCTATACTCTTTTCCATAGTGGCTACACTCCCATCAAAAGTGCAAAAGGACTGCCTTTTCTCCACATCTTTGCACCCTTGTCTTTTTAACAGCAATTCTAACAAGCATGATGTGGTACCTCACTGTAGTTTCTATTTACATTTCCTGATTAGCAATGTTGAAAGCCATTTTATGTACATGCTGGCCATTTGCATGTCTCCTTTGGAAAAATATCTATTCAGGTCTTTTGCCCATTTTTTCATCAAATTTTTTTTTTTTTTTTTTTGCTACTGAGTTGTAAGAGATCCTTATATATTTCAGATATTAAACTCATCAGATAAATGATTTACAAATATTTTCTCCCATTCCATAAATTGCCTTTAGTTTTGTTAATGGCTTCCTCTGCTGTCCAGAGGCTTTTTAGTTTGATGTAGTCCTACTTTATTTTTTTCATTTATTTTTCACTGCATTGCACTTTATTTTTGCTTTTGTTGCCTTTCCTTAGGTATCAGTTCAAAAAATCACTGCCAAGACCTTGTCAAGCGGTTTTCCCCTAGGTTTTCTTCTAGGAGTTTCATGGTTTCATATTTTATGTTTAAATCTTTAATCCAATTCAATTTTTGTGAGTGTTATAAGAGGGTTAGTTCCATTCTTTTGCATGTGGTTATCCAGGTCTCCCAGCACCATTTAACTGAGTATGCTTGGCTTGAATATTAGTCGACCATATATGCACGGGTTTATTTCTTGGTGCTCTCTCTCTTTTTTTTTTATTGGAGTTCAATTTGCCAACATATAGCATATCACCCAGTGCTCATCCCGTCAAGTGCCTCCCTCAGTGCCCGTCACTCAGTCACCCCAACCCCCCACCCACCTCCCTTTCCATTACCCCATGTTCGTTTCCCAGAGTTAGGAGTCTCTACATGTTCTGTCATCATCACTAATATTTTCACTCATTTTCTCTCCTTTCCCCTTTATTCCCTTTCACTATTTTTTTGTATTCCCCAAATGAATGAGTCCATATAATGTTTGTCCTTCTCCGACTTATTTCACTCAACATATACCCTCCAGTTCCATCCACATCGAAGCAAATGGTGGGTATTTGTCGTTTCTAATGACTGAGTATTATTCCATTGTGTACATAGACCATATCTTCTTTATCCATTCATCTTTCCATGGACACCGAGGCTCCTTCCACAGTTTGGCTATTGTGGACATTTCTGCTATAAACACCGGGGGCAGGTGTTCTGGCATTTCACTACATCTGTATCTTTGGAGTAAATCCCCAGCAGTGCAATTGCTGGGTCGTAGGGCAGGTCTATTTTTAACTTTTTGAGGAACCTCCACATGGTTTTCCAGAGTGGCTGCACCAGTTCAAATTCCCACCAACAGTGCAGGAGGGTTCCCCTTTCTCCACATCCTCTCCAACATTTGTTATTTCCTGTCTTGTTAATTTTCACCATTCTCACTGGTGTGAGGTGGTATCACATTGTGGTTTTGATTGGTATTTCCCTGATGGCAAGTGTGCAGAGCATTTTCTCATGTGCTTGTTGGCCATGTATACATCTTCCTCTGTGAAATTTCTGTTCATGTCTTTTGCCCATTTCATGATTGGACTATTTCTTGGGTGTTGTTTAATAAGTTCTTTATAGATCTTGGATTCTAGCCCTTTATCTGATATGTCATTTGCAAATATCTTCTCCCATTCTGTAGGTTATCTTTTAGTTTTGTTGACTGTTTCTTTTGCTGTGCAGAAGCTTTTCATCTTGATTAAGTCCCAATAATTCATTTTTGCTTTGGTTTCCCTTGCCTTCATAGATGTATTTTGCAAGAAGTTGCTGTGGCCAAGTTCAAAAAGGGTGTTGCCTGTATTCTCCTCTAGGATCTTGATGGATTCTTATCTCACATTTAGATCTGTCATCCGTTTTGAGTTTATCTTTGTGTATGGTGTAAGAGAATGGTCTAGTTTCATTCTTCTGCACATGGCTGTCCAATTTCCCAGCACCATTTATTGAAGAGACTGTCCCTTTTCCAATGGATAGTCTTTTCTGCTTTGTTGAATAGTTGACCATAGAATTGAGGGTCCACTTCTGGATTCTCTATTCTGTTCCATTGATCTATGTGTCTATTTTTGTGCCAGTACAACACTGTCTCGATGATCACAGCTTTGTAGTACAACCTGAAATCGGCATTGTGATGCCCCCAGCTCTGGTTTTCTTTTGGCTCTCCATTCTGTTACACTGATCTCTCTATATTTTTTATTTTCTAAAATTCTACTAATTAACATATAGTGTATTATTAGTTTCACAGGTAGAGGTCAGTGATTCATCCGTCTTATATAATACCCAGTGCTCATTGTATCACCTGTCCTCCTTAATGCTCATCACCAAATAACCGCACCTCCTCACCCCTCCAAAAACTCTCAATTTGTTTCCTATGATTAAGTCTCTTATGGTTTCTCTTCCTCTCTGATTTCATCTTATTTTTCCCTCCCTTCCCCTATGCTCCTGTTTTGTTCCTTAAATTCCACATACGACTGAAATCATGTTAACTGTCTTTCTCTGACTTATTTCACTTAGCATAATATCCTCTAGTTCCATCCACATCATTACAAATGGCAAGATTTCATTTTTTGATGGCTGAGTAGCCATCAAAATGATCTCGATCATTTAGTATCAGCTGAGACATGATTTGTGACCCAGTATGTGATCTATTCTGGAGAAATGTTCCATATGCACTCGAGAAGAATGTATATTCTGTTGCTTTAGAATAGAATGCTGTGAATATATCTGTGAAGTCTATCTGGTCCAGTGTGTCATTCAAAGCCCTTGTTTCCTATTGATCTGCTGAGATGATCTGTCCATTGTAGTAAGTGGGGTGTTTTTCCGTCTTGTCCAGAGAAAAACAGATGAACTTGAGAACAAAATACTAATATGGCAACAACAACCCCAGAGAAATATACACTCAACAAATCAGAAGAGGAACACTTGGGTGGCTCAGAGGTTGAGCGTCTGCCTTTGGCCCAGGGCATGATTCTGGGGTCCTGGGATCGAGTCCCACATCGGGCTTCCTGCATGGAGCTGCTTCTCCCTCTTTGTCTTTCCCTCTCTCTGTGTCACTCATGAATAAATAAATAAAATCTTTTAAAAAATCAGAAGAGATGTGAAACAAAAAAAAATTGAGAAAATATGATCAGACAGGTGAACAGAAGAGAGCAATAGTATTTTGGACTGTTAGAAAACTAGATCCTAAAATTGTAACAAAAGAAAACCTTCTATGTCTACAAAAAAAAAATTAAATACAATGAAAGGATAGAATCTAACTATAAAAAATGAAAATTAAAAGACAAAAAAAAAAAAAAGAATATGAACAGAACAGAGCAATACACTATGTCCTGAGTATATTTGGTCAGTTTGTTAGAAGAAATGATATCTCAAACTTGTAAAGAAAGAAAAACATACAAAAATGAAGTACTTTGAAAGGATAGAATGTAATCATAAAGACGAAAATTTAAAAAGACTAACAAATCAGGAAAAAAAAAAGAAAAAAAGAGAAAAAAATGAATATGATCAAACAGGAGAAGAGAACAGAGACATACACTAGATTCTAGGTGTATTTTTGGTCTGTTAGAAGAAACTGCATCCTGGGGCACCTGGGTGGCTCAGCTGGTTAAGCATCTGCCTTTGGCTCAGGTCATGATCCCAGAGCCCTGGGACTGAATCCTGTATGGGGCTCGAACCTGCTTATCCTTCTACCCCTCGTCTTGCTTGTGCTTTCTCTCTCTCTCCCTCAAATACATAAATAAGATCTTAAAAAAAAAGAAAATGCATCCCAAAATTGTAAAGAAAGAAAAAGATATATGTACAAAAATAAAATTAAATATAATGAAAGGATAGAATGTAAGTGTAAAAATGAAAATTAAAAAAGATTTTTAAAAAAGTTGATAAAAAATTGGTTGGGAAAGGAAAGAGAAAAAAATTAAAATTGAAAGACTAAAGAATTGTGGGGGAAAAACCCTCATGAATTATATGTGATATTCCCCTAGTGTTGGAGCTTTGCAGTTCTCTGTGATGAGTAGATTTGGTCTTGGCTGGATAGTGTTGCTTATCTTCTAGGGGAGGGACCTGTTGTGCTGATTCTCAGGTGTCTTTGCCCCCGATTGGACTGCACCACCCTTGTCAGGGAGCCAGGTGAGGTAATCTGCTCCAGCTTGCTTATTTGGCTTTTGTTCTCCAAAGGCTTTCCTCACAGCTTTAGAGGATGAGTGAAAATGGTGACCTGTCAGTCTCCAGGACCACTCTTCAGTACTCCCTCAGGGAAAAGCAGTCACTCCTGTCTCCCTGGGCTCCATTCGAACTCTGCTTACCCAGCCTGTGACTGAGTCTTTCCATAATAGGCACGTGACCCCCATTCAAGTCTCCAAGCCCTGCAGACCCTTTTGAGGGAAGAGGGGTTCTTGCCGGTTCTGCCATTTGTTGGGCCCCTGCTTGGAGAGCAGTCATGACTACCGTGTGTCATTCACAGTTTATGGCAACCTGGAGCTGAAAGTTCACTCCTCAGCTGTTTGCTGCTGGCTTCCCCTTTCCGATGCTTGGGAACTCTAGGGCACTCAGGCACTCCCAGCCTTTCTGTGACCCTGAGGATCCTGAGACCACACTGTCCCACCTGGGATTTTGACCCACTTCATCACCTGAGCACCTTTCAGGCCAGGACATGCCTCACCAAAACAGACTTCTAAAAGTTCTAAAAGTTCTGATTTGGCACCTGACTGCTATTATCACTTTCCAGAAGCAGGCTAATTGAGGCTACCTCCTGCCACGGTTTATATTCCCATATATCGTCTCAGATTTACTTCTCTGCACCTCCTACCTTGCAGAAAGTGGGCAGTTTTCTATTTGTAGAGTTGCAGCTACTCTCTTCTTAAATCTCCAGTTCACAGGTGTTCAGAATGGTTTAGTAGCTATCTAGCTGAATTCCTGGGACCAGATGAAACTAAGGTATTCTACTCCTCTGCTGTCTTGGGACTCTTTCAGTAGTTGTTACTTTTCATTCTGTAGCAATTCTGAAGAAACTGAGACTTGGGAGAGCCTCATACTGGTAAGTGGCAGTATTGGGTTTATCTGATTCTAAACTTCTTCCCTCAGCACAGAAGCCCATCTCCCATTCTTTAGGCTAATAAACTGAACTACAAATTTCAACATGCTCACCTACTAAACACGTTTCCTTTTCCCTGGTGAATGCTTAAGTGATCTATATATTTTTATGCCAATACCACACTATTTTAATACTATAGCTTTGTAATATAGTTTGAAATCCAGAAGCATGATGCCTCTAGCTTTGTTCTTCTTTGTCAAGATTGCTTTAGAGTTTAAAGCTACTGCAATTAAAATATATTTGTATAGAACAGACATCTATATTATTGGAACAGAATACAGAGTCTAAAAACATACATGCCTATATGAAAACTTGGTATATGATGGCTTAAAATAAAGACTCAACTGTTCAATAAATTATAAATTATTACCAATTATAAATTATAATTTATTTACCAATTATAAATTATAATTTATTTACCAATAATTTTCCATATGGAAAAACTAGAATTGTATCCCTAACCTGCAGCATATTCAAATACATTCCAGATGGATTAAGACCAAAACATAAAGACTAGCCCTTTATTATTATAAGAAAATACAGGAAAATGTCCTGATGATTTCGTGAAGGAAACTATTAAAGAAATATTGGATTAATTTGACTACATCACAATTATTACTTGCACTGAACCAAAGATGTCATAAATAATTTTTTTTAATACCAGAAGACCAGAAATACTATAGAAGATGTTTGCAAAGTATAGAAGATTAGTATTCAAAACATATTTTTAAAAATCTGCCAATAAGAGAAACCCAAATTATCCAATACAAAAACAGGTAAAGAATATGTATAGCAATTAACAACTATATCTATAATGATTTTATTAGCTTAAACATTAATATGCAAATCACTAACATTTCATTTTAAAACACTCTTTCCATGTTCGGAATATAGTGGTAAAATAAGCAAAGTCCTCCTTCTAATGGTTATTATGTTCTAGTATATTTGTGTGAGTTTGGTTGTGTGGGGTGGGGGGAATGGTGTGGAGGTATGAAATAAATAAAACTTGAGATATAGCAATGGGTACTATACAGTCATTAAGCCAGAATACTACATAATAAGAGTGTGATAGCAATGCGAGTTTGGAAGAGTGGGAACACAACATATTTGACCAGAAACTTGAATAAAACGGTAGTCAGCCATCCAAAGAAATAGTTAACAGCATTCTTATGCAATGCTTCATATTTTGAACTAATAAATACTATCAGTATATCAATTAAATTAGATTTCCTCATCATAATACATTTTCATTAAAAATAACTGTATTTTAAGGGGTGCCTGGGTGGCTCAGTCAGTCAAGTCTGACTCTCGATTTTGGCTCAGGTCATGAACTCAGGGTTGTAAGGTTCAGTTCCATGCTGACTGTAGAGTCTGCTTAAGAGTCTCTCTCCTTGGGCACCCTGGTGGCTCAGCAGTTTAGTGCTGCCTTCAGCCATGGGATCGAGTCCCATGTCGGGCTCCCTGCATGGAGCCTGCTTCTCCCTCTGCCTGTGTCTCTGCCTTTCTCTCTCTGTGTCTCTCATGAATAAATAAATAAAATCTTAAAAAAAAAAAAAAGATTCTCTCTCCTCTCCCTTTCCCCCACACACTCTCTCTCCCCCTCTTTCTCAAAAAACAAACAAAAAATTCTAACTATATTTATGAATTCTAGCAAATACTATACACATTATGGTTTTTTTTAATCCAACTTTTAAACCTGTTTCAGATTTAAGAAAGGAATCTGAATTGAAAGGAGTATCAACATGATCCCCAAAGATACAGAATCCCCATGTATTTTTCCACATAAAGTTCACATTTGATAGGTGTGTTAATTTTAAAAAATCTTTAACTGTTCAGGTGGAAGTTATGTAAAACCTACTAAGGAAATTACCAAACGTATTTTTTTTATAGACAAAATAATCTTGGATAAAACTGTACCTGAATATAATGCCGAAGAACATACAGAATTTCCCCATTTCGAGCTTTTTTGGACAATACTGTGTGAAATTTACCAAATGCTCTGGTACCAATTTCAGCATAGAGTATAGTCACTGGTAAGCTCTCTTTATTTGTAGGAAATTTATGATCTCCTTTAAACAGATAAGGTCTGGGCCTAAAATGGAAACAAAACACATACTTTTGTTATTTATTTATTTTGAAAGATTTTATTTTTAAGTAATCTCTATACCCAATGTGGGCTCAAACTCAGAACTCCAAGACCCAGAGTTGCATGCTCCACCAACTGAGCCAGCTAGGCGCCCCAAGACACAAACTTCTGAAAGAACTGAAAAGAGTATACTGAAAACACATCATGACCTTTTATAACTTCTGCTTATCAAACAACTTACAGGAAAAAAAATACACATATACATCTATACATATATATACACATTTATACACACACACACACACGCAAAAAAAATCACAGAAAAAGAGTTTAAACTTCCTGTGGTGAATGTTCATCCTGTGTACAATTTAACATAGTAATTTCTGTGGGAAAATTAAAAACATGTAAAGACAATATACCTACAAAATAACTTTCCTTACAATAAAACAATACAACAAACATATACAACAGAATGTAACATAAACATGCTGAAAATTTTATAGCTATATGTAAGTGAGAAAGAATCCCCATTTACTATATGAAATCTGAGGGAATCAATAGAAAGTGACTTCAATTCAAGACAAAAGAAATCTGGTTAACCCAAAACTGAATATTACAAATGTTTTTAATAAACAAGGTTTACTATTTAAATAACATATAACGGCAATATATTTTTCAATGAAAAAATTTTTTCTTCAATTAGAAGGGTATAATTTTTCATACCTCACATTTCCTGAAAGTGGGCTCCAAATAATTTAAAAAACAAAAGCACGATATCATACAAAGATTATCAGTACTAATACTTATCAGTACTTAATATGAATAACAACTCATGAAATCCTCAAGGATAAGCAAAGAAATAGAGAAGTGCTGTGGTCTAGCCCTATCATAATATCTTGATATCTTATTTGCCAGAACCTGTGCTAAGTTATATATATGCACATTCATAATGTACATTGGTACATTAGTAATATATATATTACATATATATTCTATTTTCTCAACAATTCCTTTAGATAGTTACTATCATTTACTTAAATTTTTAAGGTTCCCAGGGGTCAGACAAGTTAAATGTCCAGCACAAGATCAAACAGAAAGCCAGGATTCCAACTCCTATGGAATCCCAAACCCACATCTTTTAACAACTTACACAGGTAGAAAGAAAAACAAGATGATGAGGTTAATAACAACAAAGGTATTGAGAAATAACCTTTATGTAATGAATTCATATCTCTACAAACTTTATTCATTTACTATCTTTAAATAACTGGGTTTTGAAAGTAGGCAGAATTAGATTTAAGTTCTAGTTTAATTACTAGGTATGTGACTCTAAACGAGTGATTTGCTCTCTTTTGGGCTGATTTCTTTAACCACTCAAGAGGAGGAATTCTCACTACCTTAGTGTGTGTCCTAAAGATTTACCAAAAGGACTTGCAAATCATCTAGCAGAGCATAAAGCACATGCCTGATGCTTAAGAAATAATTCTTCTCTCATTCTTGCAAACCTCCACTTATTTAAACTATTGATCAAGAGTATCATCAAGGAAAAAAAGGAACCAAATGTTGGGTGGTATACTATCATTCATGATGAAAGTAGGGAGTATTTATCTATGTAATTATGACTATATATATACCTTATTTCTAAAAGGATACATGAGAACTTGACTGTACTGGTTGACCCTAGGGAGAAGTTCTAGAAGTCAGGAGTAAAAAAGAATCATATAATTTTCTGTATGCATACATTGTATTATTCTAATTTTTAATGTTTAAACTTAATACATTGGGAACATGGTGCTTTTGGCGTGAACTAACATAAAATGCATCAAAAAATTAAAGGGACAAATTCTTCACTCAGATGGACATAATGAATTGATTCCCTGAGGTTTCATATACTGGATGTGTGTATTGCATTCTTTTTTCACTTACTGACATAACTATAAAATTTTACAGCATGTTTACATTATAGTTTATCTTATTAAATGTTTATTATATTGTTTTGTGTATAAGTTATTTTGTGGCATATTTTCTTTACATTTTTTAATTCTCCCATAGTAGTTAATTTAACCTGTACAGAGTAAGGAAGAAAATTCTTAAAATTAAAACTTAAAATGAAAATTGAATCTTTTTATCAAGAAGTAAGATTTTATTTTTTTTTTTTTTTAATTTTTTTTTTTTTTTATTTATGATAGTCACAGAGAGAGAGAGAGAGGCAGAGACACAGGCAGAGGGAGAAGGCAGGCTCCATGCACCAGGAGCCTGATGTGGGATTCAATCCGGGGTCTCCAGGATCACGCCCTGGGCCAAAGGCCGGCGCCAAACCGCTGCGCCACCCAGGGATCCCAAGAAGTAAGATTTTAAATGTCAAAAATTCAAAAATAATATTCTATTACTTGAGCTAAATTGAAATTGATATAATCATTTGGTGATAACCACTGTTATTTTAAAGAGAAACATTTCTAGAATATTCATGAAAACTTATATACAATAAACTTTCTACAATAAACTATATATAGTAAGTAACATAACTAATTTTTTTATTTTCTGATATGGCTGGAAAATTATATAAATTACCTCTTCTAATAGAGAAATTCAAATTTTTTCTTAAAGATTTTATTTATTTATACATGAGACACACACAGAGAGAGAAGCACAGACATAAATAGAGGGAGAAGCAGACTCCATTCAGGAAGCCTGGTGTGGGACTCAATCCTGGTACTCCAGGATCACGGCCTGAGCCAAAGGCAGACGCTCAACCGCTAAGCCACCCAGGCATCCCTCAAACTCCTATTATTATAGAACAAGGCTTACCAATAAAAATAAGTTAACTTTTACAAATAAAAACTGGCTAAATTACTATTATTCCTGGTTACTGACTATTTATTTATTTATTTGTTTGTTTATTTATTTATTTATTTTTAAGATTTTATTTATTTATTCATGAGAGAGACACAGAGAGAGGCAGAGACACAGGCAGAGGGAGAAGCAGGCTCCATGCAAGGAGCCTGATGTGGGACTCGATCCCGGGTCTCCAAGATCAGGTCCTGGGCCGAAGGTGGCGCTAAATCGCTGAGCCACCCAGGCGTCCTTACTGACTTACTTTAAATCAAAATCAGTCAAGTGCTTAATACCTCTTTACTAACCTAATAATGAAAACTTTCCACTAATTGCTTGCCTTCAAATGCATCATATTTCTGGACATTATTAGCATGGAGTACTGTATTTCAGGTTTATAAGATTACATGAGTTCAAGCACCTTTACAGTAATTTTTAGTTTGGCTATCATAGTATATATACACACTCATCCACATTACTTTAATAAATTTCTTTTAAAGTTTTACACATTCATCCACTTTCATTATTTTTACAGATTTGAGAGACAGAACACTCGAGAGCAAGCATGCAGGGGCGGAAGGGGGAATGGAAGGAGCAGAGGGAGAGAAAGAAGCAGACTCTCCAATGAGTGGGGAGCCCCGTGCAGGGCTCAATCCCAACACCCTGAGCCAAAGGCAGATGCTTAACCCACTGAGTCACCCAGGTGCCCCATCATCCACTTTCATTAACACTAAAGATAGGATTTTAAAGATAATACTGTCAATGTTTAGATACTTGAAACATGAAACAAAATTTTATCAGCCCCAAGTGTTGAGTTCACAATTTCTTCTGCAACAGATGAAGAGACAAGAATGTGCAAAACAAGGAAAACAATTAGTTGCCATACTTCATAGGATCCTGTTAATAAATACAAAAAGTATGCTAAAATCATACTTCATTTAAAAAGTAAAAAGGAATCAAACTAGATGAAATTATTAAAATCATTTCATTAATTTTTACTGATACCTTGGAACTCATATGACACTAAGTCAAGTGGATTATCATTAAAAATACTGATTTTTGTCAAATCAGTAATGTAGAAGTACATTTCATAATTTATACAGGGTATCTTACATTTTAATATTAGCCTGAAACAAAATGTTTTCAAAAATTTACTATTGTTAGTAGTTAGAAAGGCTGCTAATGAAACAGTGCTAGTAGATTTAAATATTTAGGTCAAAAATAAAAGGAAAAATTAGAAGGGAAGAGATTTTCCAGAGACAAAGGTCTCCTGAATATATATTTACCCTATGCCCCAAATTCATGCATAAATATACAGACTGACACAACGTCATCTTAATGATGCAAACTCTGTACTTCTGTGCTGGGAGCAGCCTTGGGTTAGGCCACATGAAGACTGAGGCTACAGCTACCAGGTGAAAGTTTAACAATGGTGGAACTAGAATGACATGTGCCGCTTTGGGGTTTATGTTTGTATTTGGGGAAACCAGGCACAGAATGTTTTCAGTGGGGACAGGGCTTGCTTTTTTGGCCCGTTTACTGTCCCCAGTGAATATCTGCAGTGATGGCAAAGATCAGGTCCGTATAAATGCCCTTGTTCAGGTTTTATTTATTTTTTATTTATTTATTTTTTCCTTGTTCAGGTTTTAACAGATAACAGATGTTAGACATCCCATCTCTCTGAAACAGGACACACTAGTCCCCTGGGACTTATACATAGTTGGCTAAATCGGGGACCCTTGAGCATGGTGAGACCTACAGATGGATCTCATCCTGCTGCTTCGAGTCCTGTTGAGAATAGCCTTAGTTAAATGCTTTATGAGACAACAGAATGGCTGATGGGTTGCATAGTCATAAAAATTTTGAGTTTGGTCAAGAATCTGTCAGGCCCAGGTATGGACTGTTGAGAGGGGCATTATACCATAGCCATTGACTATCTTTCTGGGTGTGTTAAGACTAGGACAGGCCATTTCTCAGGGTTTGCAGCAAGAGACTTTGAGGCGTGCGTGAACGTCTTCCTCTGGGACAAGGAGAAGGTTGCTTACTGCTTGTTATAAGCCAGAGGTTCCCCCAAGCACTGTGTCCTTCTGCTGTGATACATTCCCAACTCCTTATGTTGGGTTGGTGTGGGCCCGTTTTCACCCCTGGAGAATATGAAGCCACAGGGAACTAGTGCAAACGTGCTAATGCTCATGCTGCTTATGGCCACCAATAGTACAGTTCTTTGTTTCTAACCCAAGAGTCTCTGGTCTTCTGCCAGAATCCATGAAACCGTCAAAGACAAGCTTATTAGCTTTCAGGTAAGGCAAAATCAATTCCCCAGCCTGAGAAAAGCTATATATAGCATTTAGGTTAATACATTTTTCTTTTTGTGAACCTTAGGCACACAAGCCTTAGTTTTAACACTATCAATATTCATCCATAGTGTTTTTTTAAGCAAATAACTTATTTGAATATGTATTTAGAGTAACAAATATTTTAAGTTTTCCCCTCTACAAATGTTCCTCATTCCTAAATTTCCTTAAGTTTTCATTTTCTTTCAGGTTTTCCATTTCTTTAAATAAATGATTAAAACAACAGAAAAGAATAATTCTATTACCTTTTGCATTCATAGTATTTTCTTTTTCCCTTCGAGCTAAACACCCAGTTTATTTTTTCCTTTTTTAAATCATAACACATTCAGGGCATCAAAGTTGCTTTTCTTTTCATGTGGTATTCTCACTTTCCCAATTTCCAAAAACAAAAAAAATTCCTTAATAATTTTATTTCCTTAAAAAAATAATTTTATTTCCTTGTTGGGGGCGGGAGAAGAAAGTTATACTTACTTAGACGACAATTATTGTTGCTTTCTCCTAAATACATAATCATATGTGTATTTACATATATAACACAACATCTGTCAAGTTTTAGGGCAGATCTCGAGCACAGATCTTTGAACAGAAGGTAGAGAAGAGACAAATCATTCTACCTTTTTTTTTCTTTTTCTTTTCTTTTTTTTTTTTTAGCTAGAGAGTTGTTGTTTCAAGTAGTAAGGTATTATGTTTTAAGTGGTAAGAAGTTTGACTTCAGACTAAAAAGAATGGGTCTAACACTGTGTACTTTTACAGAAATAATTCAGACTAGCAGATGGGCAGCTGCAATTTATCTTCACAGAATACAGCCCCCAAAGAGTGTGTCTTTATCTTGCCAGTTGGTAGTCTTCTAAGTGGCAGACCAGATGGGCAGGCCACTGACAACAGTCTGAGAGTCAGTATAAATGTACTAAATTTCATCAACGGGTCCAGGATTAGTCAGGAAAAGAGTATTGCTCTGAACTCTGCCCACAGAATGGAGTGACCACTCAGCTTCTAATGTTACATATTTGTGGCTTGACTGAACAGTAACGGCAGCCTAAAGATACCACCACCACCAGTAACCCAGCCCAGGCATTAAGGGAAATCACTGCGTCCTGAGGGCCCCACTGAGCCAGAAACTTCACTTGAGGAAATATTAATAGGGCACAAGGTTTGTCCCAAAGAGTAGCTACCACTTTTTCATGTAAATCTAAGACCCTGCTAAGTCAAAACAAATACGCTCTTGAATATACCATTTTCAATTGACCAGGTCCCTCTATCTCTTTAGTCATTGAATCCTATTTGATCCAGACCAAAACATAAAATATCAGATAGTAGAGTCACAAGGCTTCCCTGGGTTCCTTCAGTTTCAATTAGGGCTTGATAGCCCCTAAGAGCTGCTTTTCAAAAAGGAGTATACTTGATGACTAAAGCAGGTGGCGCTGTGGTACTTGAAACTGCCTCTGGGTACCCAGCAGTCCTTCAGACTGTGACTAAAGTTGGTATTCTATTCTAGCTTCTTTCTACTCCTGGGATTCTATGTTGCTCACCTAGGAATAGACAGTACAGTGGCAGTCTCCCTTGAGACTTCGTGAACATTCACAGCATTCACAGCATAAACACATACGATAAAAGTGCCAAACATAATTCAGTCATGGAAGCCAAAATAATAAAACTTCATCAAACTGGTCTAGAGATCATTTTAAACCCTTGCCAGTGGTAAACACCTTCCAAACTCCATCAGTTGAGTTTGGGTGTCTTTTCCTACAGGCACATATATCAAGGCGCTATGGCAGAAGCTAGAGCAAGTTCAGAAAACTGCTATCACCCAGCCAGTAGCAGAGAGTACAAAATGGTGGAAGAGAGAGAAGAGAGCTTTTATCTTCCTTCAGCCATGTGGCCCCTTGTCCTTCTTCTTCCAGAAAGCCATGTGTCTGTCAGCATTTCACCTTTGTTTCTAAAACTGTCAAGAACTATAAAAGATCTAAGGTGTGACTTTACCCTACCTACAAAACATTAAGTTAGATTTTTATCATCTCATGGCGGGGCAGTGGGCCAAACACCTAAATGGATATTACACAAATAGCAAATAGTGGGTATATTCTGCAGCTGAGGGACACTATACTTGGAGAACCACTATTTTATAGCAAGCAGTAAACAAGCCTATTCTTTCTGGAAAGAAGATCACCTCACTCCTCCAGACTGCCTGCTACAAACACAACCCTGAGGAATGGCTCAGTTAAGGAGTGGTCACAGTACTCCTCCACTTTCTATAAATCAGACCAAGAACATGAAAGGACTCATAGTATTCACTGCAGATTGCCTCTCACAAAAGTTTTATGTTAACCTTTTTTTTAAACTTAATTTTAGATTTAACAGTTGAATATTCAATATTTTAAAAATTATATATTCAGACATCAAAAATAATTTTAAGTTACCAAAATTACATTAAAAATGCACTAAAAGAAAAAAAGCACAAAGGCTGACAATTTCACAGTCTATTAAAGCTATAACTGGGGGGTAAAAAGCTATAAAGGAATTGAAGATCCATGGGGAAGCCCCGGTGGCTAACGATTTAATGCCACCTTTGGCCCAGGGCCTGATCCTGGAGACCCGGGATCGAGTCCCACGTTGGGCTCCCTGCATGGAGCCTGTTTCTCCCTCTGCCTGTGTCTCTGCCTCTCTCTCTCTCTCTCTCTCTCTGTATGTGTCTCATGAATAAATAAATAAAATCTTAAAAAAAAAAGAAAGGTGGGAAATTCTACCTGAATTTCCCACCTGCTGACCACAAATTAAAAAAAATATATATGGAATTGAAGATCCTGTAATTTGTGACAACATGGATAGACCTACGGCGTGCTATGTTAAGTGAAATAAGGCAGAGAAAGACAAATACCATATTATTTCACTCCTATGTGGAATCTAGAAAAACAAAATAAATGAAACAAAAAAACCAGAAACGGATTGACAAATACAGAGAACCAGTGGTCCCCAGAGAAAAGTGGGGGAATGGGCAAAATAGGTGAAGGGGATTAAGGAGGCACAAGCTTCGTTATAAAATAAATAAGTCACAGAGATAAAAAGTACAGCATAAGGAATACAGCCAATAATACTGTAATAATGTTGTATGGTGACAGATAATCCCACTTATGGTGAGCACTGCAAAAAGTATAGAATTGTTGAATTACTATGTTGTGCACTGATGCAAACATAACGTTTATCAACTATACTTAAATAATAGAAATAAAACAAAAATTCAATGCAGATACCCCTAAAACATAGCAGGCAGTACTTTTCAGAGAAGCTTAATGAATCTAAAACTTGCATAAAAACATTAAAACATCTGGATCAAACTCCTATGGAGAAATATATTGCTCTATTTTTTTTTAATTTTTTTTTTTTTTTTTTATGATAGTCACAGAGAGAGAGAGAGAGAGAGAGGCAGAGACACAGGAGGAGGGAGAAGCAGGCTCCATGCACCGGGAGCCTGATGTGGGATTCGATCCCGGGTCTCCAGGATCGCGCCCTGGGCCAAAGGCAGGCGCCAAACCGCTGCGCCACCCAGGGATCCCCTGCTCTATTTTTTTTTAAGAAAGGAATTCCTATGATATACTTTTCTATGACATACATATGTACAAGAATAACAGAATTTACAGAAATTACATGGTTGTAATTTCTAATTAATTATTATTATTATTATTTAATCATTATTTATTCATTTATTATTTATATATTAAAATATATTTATTATTATTAATAATAATAATAATTATTATTACAACCATAATTAATGGTTGTAATTTCTAATTCACTATATAAAGCTAGAATGACTGCTTTAAAAGGATAGCATTTATAATTTAAAATAGCTAATCTCATTGATTAAAATAGAAACATGAATCTTAATGAAAACATAAGCAATATTAATTTAACAGAAAATATCCCACACCATTAATACAAAGATAATACAATATTTTAATATATTACCATAATACACAGTATGTTCAATGAGAAAAACTTTGTATTCATCTCAATAAAAAATAATTGATAAAATATGTTATTTCTCATTTAAAAACAGAGAATTACAAAACTTTAACATTTTTAAAAACTTTAACGTTTTAAAAGGTATGAACAAATAAATGAAAGAAGATATGAATAGAAAATACATCATGTCATCTGTCGAGAGATTCAATATAATAAAGATTAAATTGTTCTTATTTATTTATGAGAGACAGATAAAGAGAGAGAGAGAGAGGCAGAGACACGGGCAAAGGGAGAAGCAGGCTCCACACAGGGAGCCTGACGTGGGACTCGATCCCGGGACTCCAGGATCATGCCCTGGGCCGAAGGCAGGTGCCAAACTGCTGAGCCACCCAGGGATCCCGCAAGATTAAACTGTTCTTAAATTAACCAATAAGCTTAGCATATTCTAATTAAAATCCTACTGAGGTTTCTTAGGGAGGTAATTTGGCAGGAGAAAACAGGATTTTTTTTTTAAGATTTTATTTATTTATTCATGACACACACACACACACACACACAGAGGCAGAGACACAGGCAGAGGGAGAAGCAGGCTGCATGCAGGGAGCCTGACGTGGGACTCAATCCTGGGTCTCCAGGATCACGCTTGGGGCCGAAGGCGGCGCTAACTGCTAAGCCACCGGGGCTGCCCGAAAACAGGCTTTAATATTAATTTGAGAGCATCAATAACAACAGAGCTAAAAAAAAAAAAAATTGGGAGGATATAAAGCAGCAATGACCTTGTACTGTGAGGTACCAGGATATATTATAAAATAATAAATACTAAAACAGCATGGCACTGCTACAAGAAACAGTTAATGTACAGAAGAGCTATGAAATAGAGCATAACATAAATATAACAAATGTATAATCAACTAGTCATCTGAAGGGAGAAATATCTGACTGGATCCTTTCCTAACAGTAACTTACATGGATTAGAAGTTTAAGGTAAAATGATTGGGATCCCTGGGTGGCTCAGTGGTTTAGTGCCTGCCTTCGGCACAGGGTGTGATCCTGGAGTCCCGGGGTCGATTCTGTATCAGGCTCCCTGCATAAAGCCTGCTTCTCATTCTGCCTATGATTCTGCCTCTCTCTCTCTCTCTCTCTGTCTCTCATGAATAAATAAATAAAATCTTAAAAAAAAAATTTTAAGGTAAAATGAAAGGAAAAACTTTAGGAAAACTACTGGAAAATAGTTTTTTCTAAACTCGAGACATTTTAACTAAGTATAAAAACATACACAAATATTTGACTACAAAAAATTAAAAAGCCTTCTGTATAATATAAAATGTAATCTTTTAAAAGATTTACAATAAAAAAGACAAGTATTGATATGAATTACTAAATATATTTTACTGTTTAATATATATAAAGAACTCTTTCAAAATTAGAGAATAACCTTAATACTTTTTAAAGTATAAATAAATCAGACAGTAGAACATACACTGGTACTAATAAATTAATAATTTCCTTCTGACTGCCCATATCCATCTGTATTAAATGCTTGGAAGAAGTTAAAAAGGTTTTTAATAATACATTATAACAAAAAGCAACTCTATACACTCTGTATTAGTGTTCATATTATTAATTTTTTATTCCTAAGTTATATTCAGTTTATATTTAAAGAGATGGAGTCCAAATAAATCCAGTTTTGCATGCTTATCTAAAAAAACAATGATTATATAAAACATATTTCATGTATTTTATGGTATTTTGGTATAATTTATATTCCAAAATCAAAAGCTAATTGAAATATTATACTGAATGTATTTGTATGTTTTAGAAAAAGACTTGAACACCTCAGATTCAGTTTTTCAATACAGTACATTATTTAATAAGCAATGTCTTTATTATTAAAAATTTTCATTGCAAGAAATTTCTGCTATTTCAACTCTTCACTATTGGCAATCATGAACTTACCTTGAAGTAGCCTTCTTTAGCAGTTTTTTAAGCTCATTAATTTTACAGGTGTGTTTTTTATGGATAACCACAAATGCATCACAGCCATCTGGCGGAGGCTCATCAGCTGCAATCTAAGATTTCAAAGATTATATTTAGCTACAGTAGTTGGTAATTAAAATATGATCTTTAAAACTCATACATTCTTTTGATTAAAATAACTCATCAACTACTATTAAGTTATTGCTCTAATTAAAGTAAAAAATATCTACATGCAGGCAGAATCAAATACTTTAACAAAATCAACCTTATAGTAGGAACATGCTTCAAAGTCATTGAAAAAAATGCCAAATTAAAATTTTCATTACTGTTAATTTCAATAATCATTTGTTCTCATAATTTCCTTATTCCAAATAACTATAAGATTACATAATATATTCAATTATAATCAATGATTAACAATGATAATATAATCAATGGCAGGCTCTGTAAGTCTGTAGATCTTTTTCAACCAAAGATATTCACATTAGGGTTTCTTTCTTTTTTTTTTTTTTTAAAGAATTTATTCATGAGAGACACAGAGAGAGAGGCAGAGACACAGGCAGAGGAAGAAGCAGGCTCCCCACAGGGAGCCTAATGTGGGACTCGATCCCAGGACCCCAGGATCATGCCCTGAGCCAAAGGCAGACGCTTAGCCACTGAGCCACCCAGGCATCCCCACATTAAGGTTTCTGCATATTATCAGCATGCTTCTTTGTCGACTATAGTTTGGGTATTTTTACATACCTGTTGGAACATCTGAATAGTTGGTGAGTATGCCCTTATAGAGAAAGCAAACTTTAAGAGATTGATATGTAAATTGTCTAAGAATTGTCCAGCTTTCTTCAGGATTAAGTTGTAATAAGAATAAGGTGATTCTATAAAAAAATTCAAAAGAATAGGATGTTATTTCATTTTCAAGACACTGGCACGTCTCTACTGTAAAGCTAACTTAATATCAAAATCTTAAGTTTGGTTACAGATGATGTTGGAGAAAAATGGAAAAAAAATCAAGATCTGGTTTATTAACTTCATTTGGATCTTTCAGTGAAGTACAATCAAGTGATATGAGTCCAGGTGAAAATAATCCTGCCATTAAAATCTCTTCAGAAGATGCCAGCATCTCAGATTAATTCACTCCAAGGCTGTGGGGTTATCATACAAGGATAAGATGCAGGCCCTACCTAGGATTTCAGAGGAGACTAAGAACAGCAAAATAAAGCTAAAGAGTATGACTTACTAAATTTTAAATGACATGTATAAATAAACTCTACTCAGATTTAGTACACATAGCTACAAGCAATTAGTGTGTCCAGAATGCTTTAGGAGACAGAAGTTGAAGCTGACCTTAAAAGAATAAATGTCTTCTTGTATAGAAAAATCTGAACTGATAGTTCCCTCCCCTAAAGCCATCTACAAAGATCCCGAAGACACCAAAGAGAAGGATGAATCCTAGAGTGTAGGAACTCTTGAACACCTCTTTGGAGATGGAAATCATGTGGAAGGAGAATGGACGCCAAGAGCTGAAGGGGGCTTGGTGATACTCAGGAGGTAAGCAGGAAAGAACCACCAATTTTTGCCCTTTCTTTTTCTCTACACCACCTGGAGTTGTTATCGTCTGCACTCTAGCCACTGTGTCAGCCAGAGGCGGTGAGCTAACAGCACAGCTTCTCTTGAGCCAGATGGCACGGGTACCTGTAAGCTGGTCCCTGGACATTCCCTCTCTCCTTTACTCCCTGGCACTAAGTTATCAACTGACATAACCTTCATTGAGAGGAGAGGTAGGTTAGACTCACAGCTTTACCTGCAGATCACAGATCCTGGATGGTGAGAAGGGAAGACAAAAGGAAAATGTAACCATAGATACACTCCTGGGGGAGCAAGGGAAAGAAAGGTGCTATGTGGAAGGAGAGACTTTGGGGGTGGTGAGGGAAACTGTACTGGTTTTTTATTTCTACACTGTCTACTACTTGTTCAAAAGGTGCTGGGCTATTGACCCTTGGCTTCGCTCCCTAACACAACCCATTCATGGTTCAGAGGTCATCTGGCCCTCTACATTGCCCTGTGGGAATTGGGGCTCAGGGAATCAGCACAAATACATGGACACGGTGGGTACTGCTTTTTCTTTGAATAATAAAGTCCTCTGTCTCTCATCCAGGGGTTTCGTGTCTTCTGTCAGCATCCATGAAACTAATCTGTTAACTTGAAAATGGTAAAATCTCAGATCCTTCATAGTACTGGACAGATTGGACAATAGACATGGAATGCTAACAGATATACAGATATTTTTGGAGGAGAAAAGACCCAGTCAGCTTCATGGGTCAACTAGCAGAATTTAAAAAGAAGTCCTTGTAAACTGATAGTGAACATACTGACAAAATTGTATAGTCAATTAGGCAATTAATGGTCCTCCAATTTGTTGCCTATTATCAAGAAGTAAGAGGTTACAGGTCAAGAACTAGGCAGCAGATTCAAAGGCATTTACCCAAATGAGGTCTTAGTTGTTAACACTGCTCCATGTAAGTGGACTTCCCCCACCAGTGGTTCTGTCAGCTTCAAGTCCAACCCACTGTGACAAGTACAAAGACCTATCTTGGATCAGAGCAAGGTTTGACCCTCTTCAGACAATAGCTATAGACATGCATACCTACATGAAGTGAAAAAGGAAGGAAATCTGTTACCACTATGGACAGAAGGCTGGAAAATCACTAGAACCTTGGCTTGCCTGGCAGAGGAGAGGATGGAAGACATGATGAAGAGTTACAACCAAGTTATGATTCAACAACTCTTTACAATCTATCGTGCCAACCTCAGAGCCTATCAAGCAGGACAGTAAAAGTCTCAAGAGTTACTGTAATGGTTCTTGGCCAAGGAGAGAATGCTGTGGCCCGCTTGGGAGATTTCCTTTGGTCAAAGTCTTCCAGCTCTGATCAAGGACTCTCTTATGTTTGATCTTTGAAATTGTGGGAAGCTAAGTTTTTAACTTGCAAGTAGGATAAAAAAAACTTCAGCCCCTTTACAGTTCTTGACAGATCCCGAAGTCGGGCAAAGGAGAGCTATGGTATGTATAATTGTATCCCTAATTTAGAAAAATCTAAGAAATAGAAGAGAATGAAACCACAATTCAAGAAAACTCTCAAGAATTAAAATAAATAATGAGTCTACGTATCTAAGAATGAAGACTCAAGCTGGCTAGCACTGAAACATTTTCTAGTAAAACTATGGTACTCTAACGTTAGAAATGTGAAGAATAGGGGCACTTAGGTGGCTCAGTTGGTTAAATGTCTGCTTTCAGCTCAAGTCATAATCCTAGGGTTCTGGGATCAAGCCCCACATTGGGCTCCTTGCTCAGTGGGGAGCCTGCTTCTCCCTCTCCCCTGCTTGCTGCTCCCCCTGCTTGTGCTCGATGTCAAATAAAATCTTTTTAAAAATCTGAAGAATAAAATTAATGCATGCACAGTGCTGTATGTGAAGAATTCAAGGCCATTATTCCTAGGCGTTCATAATGAAGCATCAACTAGGAAGCAAACTTTACCTAACCAAGAAATAATAGGAGAAACTGTACCATAAAGTTTGATGGTGAACTCTGAATACACTTAAGAATAGAAACAAGACTAAATGAAAGAGTTGAGATTTACAGAATACTATGTAAATGCTACATGCTCCAGTGATGCAGAAAAGCACATCACTAACCAAACCACAACAAAGGGGAAATTAAGTGGAAAGTAAAATAAGCTCGGTGATTTCTCATAAATGTTAGCTGGCAATAAAAGAATATCACCAAAGCCAATAAAGTAGTAGAAACTTATGTATACTTAAGAATACAAAGATAAAGACAAAGGATACTGGTGACCAAATTCAGACCATGCTGAGGGGAAGAAAGGATCATTAGCCATCTCATTATGGCTTATAGGGGACCGAGAGGCAATACTCAAATAGAGAGGAGGCTAACCACTCTGGGTCTTCACAAGCTATTCCTTTGGCATAAAATGTAGAAGGGCAGGTGGTGCATGTTCAGCCAACTCCTATTCAGCAAACTTTAAGTGTCATTTGTTTTGAAAAGAGTTTTCCCTGACCTCCCAGTCCAGATCCTGTTATACTGACAGGATCAATTCTCTAAATCAATTCTCTAATCAATTCTCAAAACTAGGGCAGCCCAGGTGGCTCAGCGGTTTAGCGCCACCTTCAGCCCAGTGCCTGATCCTGGAGACCCGGGATCAAGTCCCAGGTTGGGCTCCCTGCATGGAGTCTGCTTCTCCCTCTGCCTGTGTCTGTGCCTCTCTCTCTCAATCTCTCTCTCTCTCTCTGTGTGTGTGTGTCTCTAATGAATAAATAAAATCTTTTTTAAAAAAATTAATTTAAATAAATAAATAAATAAAATCTTTAGGGAAAAAAAAAAAAGGGGGACTCCTGGGTGGCTCAGGGGTTAAGCATCTGCCTTCAGCTTAGTTCATGATCCTGGAGTCCCGGGATAAAGTCCCACATCAGGCTCCCTGCATGAAGCCTGCTTCTCCCTCTGCCTATGTCTCTCCTCTCTCTGTGTGTCTCTCATGAATAAATAAGTAAAATCTTAAAAAAAAACAAAAAACCCTGGTCTTTAAAAAGACACAATAGCTACAGGGCCAACAAAAAAAATCGCCAAAATTAATAGCATAACCAAGACTGCATCAGTCAAATGAGGATCAGTCTGAAAACAGAGTCAACAGAAACAAATGTGAATAGTGCCTGACAAGAGACATCAAATTTTGTCACTGGTCACTTTTATTGTCCCCAATGTAGAGATGGATGTAGGGTTCAGGGGTTTAGGTTCTATAATTTAGGCTTAACTTGCAAGATCATCTCAATCATGAGGTGGATATATTGGATAGCTAATGTTTTAAAATAATTCAGGGGCACCTGGGTGGCTCAACTGATTCAATGTCCAACTTTTGATTTCAGCTCAGGCCATCATCTTATGGTCTGAGACTGAGACTTGCATCAGGCTCTGCACTGGATGTGGAGCCTGCTTGGGATTCTTCCCCCTCCCCCCATTCACACATGTGCTAAAAATAAATAATTCAGGCTCACCAATTAACCTGCTAATAAAGACTCTGCCTTTTTGGTATCCTTCCTCTTTCTTCAGCCTCATGTTTCATTGATTTCTGCCTATTGGCATTTAATATACATAAATCACTCTCACCTTCAGGGGGAAAAAAAGCAGCAGCCTACATAGCCCACTATTGATTCATCTTATTTGCTGCACAATCTTTTTTTTCCAGGTATAGAAATTAGTGATTCAACACATACAACACCTGGTGCTCATCACAAGTGCACCCCTTAATCTCCATCACTCATTTAACCCATCCCCCAACCACCTCTCCTCTTGTAACCATCAGTGTGTTCTCTATTAAGAGAACACACTACAGTTAAGTTTCTTGATTTTCCTTATGTTTTTTAAATTCCAAAGGGGTGAAATCCTATGGTATCTTTGACTTATTCTGCTTAGCATAATACTCTCTAGCTTCAATTGTCATTGCAAATGATAAGACTTTATTCTTTTTTATAGCTGAATAACATTCCACTGTATATATACACATCTTCTTTCTCCATTCAGCAGTTCTGATGGACACTTGGACTTTTCCCTTGGTTGGCTATTGTTGATAGTTCTGCTATAAACATTGGGGTATATGTATCCCTTCAAATAACTATGTTTGAATCCTCTGAGTAAATAACTACTAGTGCAATTGCTGGATCCCAGGGTAGTTCTATTTTTAACTTTTTTAAAGAACCTCCATACTATTCTCCACAGTGGCTATAGCAGTTTGCATTCCCACCAACAGTATAACAGGGTTCCCCTTTCTCTGCATCCTCACCAATACCTATTGTTTCCTGAGTTTTGATTTTAGCTGTTCTGAATGGAGGTAATAACTCACAGTTCTGATTTGCATTTCCCTGATGAGGGATTTTGGGCATCTTTTCATGCTTCACAGTTCATCCTGAAAGGCTTAATATTCTTCTCTGCTTCCAACCTCAATTCATACCTCAACCTACCACATAGTTTTTTGATAATTAGATCACTGAAACTGCGAAGTCACCAATAACTTTTCTGTTGTTAAAAGCTTAATATTCTCATGATTTGATCAGTCTATAGTACTTAATAACATCCATCACTTACCACTCAGTGTTCTCTTGGCTTTCATGACACTATACTTTCTAGGTTTTTACTGACCTTTACGGGTCCTCCTAGTCTCTATTGTGTGTTCTTCTGTTTAGTTCTTACACATTGATGCTCGTCAGGCTTCTGCTCCTGGGAACTATTTTCTTCTCATTTTATACCTCCTCCCTCTAACTTTAATTACTCTTTTAGTGTTGATAACTCCCAAATCCAACCCTTCAGCCTAGACTTTTACCACCTAAATCTCCCACTCATATATCAGCTTATGGGGTATCTCCACTTGGATATTTGATAAGCATTTCAAATGTGACACATCCAAACTGCAATCATCATCCTATCCAAATCCAGTTCTCAGTTACAAGTAACTCAGTTAGAAATGTCATAGCATTTTCCAAAAATCTTTCCATTAAAATATATAAGCAACTTTACTTACGTAAAAAACCATTAAATCTTCAAGGACTTTGAGTTTCTTCCATGTGGAGCACATGGGGAAGTAAAAATAAGTAGGGACTCACTTTAGATAAACCTTGGTTGACATTTCTAACTCACCACACAAACCTCATAGGTTGGCAAATATCATGCCATCTGAATCTTGAAGCATCAATAAATACCTAATTCTGTAGCAGGACCATAAAATAGCTTAAAAAAAAACCAGGCAATTCTATGTTTAAAGATCTTAATTTTATTAAGATCTTTATTAAGATCTTTATTAAATGTTTAAAAGATATTAATTTGCGGACACATAATTTAAAGTGTTCTCACTAAATGGCATGAAACTAGCACCTGAATTCAAAAAGTTAAATCCTCAATATTTACAACTTTTTTAGGCAAGTAGATCACCGGAATTATTCTTCAGTAGAGAGTATTTATGGGGTTTAATGGAGATTCAACAACCTAAAAAATTACAAGTAACTGAGGATTTAAAATGTTTCCTCTAGGATAATATCTTGAATTCAGTAACTCTGACAATTGTTGACATTTTTAACTCCTAATATACAGCATCCTCTCCTACACTTAACAACATCAGTGATGATGCAGCGTATGTATTTGATCTTGCCATTATAAATAGTTTTAATAGAATTCTATTTTCTGTGTTAGTAATCCTTATTTAATAGAATTCTTTTTAGGTTCAACCCTGAAATACACACCTCCTATATTATATGCTTGAAGTAGAATTTAGGTATTCCTAAGCTTATATTCTAACTTGTCAGTAATCATCTGCCATCAGATTGTTCAGGCATGTCATTTCATTTAGGTAAAGTGCTTAGATACATCTAAGCAACTAAAAGCAGTTCAAAAATTTATAAGAGTAATTTTCAAGATTGCTTTCCCAGTGGGAAACAGCACTGAGTAAGACTATAAAGTATATACCAAGAACCAAAGATTTAAGATAGCTACATTCAGGACTTTAGGTGAGAGCCACAAAATTTGGTGGATTTTTTAAATTTATTTATTCATTCATGAGAAACACAGAGAAAGAGAGGCAGACACAGGAAGAGGGAGAAGCAGGCTCCATGCAGGGAGCCCGACGCGGGACTCGATCCCAGGTCTCCAGCATCACTCCTGGGCTGCAGGCAGCGCTAAACTGCTGAGCCACCCGGGCTGCTGGTAGATTTTTTTTTCAACTATGAGAACCTTAAATATTAATCTAGCCCATTTTTGCCTCAAATATCAAAACTGAAATTACCAGGACAAATACAAAGCCAACCATCAGCAGTGCCCGATGCATTTGCCTGTCTACTTCTACGTGGTCAAAATTCCTCTGCACAGCCTACTATCACCCTCTCTTGTGCTCTTCTCCTTTCCTTACCACCTGGCTACCTCTACCAACCACTCTCAGCTTCAACACCCCCCACGAGGAAGGCCACCCTGCTCTCTCTGAAGTACTGACTAGGTGCCGGTTTCCATGTGCTTCTTTGTCATCACAGCCCATGAAGCTCTCACCACCTCACAGCAGAGTGCGCTCTTCTGCTGTCCCCTTGACAGTATTATGGGGTCCAGGGAGTACAGATCATCTTTGTATTCCCAGAATCTATGGAAGTACACAGTATCTCTTGTGACTCAAATAATGATAATTAAATAATGGTTTTTTAAAGAGCAAATTACTTGGCTTTGAAAATATCATGAAAGGCATGTGTGTTCTATTTTTTTAAACTAGCTCATGAAATAAAAAAATTGCTGAACTTCAAGGCTACTTGACCCAAATGGAGGTCAATAAATGAACACTTAAGATATTCTCCTTAATTCTCCTACAATTACACTCAATAACAAAATCATAAACGAATCACCAGAGTAAGTAGTCTCTAAAATATTTAACCTCCATAGTAATCATAGTAATCTCCCCATGTGTACAAGGCTAAAGAAATCCTCCTTTATGGATTCCATATTAGTATTTTTTCTATTCTCTTTAGAGAAAGGAAAATAACCTTTGTTTATAATAATTAACCTTTTAGCCTCTGCTCCTAAAACCTCATTTCATTATCTTTAATCTTTTTCCTCAGAAAACACATTAACAAACACTTGTTCATTCTAAAGAATATGCACATATATAGATACGTAATATATATTCACATATATTTAAAAATTAGGAATGACTAACTACATCTTCCAGATAGTGAAATAAAAACACATAGGTTACCTGATTTGTTAAAGGCAAGTAGTAAAAAATCTCTTTAAAAGCATTTTTGAAAAAAAAAAACCACTACTAGATGCAAAACTATTTCAAATAAATCTAGGTAAAAAGAAAGCCATAATTGAACAATTTCTATTTCTCCTTGATTATAATGCAATCTGCAAACACTGCTAATCATGTGATTGTTCTTATCATAAAGGATTAAACTTTTATTTTTCAGAAATGGATGCTTGGAATCATTTCCATTAAAATATCTTTTCAAATTTAATATTCATACTTACTAACCAAATTGAGCATTTACACTTCACCCTTAAAGACAATAAACATATCTAATGTATGTACAGAAATAGAAATTTTTTAAGTTACAATATGCATATCACCTACCTGTTTGCTTATAAATTGCTAATTCTTGTACAGTTTCCAAAAACTGCCAAAATTTTTCATTACTTTCTTCTGCCATAAATTCACTATTAAAATAAAAGTAATCAGTTAATAGATGGAAATGAAAAATGAAATGAGAAACTACAGCTTAAAACCAAATTATAATTTATGCTTAAAACAAAAACTTCAAAATAGTAAAGTGCCTGATTTCCATTTACTATAATACAGAAAGAGAACAAATGATGATTCTTACATGACATTCTTAAGTTACAAGCATATACTCGTGACTGGAAAAGATTGCATGAAATTCCTTCTGACTTTTCCTCATTACTAGCTATAACTAAAAGACGGATAATTTATTGTTTCTTCATGTGAAATACCACTGAGGAGTAGAATTTTTTGTTTTAATTCCAGTGTAGCTAACATACAGTGCTACATTAGTTTCAGGTGTACAACATAGTGATTCATACTGACATACAACACAAGGTGCTCACCAGAACAAGTGTACTCCTTAATCCCCATCACATAGTTCACTCACCCTCCCCTATAACCCCTTTGGCAACCACTAATTTGTTCTCTATAGTTAAGAGTCTGTTTCTTGATTGTGTCCCTTTTTCCTTTTGCTCATTTGTTTCTTAAAGCCCACATGAGTGAAATCATATGGTATTTGTCTTTCTCTGATAGACTTATTTTACTTAGCATTAAACTCTCTAGTTCTAACCATGTCATTGCAAATTACTGAGAAGTATAATTTAACAGTAACGAAGGAAGTGTTATATAAAGGTTAAAAAAAAAAGACTGCCCGTTTTTCACAAACAAAAATTGTTTTTATAAACACTCTTTAAAAACAGTATTATCAGGGCACCTGGGTGGATTAGTCAGTTAAGTGGCCAACTCTTGATTTTGGCTCAGGTTATGATCTTGGGGTCGTAAGATCAAGCCCCACACTGGGCTCTGCACTAGGTGTGGTGAAGCCTGCTTGGAATTCCCTCTTTCCCTCTCCCTCTGCCCCTCCCTCCCTCACTCACATGCTTACTCTATCAAAAAAAAAACAGTAATGTATATTATTTTTATTTAGCTACTTATTTGTGTAGATGATATTTATTACTTAAGACATAAAATACCTTAATGAAAAAATTAATAGGAAGTTGGTGTATCAAATTAGATCTTTAGCCTTAAAGCCCAGGCACTTTGATTTTTCCACAGGGTGTAGGTCAGAAAAAAATGACCAATGCCATTTAAAACCTTTGGGAATAATTGGAAAAATAAATAAATAAAACCTCTGAAAATAATGAATTGAGAGGTTACTCAGTCCTGTACAGAATCAAAGCAAGTAGATTCAACTATTTAAACTAGAAAGGAGGGATCCCTGGGTGGCACAGCGGTTTAGCGCCAGCCTTTGGCCCAGGGCACGATCCTGGAGACCCAGGATCGAGTCCCACGTCGGGCTCCCGGTGCATGGATCCTGCTTCTCCCCCTGCCTATGTCTCTGCCTCTCTCTCTCTCTCTCTCTGTGACTATCATAAATAATAAAATAAAATAAAATAAAAAAAATAAAATAAAATAAAATAAAATAAAAAAATAAAATAAAATAAAAAAATAAAATAAATAAAATAAAATAAAATAAAATAAAATAAAATAAAATAAAATAAACTAGAAAGGAAATAGCCACTAAACAGATGGTACAAGGGCATCTGGGTGGCTCAGTGGTTGAATGTCTGCCTTTGGCTCAGGGTGTGATCCCATGGTCCTGGGAGAGTCCCACACGGGCTCCTCTCTGCCTATGTCTCTGCCTCGGTCTCTGTCTCTCTCATTAATGAATAAATAAAATTCTTTAAAAAAAAAAACAGTACACATTTGTTATTGCCAGCTTATCTTTCTCTCTAGTCTTGGCAAATTTAAACTAATGCTTAATATAAATGGAAAATATGAGGGCATCCAAGACACGTGCAAAATAATTCTTGTGGGTCTGGTCACTAAAGGGGAAAAGGAGAGAAAAACTGATTAATTTATTCACATAAACATAGCAAGCACAGGAATTGAAAGCAGTGCACAAACAATTCTTGCTATTAATAGTGTCCAACTCGATGGCATTAAAAAAAAAAAAAAAAGGAGGAGAAGGAGAAGGAAAAGTTAAAGGCAGAAGAAACAATGGCATAAACTGGATGTGGCCTGAAGAGGTCAAGAATGTACAAAACCTTAAGCAAAGCAGGGAGCAACACTTAATACCTAGCTGACTTGACTAGAGCTACAGAGAGGCTTGTATACTGTGCAACCACAGGCAGAATGTTCATATGCCAGAATTTACACATTTAAGTAAGATCCTTCCAAGTGTTCACCTTGAGAACATATTCATACACACCTATTCCCTCAATATACCACTGCTCTCAGCACTTTGGGAACTCTTCTGGAATGGACTTCCAGGGGCAATTTGCCAGTAATTCATGAGGAAATATCCTTGAGAGATCATCTACATCAGTTCCTCAGTTAAAGTTTAAAAAAGTAAAAAAGACCCCAAAAACTGGTATTTCCAATTTGTTCACTTGCTTTATACAATATTTAGCTTCAAATAACAGTGTTTCCCAAAAAGTTCTACCATAGAGAAATAAAAATGATTTGCATAGAGGATATGTTTATATGTATGAAAGAGCACGACAGTAGTTATAAGAGCAACACCAGTGTTATAAATGCAGTTTTGATGTAGAAGTTATGAGTTATGAAAATTTACCCTCATCAGTCTATAATCATCCCTAGCAAATAGTACTAAATTATAAATTTCTTTAGGTAGGGGGCATACCTCATCCATCTTTGCTTCCTACACAGTGCCCATCATAGGGCCATGCTCAAAATAGGCACTCAAATTTCTAGTCTGAACTAAAAGATTCTAGAGACAGAGACAGGAGAGAAAGAAGAGAGATGAGAGACAGGAGAAACAGAGGAGAGGGACAGGAGAGGCAAAAGAGAGGAGAGAGACAGGAGAGGCGAGAGAGAGGCGAGAGACAGGAGAGGCTAGAGAGAGGCGAGAGACAGGAGAAGCTAGAGAGAGGCGAGAGACAGGAGAGGCGAGAGACAGGCGAGAGACAGGCGAGAGACAGGCGAGACAAATTCCCAAGAAAGCTTTAAATTAAAAAAAAAAAAAAAAAGAAAGAAAAGAAAAGAAAGCTTTAAATTAAAAAAAAAAGAATGGAGCTTCCCCAAACAGAAAACCATTATTTCTCCCAAGCTCCTTCAATCTACTCAATGCTTTCAATTCTTCATTTTCCATTTGTTCCTCTCAACCTCTTTGACTTACCTAGAATTCTTATTACAAGAAACATTAAAAACTAGAACGTGAGCAGAATAATGAAGTCTAGAAAACAAAAATGCAAAGTGCAACTATTAAAGGAACTACCAGCTTCCAGCCTGCTACACTGTCATAAAGAGATTTGGTTCACGAGGATAAAGTCAAGACTACTAGATAAAAGTTGTAGTGGGAAAGACTGTAGTCTGCATAACAAAGGACTTGCTGACAATTACATTTGTTCACAAAAGAACAGGTAAGGGCATGAGGGTACGTGAATCATGCAATCAGGACAGTTTCCACAGATCAGGTATATTGCAGAGGTTAATTCTGATGGTGGTTTGAAGAAGACACTACCTAATATAAGGTCCCTTCTGTTGAATCAACATTATTGAGTGCCGACTTCTTTTGTACTGAGTCTTGGGAAAACAAGTATGCATAAGAAATACTCTTGGGGCCCTGGGTGGCTCAGTAGGTTGAGTGTCCAACTCTTGATTTTGACTCAGGTCATGGTCTCAGGGTCATGAGATGGAGTCCCATGTTGGGCTCCACGCTCAGCAGGGAGTCTGCTTGAGATTCTCTCTCACACCCTCTGCCCCTCCCATTTGTGTTGTCTCTCTCAAATAAATAAATCTTTAAAAAGAGGGGGAGAGGGTCCCCGGCGGAGATGGCGTGCGCCGCCGCGCGGTCCCCGACCGAGCAGGACAGGTTCATCTGCATCTACCCCGCGTACCTGAACAACAAGAAGACCATCGCCGAGGGCCGGCGCATCCCCATCAGCAAGATACTTGGGAATCTACTGATAAACCAAACTGGCCCTGCCTTTGTGATGTTCATGTTCTGTTAGAAGGGAGATGGACACACAGTGTGAAATCAGTGTTATTCCTGCAATATTAAAAATTACAGTGGAAACAGCAGTCTAAGGTTTTGGCTGTTGAAAATCCTACAGCTACTGAGATTCAAGATGTGTGCTTAGCAGTCGGACTTAATGTATTCCTTGAGAAAAATAAAATGTACTCTAGAGAGTGGAATCGTGATGTTCAGTACAGGGGCAGAGTCCGGGTCCAACTCAAGCAGGAAGACGGCAGCCTCTGTCTCGTACAGTTCCCATCACGTAAGTCAGTAATGTTGTATGCAGCAGAAATGATACCTAAACTAAAAACAAGGACACAAAAAACAGGAGGTGGGGACCAAAGTCTTCAGCAAGGAGAGGGAAGTAAAAAAGGAAAAGGAAAGAAGAAGAAGTGACCGCGTATGGGAGCCACGTCTGGTACTACTGAGAGAGACCATGAACGAAGGCTTCTAATTTAAGAGAAACAGAAGCTTTTTATTTGCATCATTTAACCGAACTATGGACATCTCTGCCTCTCAGCTTCAGCATCAGAGTTGACAGTGAAGTAAATTTGCATCAGAACTTTGCATCTAGCTCTTACGCAGTATAAAAGAAAATTTTGTTTGCTTTTCAATGCAGTTTTTGTGGAAGAAAGAAGCATACTTTTAAATGGACAGTGAACTCTACCATAAGTTACTTGAAACCCTGTATCCTGTGTGTAAACATGTTTTAGATAAATGAGTTTAATTAAAGATTCGAAATACACATTTTCTTCAACGTCTAGTTCATGAAATAAAATTTGAAACTGAAAAAAAAATAAAAAATAAAAAATAAAAAAAAATAAAAAAGGGGGAGAGACAGAGAGAAATGGGGAGGGGGGAGAGGAGGAGAGAGGGGGGGAGGGGGTAGAAGGGGAAGAGGGGGATGGGGAAGAAGAGGGGGATGGGGGAGAAGAGGGGGATGGTGGAGAAGAGGATGGGGGAGGGAGGGAGAGGGAGGGATAGAGAGAGAAAGGGGAGAGAGAAAGGGGAGAGAGAGAGAGAGCAGGAGAGAGAGATGGGAAGAGAAAGAGAATAAAACAGAGAGAAAGAGAGAGGGAGAAAGGGAGAGAGAGAGAGAGCCAGAGAGCACCAGAGAGCGCCAAAGATTCTTATTGCTTTTCCCAACCCAATATTACGAATACCTACTGAGCACCTACTTTTGTACACTATGCCTTGCAAAATATAAATAAGAAATAATCTTATCCCTTGAAGTTCACATTTTAGCACCTACTTTTGTACACTATGCCTTGCAAAATAAATTTATTTATTCATGAGAGAGACAGAGAGAGAGAGAGAGAGGCAGAGACACAGGCAGAGGGAGAAGCAGGTTCCATGGAGGGAACCTGAAGAGAGACTCGATCCCGGGTCTCCAAGATCACGCCCTAGGCTGAAGGCGGCACTAAACTGCTGGGCCACCCAGGTTGCCCACAAAATAAATTTAAATGAAATAATCCTATCCCGTGAAGCTTACATTTTAGCACTTACTTTTGTACACTACTATGCCTTGCAAAATAAATTTAAGTAAGAAATAATCTTATCCCTTGAAGCTCACATTTTAGCCTCAGAGATTAGCATACATACCTTGTAATAAGAATTATTACTGAAGTATTGACCAAATGTTATGAGAACATACTAGAAAGACATTAGTTTTATAAAGGAGAAAGTAATATGCTAAGTCCATAAATAAGGTATCAATGAAGAAAAGACTGTTACAGAGTATTATATTGCCTTCCTAGGGCTACTATATCAAAACCACAAACATAGTGGCTTAAAACAAGAGAAATTTATTTGTAAAGGTCAAAGGTCTAAACTCCTGGTGTCAGGGTTAGCACAACAGGTTCCAAAGGTCAGGATCTACATTTATCTTTTGGGGGTCCACCATTCAAGCCACTATAGTCCACCCTGGGCTCCCCAGAATCCATATCTGTCCCACATAATGTGTATGCCCTACCCCGACATTCCCCAATGTAATCTCAACCCATTAGAATATCATCTCTAAATCAAAAGCTCACATAAATATCACCAGAAGTCTCACATTTTATCATGTAAATCACTTAAAACAGGTATAAGTGAGACACTGGGTATGCTCCACCCTGGGGCAAAATTCTTCTCCATATGTGAACCTATGAACTAGAAACAAGTTGTGTACTTCCAAAATGCAGTAGTGAGATAGGCATTCCAAAGATAGAAATTCCAATTCCATAAAGGAGAAATTAGGAAGAATAGAGGAGTTATCAGTCCCAAACAAGTTCAAAATACAGCAGGACAAATTCTATTAGGTATCAAGCCCTGAGCATAACCCTCAGTGGCTTGTTGCTCCACTTGCTGTCCTGCTTGCCACAGCTCCGCCTTCAATCTCATAATTCCTTTTTCTCGAAGGGTTGAAGGGTAGCACATGTTTGCAGTTAAGTAGTCTATCAGCCAATTTCCTGCCTATCGGATTTGGAAAGTCTGACAGCCTTGTCTCATTTCATCCTGTCTCTTCTGGTATGAGCTGGCAAGGTTTCTGTTGATACAATAATCAAAATCCTTGGGGGTCTCTTGTATATCTTACCAGGACCATGTTATTAACAAAAAACCCTCCACAGACCCTTCCTGCATAAGCCCACCTCTACTCCTGGCTTCTGCTGAGAATGCTGAGTGGATCCATGAGTCATATGCCTAACCCATACAGCAAAAGACTGTCCTGCCATATATTTGGTCTTCTTTCCAGAGCATGTGTCCCCAACACTGAGTTTCCACATTTCAACATTCTTTGCAATGGACAAGTGGAGAAGCTCCCATTACCCAGGAGAAGTGCTACAGTCCTCTTTCCTTAACACCTCCATCTTCAGTTTCTCCTTCCTCTTGCATTTTATTATGAACAAGGGGAAACCAGGAAACACTTTTAATGATTTGGTTGGAAAGCTCCTTAGTTAGCTATCTAAGTTCATCACTTAGAAGTTCTGTTTTCCACACAAGTGTAGAATCCAATTCAGCCAGTTTTCTGCCACTAGAAAACAAGGATCATCTTTGTTCCCAATAACAGATCCCTCATTTCCTTCTTTTTTTTTTTAAGATTTTATTTATTTATTGAGAGAGAGAGAGAGAGAGAGAGAGGCGGAGACACAGGCAGAGAGAGAAGCAGGCTCCATGCAGGGAGCCCGACATGGGACTCGATCCCGGGTCTCCAGGATCACACCCCGGGCTTCAGGGGGTGCTAAACCGCTGCGCCACTGGGGCTGCCCCGCTCATTTCCTTCTGAGCATTTACCAGCAGTGGATTTAACATTCTTATTTCTACCAACGTTATACTCATAAGGACATAAAGTGTTCCTTATGACAGAAGCTTTATCCCTACCACACTCCCTGGTTTCCTCTAAGTCCTTAGCAGAATCACCTTTAATATTCTTATTTCTACCAACAGTCCCCTCAAGGCAATCTAGGCTTTTTACCATATTTTTCACAACTCTTCCAGCTTTCGCTTGATTTACCAGCTACTTCCCCATTGTTAGCTATTTGTTACAGCAGCATTCCACTTTACCAAATCTGTACTGGTTTCCTAGGGCTGCTGTAACAAATTACCAAACATCTGGTAACCTAGAAACAGAAACTTATGGTCTCACAGTTCTGGAGGCCAGAAGTCCAAAATCAGGGTAGTGGTGTGGCTATGAGCCACCAAATGCTCTAGGGGAGAATCTTTCCTTGCCTCCTCAATATTCTGGAGGCTACAAGCACTCCCTGGTTTATGGCTACATCAATCCAATGTCTGCCTCTGTTCACAAGGCCTTTTCCTCTTCTGTCTCTTATAAGGACATTGGATTTAGATAATCCAGATAATCCACAATGATCTAAAGACCCTTAACTACATCTGCAAATATCCTTTTTCAAAATAAGGTAACACTAATGGGTTCCAGCAGTTAGGATGTAGACATCTTTTTGGGCGCTGCCATTTTCCCACTACAAGTGATTAGGCTGGTACATCACATGGGATAGGCTCCTAAACTGTGAAGGACCTTAAGGAGCATCCTACAAAAGTTCCAGCTCTAAGACTCAAGGACAATGCAAATCAAGATAATGCAACTACAAATCTAAGATTGGAAAAAGGCTGATTTGGAATGCAGTATGGGATCAGATCCATGCAAACTCTGGCAGGAAAAGAGAAGAAGACAACACACATTAGGCTAGAATACATTTTTCAGTAAAACTATTACATCTGATATCATAAAATACAATGGATCATAATATACTATGAACACTTATGTACCAACAAATCAGACACCTAAAAGAAGTGAACTCCTAGAAATAACCTACCTGAGACTGACTCAGAAAGAAGGAGAAAATCTGGACCAATTACAACCAAGGAGATTGAGCCAGTAATCAAAAAACTCCCCAGAAACAAAAGTCCAAGACCAGATGGCTTCAGTGGTGAATTCTACCAAATATTCAAAGAAGATTTAATATCTTTCACAAATTCTTCCAAAACCTTAAAGAAGAGGAAATACTTCCAAACTCATTTTACAAAGCCAGCATTACCCTAATATCAAGGAGGAGTTGGGGGGGAGAAACACATACACACACACACAAATACACACACACGCACGCACACACGGAAATTACAGGCCCATGTCCCTGAAGACCACAGGCGCAGAAATCCTCAACAAATGTTGGCAAACTGAATTCAACAATACATTAAAAGGATCACACACTATGATTAAGTGGGACCTATCCCAAGATGCAAGGATGGTTCAACATCCACAAATCGGTCTATGATATACCACATTAACAAAATGAAAAATAAAAATCAAATGACCAATTTCATACAAAAAAATCATTAAACAAAAGGCAATGTTCATTTATAGTAAAAACTCTTAACAAACTGGGCATAGAGGGAACAAACTTTAACATAATAAAGGCCATAGCTAACATCATACTCAACAGTGGAAAGCTGGAAATTTTTCCTCTAAGATCAGAACAAGGCAAAGAGGGATCCCTGGGTGGCGCAGCGGTTTGGCGCCTGCCTTTGGCCCAGGGCGCGATCCTGGAGACCCGGGATCGAATCCCACGTCAGGCTCCCGGTGCATGGAGCCTGCTTCTCCCTCTGTCTGTGTCTCTGCCTCTCTCTCTCTCTCTGTGACTATCATAAAAAATAAATTAAAAAAAAAAATTAAAAAAAAAAAAAGAACAAGGCAAAGATGCTTACTCTCACTTTTATTCAATATAGTACTTAAAATTCTAGCAAGAGCAATTAGGAAAGAAAATGAAAAGACATCTAAATCCAAAGGAGGAAGTAAAATTGTTACTGTTTGAAGATAACATGATAGTATGCATAGAAAACTCTAAAATTCCACCAAAACTATTAGAACAAATAGACAAATTAAGTGACAGGATACAATAATCAATATAAGAAAATTTGTTGCATTTCTGATACCAAACTATCAGAAAGAGAAATTTAAAACAATCCCATTAACAATTGAATCAAAAAGAATAAAAATATCTAAGAAAAATTTAACCAAGGAGGTAAAAATCTGTATAATGAAAACTATAAGACACTGATAAAAGAAATTAAAGATACAAATAAATGGAAAGACATTCCATATGCATGGATTAAAAGAATATTGTTAAAGTGTCCATACTACCCAAGCAATCTACAGATTCGGGGCAATCCCTATTAAAATTCCAAAAACAAAACAACAAAAAAAATTCCAATGCCAGGGTGCCTGGGTGGCTCAGTCAGTTGAGCAGCTGCCTTTGGCTCAGGTTGTGATCCTAGGGTCCTGGGATCAAGTCTCATGTTGGGCTCCCTCCTTAGCAGGGTAGTCTGCTTCTCTCTCTCTCTCTTTTGCTCATGTTCACTCACTGTCTCTCTCACTCAAATAAATAAATCTTTAAAAAACAAAACTAAATTCCAGTACCATTTTTTAAAATATTTTATTTATTTACTCATAGAGACAGAGAGAGAGAGAGAGGCAGAGACACAGGCAGAGGGAGAAGCAGGCTCCATGCGGAGAGCCCGACGTGGGACTCGATCCAGGATCTCCAGGATCACGCCTTGGGCTGCAGGCGGCTCTAAACTGCTGCGCCACCGGGGCTGCCCCACTGCGCTACCAGGGCTGCCCTCCAGTACCATTTTTCACAGAAATAGAACAAACAATCCATAAATGACCCTGAATACACAAAGCAATTTTGAGAAAGAACAACAAAGCTAGAGGCAACAGGCTTCCTGATTTCAAATATATCACAAAACTATCATAATCAAAACAGTATGAGACTGCAATAAAAATAGACACATTAACCAATGGTGCAGAACACAGAGCCAAGAAATAAATTCTGCATATATGGTCAATTAATTTATAACAGAAAAGCCAAGAATATACAATGGAGAAGGAACAGTCTCTTCAGTAAATGGTGTTGGGAAAACTGTACATCACATGCAAAGGAAACTTCACCCATCCTACAGCATATACAAAAATTAACTTGAAATGAATTAAAACTTGAACATAAGACCTGAAATGATAAAACTCCCTGAAGAAAACAAAGGCAGTAAGCTCCTTGACATTGGCCTTGTCAGTGACTTTTTGGATTTGACATCAAAAGCAAAGGCAACAAAAGCAAAAATAAACAAATGGCACTATAACCAAAATGCTTCTACACAGGGGCAACTGGGTGGCTCGGTCTCATTTATAGAGAACAGACTGGTGGTCATGAGGGTCAGGTAGTGGATAGGTGAAATGGGTGGAGGTGGTCAAAAAGTATGTAAAAATTAATAAAGGGAAACCTCACTAACATGGATTGGGGATACTAGAAGGAAAAGCCAGAAGGGGGAGCTGTACCATTCAATGTCCATGATAGAAAAAATTGTCAATTAGAGACCACTAACAGAAGACTCTTCAACAGGAAAGAATCATCAATTACAGGGACCAACAGGGAAAGACGTACCTTGCATCTCCTACGAGAAACTGACTACCTCTGTAACTCAGCCAAAGAGAAACCATCATCACCCTGAACTCCTGCTTTTTTCCAACAGACTTTCCTTCAAAACAATCCTTTCCAGTTTCCTCTTTCTTCTGTATAAAATAACTGTTCCTCTCGTTTGTTGCACTTGCCATAGTTTTGCCATAGCTTGTTTGTCCCTAATTGCAATTCTGTTATTCCTGAGAAAACTCATTTTTGCCCATAAAATAACTGTTTTAAGATTAACATTTGGTTAAAAAAAAAAACATTTGGTGAACAGAGGTGGGATCCAGAGGACCCCCAATCATCTCTGAGGCTGGTGAGCAAATGGGTGCCAGTACCCATAGAGCCAATGGGTTCATGGTATTCTTGCCTACCCTGGAGTTTGAGAATGATCCTCAATGTTCTTCTTAGACTGCTACCCATGCTCTCTTTGTGTTTGAGCTCTCCAAGCTTTTATTTGAGACTTTAAGGCCTTGTTCTTTCTGTGAGTACTCATTTAGACTTTGATCCGACTCCTTTTCAGAACGGGACTGTTTCTGTTAGAACTGTATCTCGTGTTGGTCTTTGCCCCAATTCCTTTTTGGGATTAGACCACACCCATTGGAACTACACTAACCTTTAGTCCAACTTCCTTTTGGAACCAAACTGTTCCTATTACAACTATGCTAACCTTTGGTTGGTCCCACTCTTCGGAACCAGACTGTTCACTGGAACTGTACAAGTCTTTGATCTGACTCCTTTTTGAAACTGGACTATTCCTATCAGAAGTTTGATTTCCTTCTGGAACAGGCTTTTCCCATGGAAACTGTGCTGTTTAGGAATTTTTCTTTTTCCGTTAGAAAAAAGCCTTTAAGAAATGGGATCCCAGACATCAAAATACTTTTGAGTCCTGCCCCCAATGCCTGCTTTGGGGACCCTGGCTGGTTTTTGTTTAAAAACTATGGTCCCTCCTCATCCACATTCCTAAATAAATCTTCTGACTTAGCCAAAACTAATTTATAACTACAATGGCCATGATTTGATCTCCCTAACACTTTTCTCAAAGCTGAACTGGCATTGAGAAGCTGTCAAAGGTGCATGGGATGCCCATTTTGATTGGTATTTTGAAGCTTCCAAATGTTATCAGAAATCTAAAATTGCCTCTCTGCAAAATACAATTTCTAGATTAGCTGAGACAAACTATTACAAAGACCCAAAAGTTTCTGAAGTCTCTCTTCCCACTGCCATCTTGTCTCAGGATGGAAGCAGCTACCTTGTGCTCAGATGCCACCTCCGGTGTCATCAGCCTCCTTCCTTTCCATAAAGCCTGCACCTCCTCTATACCCTCAGTTTCCCTGTTCTAATTCTCTAGCTGAATTTACCTTTCCCCTCAAACTTCTCCCCACTCCCTTCTTTCCTGAACCTATTAAAACCTTCCCCTTTAAAGCTAAGTCTTCTGAGGATCTCAATAAACCCCATATTTATTTAGCCTTGGACTAAGGCTGAATTGTGAGCCATACTTCAAGAGTTTCCTAAAGTGACTGAGGACCTCGATAGGTTTGCTAGAGTCTAGCAGAGTTGTTCAAACTTACTAACCCGGTTTCTCAGATTTATATCAATTAGCCCACATGCTTGTTGGTGAGGGCCAGGCCAAACATTGGATAAAACTAGTCCAGGGAAGGTCCTGAAAGGGATTTAGAGAAACAGACACCTAACTTTTGGCAAGATGCTGAAACACTTGCTGGAAATTTCCACTGAGCAAGAACAGAAGCTCTTCCTGAGCCTGTTGACTGAACAAAATTTAGACTGCACACAAAAACCTGGTGAAGCCATTCATAAGTACTACAACCAACTCCAAATTGTCTTTAAATTTTGATCTTTCTGGGATCCCTGGGTGGCGCAGAGGTTTAGCACCTGCCTTTGGCCCAGGGCGGGATCCTGGAGACCTGGGATCGAATCCCATGTCGGGCTCCCTATATGGAGCTTGCTTCTCCCTCTGCCTCTCTCTCTCTCTCTCTCTCTCTCTCTCTGTGCGACTATCATGAATAAATAAATAAAATCTTTTTAAAAAATAAATTTTGATCTTTCTTTAGATGTTAAATCCACTTAGGTAGCATTTAGCTCTAGGTTTATTAATGGACTGTTTATTTAAAACGACCAGGGTTGAATGGGAAACTATGTTCACTCCAGATTCAGTCAATTTGGCAAACTAGATGTTTGCTCACATCCTAGATGTGTCAACCTGCCTGCCCCCACTGGCCAAAAAAAAGACCAATAAAATTCTTAAAATTATTGGTTTTCATCTCCAGCAAATGAAGGCTCTTGAACAAAACTAAAAACCTACTAGTTTGTACTCCTTGCAAAGAGCCAGGACATTGGGGAAAAGATTATTACTGACTTAGGTACTCCTGCACCTTCAGCTCCCTAGCCAGTATTTCCAGTGTCCTCCAAATTCCCAATAGGGCTCTGAGGAGCCACAGAGACCCTTCCCAGTCTCTCTTCTTAATCGACTCAAGAGAAACCACTCTCCAGATTGGGATTGAATCTCTCTATCCTTATTGACACCAGAGCTATCTATACTCTTGGTGCTCAACCCCATTGCTATAAAGCAGCCCTGGAGTACTAAAATGGTCTCAAAGAGTGGAGGGTCTCTAATAAACCTCAGAAAGTTCCTATCTCTAAACCTACTTCCTTTCGTCTAAGCACTCTGATACACACACCTTTCTCCTTAGTTCCTCTGCCATTCTTCATTTACTGGGCTGAGATTCCTTAGAAAAAACAGACCAGAATTTCCTTTCTCCCAAAAGGGGAAATAATTCTGAAATTTGACCATAGTAATCAAAAAGGCAACCAGGTAAATTAAATGACCCTTTGACATCTTTTATTTGCTCTGAGTCTGACAGCACTATAGTGGAGTCGAGGACAGTGATGATTTGTCCCTACTGGGTCCATCCTCTAGGACAAGATCTTCAACTGATATTGGCAGAATCCACAGTGTGCCTCCCATCAAGATTCAAATAAATGCCTCAAAACCTCTCCCTAGAATTAATGAATATCCTATAAATAAAGAAGCTTTTCAAGGCATCAAACCCATAATAGAAGATTACAAAGTTCAAAGCCTCATCATTCCTACACCAATCCCTATAAGATGGCTATTTTATCTATGAGGAAATCCAATGGCCAAGGACAGAGTTTTATCCAGGACCTCTGAGCAATAAATGACCCTGTTATCCCTCAGTACTCTGCTCTTCCTAACCCCATATGCTGACATTCATTCCCAATGGAAGCCAATTTTTCACTGTAATTGATCTCCACAATGCATTCTTCAGTATTCCACTCAATTAGGATAGCCAGTATCTTTTTGCTTTCACTTAGGAAGAATGGAAATACACCTGGACAGTAATGCCACAGTTTTACAGAGCCCTTCTTTTCACAAACCTGAGAAGCTGATTTGGATTGTAAGTTTTCTGCAAGTTCTACTTGGATGCAATACCTGAATGATATCACCCCCTTCTCAAACCTCTTCACAGGAAGACAGCATCCACCTGTTAAAACTTTTGGCCCTAATGGGAAATATACACTTCAAAGAAAAAAAAATGCTGTTTGCTCAACTCAGGTTTCATGCTTAGGACACCTAATGTCAGAACAAGGACTACACATAGATCCAGGGAGATTTCCTGGCATCCTGAACTTTCCAAAACCTAGAAGTAATGCCAATTATGAGGTTTTCTTGAACCTTTCTTGGATTCCAAACTTCTATCTTATGCCTCAATCTCTGTATGTTTTACTCAAAAATGTAAAACCTCACCCTATTATTTGGAAAGTTCAAGAAGACAGATGTGTCTTTGCATGTGAGAGGAAAGTGGTGAGGAAGTATTAATGAGGTTGTAAAAAGTGCCTACTTCACTTGCCCCACCTGTCAAAAACATAATCCAGGGAAACCTGTTTGCACAGATGGATTTCATAAAGTTTTCCCAACGAATGGACAGAAACATGTTTCAGTATTGGTCTGTATGTTTTCTCACTGGACTGAAGCTTCCCTTGTAGAGAAGCCGCTGCTTCTACTGTGGCTAAAAATTCTGTTAGAAAAAAATGATCCCTATCTGGGGAATCTTCTCAAACTTTATAGTGACTGAGAACCCATTTCACTGATCAGGTGCTTTGACAAGTTAGGGCTGTCTGCCCAGTTTTTACAGCACTGTCATGGTGCACATCATCCTCAATCCTCAGAGTTAGTTGAGCATATTAACAACACTATGAAGACTCAATTGGCAAAACTGTAGAGATCTTCCAAACACCCTGGTGAAAAGCACTACCACTGGTTCTTCTAAATCTCTGATCCATCCCCTCGAAACTCAAACTCTCACCCTTTGAGATAGTCACAGATGTCCAATGCACTTGGCCCTTACAGCTCCTTTGACCCACAGCAGATAAAAGGAGATATACTTCAATATTGTAAAGGCCTAATTAGTTATTTAATGCTTTGGTTCTGTAACCTTTCTCAAAGTGCACTGCCAGGACAGGGCCTTAAGCATCACATCTCACAAATAAGAGATTCCATCTATTGAAAAAAGGCACCTCCAGAAAGACTGTATTCAATCTTGCTAGAAAGGCTCTTATCAGGAACTGCTAGTTCTTGTGGCACCAAGAACAGGCTCTTGGAGTCATATGACACATCTAGAGAAATCACCAAACCCTGCCTGGACTGGTACACCATCTGGTGACCTGCAAGTAAAGATTTTCTTGAGTGAAAACAAGAGGAACAACTGACAATGCAGCTTTCTCAATATGTCAGGACCAGATATGTATACCTCCTCCTCACTGTTTGCTTCTATGATCCCCTTCTTAGAAAGGAAATGCTCTTGTGTGCATTTCCCAAACCCCTGTTAAAGGGAGAAACCTCTTCTATGATTATGGCCTTTCAGCAATAGTCTCATCAAAATCTATGACAAATTAAATTCTCAGCTGCATTTTTTGAAGGGTTAGAAGATTCAGAAGTTACAAATGTCTTTCTTTCATCTGAATTCTTATCTGATTCTGAATTCTTATCCAAATTCATAGTTCCTGAATTTGAAACCTTGCATGCTATATTACTGGATAACATTTCAAGTGGTTCTTCTGAAATACTTTTTGTTTTGTTTTGTTTTAAAGATTTTATTTATTCATGATTTTACTTATCCCTGCATGGAGCCTGCTTCTCCGCCTTTCTCTGCCCCCCCCCCCCATGTATAAATAAATAAAATATTTAAAAATAAATAAAATTAAAAAAATAAACCACTGGGCCACCCTGAAATAATACTATTTTAATACACTTTTGAAGTTTTACTATTTCTGCAAAAAGTTCATTAGTTATTGCTTCATGTTTATACTTGCACTCAATCTCTCAAATGCACTTAGTTCATTCTTACAGTGTGTTCTTACAGTATTCACTATTTTTCTCTCATGGCTACTTTAAGTGAGGACTTCTAGGAGGCATACAAGACTCCAGATTTGCCTCCATAGGGAGAACTTTTCTCCCCTAAGTCAAAATAAGTGCCAAAAAATAACCTTCAGCTGGATACTTTCTGACCCAGGAGCCTGGTTTAGAACCATCATACAATTTGGAAGTTGTGTTACTTCTGTTTTTATTATTTTTTTGTATTTAGTTCCCTGTCAAACTTTTATAAAAATGATATACCCAATTAAGAGAGGAATACAATCCAATACTTACTGTCTTGAAATGATACAGACTTTAGATAGGAGGAAGAACTCTGGGGCACTTCCTTTCCTTGTTACTCAAATGTGGCTTTTAGGTGGTTTCCAAGCCCCCTGTGTACTTTCCATCCATTAGGACAAGACAATCAAGAAAGAACCTTTCTGGCACTGAGGGACAAAGCCACTAAATATGAAAAACCTGACTTTCGGTCAGTGATGTTTCCAAGCAAAGATTTTGATCAAAAAGGCGTAATGTAAAAATTATTAAATAGAAACCTTATTAAAGTGGATAGGGGATGGAGAAGAGGTCACTGTACCACTCAATATCGATTGCTGGAAGAACAAGCAATTATAGACTCCTAACACAAGATTTGCAACAGGAATCCTCAATTACAGGCCCTAACAGAAAAAGATGTACTTTGCATGTCCTACCAGAAACTGACTAGTCCTGCATCTTAGCCGACGAGTAACTGTGATCATACTGGGCTCTGGCTCTTCTCCAAAGGACTTTTGTTCTTAACAACCCTCCCAAACTTTCTCCGTCTCCATAAAATAAAGTTCCTCTCCCTTGCCTGTTAGACTCGCCTATGGTTTTGCCAAACTTTCAGTTATAAGTCATGGGTATGTAACGTATAGCATGTAGCATGTGACGTATATGAAAGCTCCTAAGATGCTGAAAGCTCCTAAGATGTTGAAAGCTCCTAAGATGTTGAAAGTTCTCAACACACACAAAAAAGCTTATATCTCTGTTAGGTGACAGACATTAACTAGACTAATTGCTGTGATCATTTCATAATATATAAAAATACTAAATATTATGTACACCTCATACTAATATGTGCTGTTAATTATAACTCAAAAAATGGATTTAATATCTTAAAAACACAATGTAGTGTCAGGTGATGGACTCTCTTTTTATTTTTTATTTTTATTTATTTATTTTTTTGGACTCTCTTTTTAAAGGTCCATAAGAGGTTTCTTCGGCGAACTGACAAAAAAGCAGCTGGCATTAAAAGTTCATGCTAGGGACGCCTGGGTGGCTCAGGGTTGAAGGCCTGCCTTCCGCCCAGGGCGTGATCCCGGAGTCCCAAGATCGAGTCCCGCATCGGGGCTCCCTGCATGGAGCCTGCTTCTCTCCCTCTGCCTGTGTCCCTGCCTCTTTCTGTGTCTCTCGTGAATAAATAAATAAAATCTTTAATAAATAAATAAATAAATGTTCGTGCTAACTAAAGTAAGGAATGTTCAAATTTGGTTTAGCTTCTAGAATGCTATGAGCAAAATTCAAGAGATAAAAGTTTTGTTTCTGCAAAGTGATATGAACACATTTCGGTGGATTCGGGAAGAAATACCTGGCGGGAAGCTGCCTTCTCCACAGGAAGCTTAGGAGCCCATGAAGGAAGAAGGTGTGACCATGAAGCCAGACGGTTCCAACACCGTTTCCTAGAAAGAACTGCCTACATCAATGGAAGTTGCCCGCGCTAAAGGTCGCGCTCCAGCTCCCATTTTTCTTTTCTTTTTCGTAAATGCTCCTGAGATCCAAACGAGTTGAAGGCCCCCACGTTTGGAAAGCCGTGGGCGAGGCGAGGCGAGGTGAGGCGAGGCGCTGCCGGGGCGGGGGCAAGGAACCGCATGGGAGCGCCGCGCACCGGGCCTCACGGGAGGAGGCGACGCCGCGACGCCGAGCCCGAGCCCGAGCCCGAGCCCGCGCACGAGGGCGCTGCCCCGGCCCACAGCGAGCCCGGTCCGAGGGGCCGCAGAGACCGCCCACAGCCCCTCACAGCGCCGACCCTCCCCCCGCGCTGGGCTCGGCCACGGGGCCGCCCGCACCCACCTGGCCTCCAGCAGCAGCGGCGTCGCCGGCCACTTCGCGGCCAAGTGGGCCGTCACCGCCTTGGACGCAGAGGCCGTCCGGGCGCCGAGCAACGAGCAGCACAGCACGGTGGAGCCCAGGAGCAGCCGCACCACGTCCGCGGCCCTGGCCATGGCGCGGACAGGGAAGCGCGAGCCCCTCGGACCGGCGCTCGCAGCCCGCAGCCCGCAGCCGCCACCGGACAGTCGGCTCCTCCCGCCGCGCGGCCGCCCACTTCCGGTGGGGGGAGCTCGAGTCCGTTACTCGGAGCCGGAGCCAGGCAGGCAGCGAGCGCATGCGCGTCCCGCTCCCGCGCGGTCGGCGGAGCCCCGGGGGCTGGAGCCTGGAGCCACGTAGGTGCGGGCGGTGCCGGGGCGCGCGGCCGCGTGGCTGGGGCTCCCGGGGCGGGCGGGGGGGTCGGCGATCCGGCCTCCTGCTGTGGGGCAGACGCGGGCTCCCGGAGACCCAACTGCGACTGCGGCCCACTACGGCTGGGAGGAAGGAGATGCCAAGGCTTGGAAGAGAAGGCATGAGCCGGCGTGGATTTTATCCACGTTTACACTGGCGGAAAACAGGGCCCGTCAAGGTTCAATCGTCTGCCTTACGAGCTTCTAAATTTTAATAGAGTCACCATCTGGTAGGGCTTTTAGAAAGCCCGATGTCCAGTAGTATTTAACCCACCTCGCTCCCAGGTGCGGTGATTCAGGTTCAGAAACCATCACCTTAGGGTGACATCGCACGGAGGGCGGGGTGTTGGGTTTCAAACTGGGGTTTCTGATTCAGTAGATCTGGTGGGAGGACGGGGGAGGGCGTCCAAGAATTTGCATTTCACGCCCATCAAGTTCCCAGGTGGCATTAATAGTGCTGGCTGGGAACTTCGCTTTTAGCTTTTGTAACTCGAAAGTGGTCCACAGGGCTGCAGCAGCATCACCTATGAGCTTAACAGAAATGCAGAATCTCGGGGCACCTAGGTGGCTCCGGGGTCGAGCGCCTGCCTTTGGCTCAGGTCGTGATGCCGGGGTCCTGGGACTCTCTGTGTATCTCATGAATAAACAAAATCTTGAAAGAAAAGGAAGGAAGGAAGGGAGGGAGGGAGGGAGGAGAAAGAGAGAAGGAAAGGAAAGGAAAGGAAAGGAAAAGAAAAAAGAAAAATGCAGAATCTCAGGCCCCACTCCAGACCTACCAAATCCGAATCCCCGGGTTAACGGGAACCCCAGGTGGTACTGTGCGCATTAAAGTTTGACAGGAGCTGGTTTAGAGGGTTACAGGTGAAAAATGCATAGGAAGGTGATAATTGCTTATGTCATTATCAGCCAGAATCACACAGCTTTGATTGAATCATGATTTAAACCAAGGACTGTCTGACCCCCAAGCTCATGCATTTACTACTTCAGGCTCAAAGACAAAACCTTGCAACAGAATTAAGTAGTTTTCCAGTACCTATGATTCATCAAATCAAAACATTCAGTTTTATTTAACTGGGTGGAGGTGGAGCCTCGAGTTTCTGGCTCCCAGTCAGGAATAATTCTTTTTCTCCGCTACGGCTTCTCTTTACCATATATTTTAATATTTATAATAAATTAACAGCCTTCTGAATAGAAAAATAGTTGAGAAGGAGGCACTGATCCATTCCTTTTTTCCAGTTACTCCCCCACCTTATGAGGAATCCGGATCGCTTGAAGCTGCTGAAACGTGATCAGTTTTTCATTTCCCTTCATTTGCTTAGTATATATCTTTCCTTAGAAGACCTTGCTCTGGAAATTATACTCAGGTGTCCCCTCTAAATTTAGCCTTCATTTCCTGATTTTTTCCTACTTGATATGATCTATCCCTCCTTTAGATTCCCATAAGCTCTTTATTTTAACTGTCATTTATCACTTGTAATACTCACTTTAGAATTTGAATACAGTACCTACTTATTTCTCCTCTTAGAGATGGTGTTTTCCCCCAGGACTCATGTCTTACTTATTTTTAGCATTCGTCGCAATACCTAGCACATTACATATTATTGGGGCCCAATAAATATTGAACAGTCCTTATTTTTTTTGGATAAATAGGCAGAAAGCTAAAGCAAATGAGTAAGGAGTTTCATTGCTATCCACAGAACATAACGGAAATATATTATTATGAATCTTCCACAACTATTTGCTTTAATTAACTCCTCATGTCCACTTATTTTTGGGCTGAAATTTTGACTGAAATTGTAGGATGAAGGAAATAAGATATTTATAGTGAATGTCTTCAGTGAAAGCATATCTGATGGTTACAAATTTTTAAGAAATGACTTGTGGTATGAAGAGTCACATAAAATACACTATTAAAGGACACTACTAAAACATATATACATTCCAGCATATTTGAGTTCACAGTAGGGAGGAACACTACATTTCTCTTTTAAAGAATGAAATTAATCCAGGGTCATTTATTTACATAATCATTATACATTTTAGCTTACATAGTATTTTCTTAGAAATTTAAGTGAGTTTGATGTATTCCTTAGGCTGACTATCCCTGGGCTTGTTTCCTCATCTGCAGAACAAAAGAATAGGACTAGGTGATATGTAAGCTTTAGAGGAGATCTTTAAGAGAACTGCTAGTTGACCTCAGAGCTAGACCAGGATGATGATACTCCCATACTCTCTCTCTGTCCTTGGAATGTCCGTGGAATGTAAGTTCTGCCCATTGTTCCCACATCAGGAGCCACTTCAAGGAAACAGCCTTAGAGAGTAATATTATTGAGACCATCTGCTCTGTATAGAAGGCTAAACTCTGTTAAAGCCTCGGTATAAACTCTAGAGAGTCTGTGAGTGCACAGATCTACATGTCTTGCGGTTGCCCCAGTAAGCCGTGTAAGTAAGTACCTTTGCTTATTAAAACTGCCAACTACCAATGTGGAGTGGTCTGCTTCTTCAGTTTCTCCTTGCCCTCTGTGTATGGCAGCCAGTTTCATATTTCACCCAGGAAACTCTCAAGGTTGTGAGCCAATGTTGAAGTGTCTGCTATATGTCATTTCTATTTACAGGTAGAAATATTAAAATGCAAAAATTGAATAACTTAGTGAAGGTCACTCAAGTTAGTGGAGCAGCAAAGCATTCTAACATTCATAATCAATAACCCTTTGGCACAGATTGGCTATGAAGTGAATGTAGTTCAGGGAAACAATTGTACTTTAATATTTTTTAGCAAAATGTTATTCAAAGTTATTCACATCAGGGTAATATGAATGAAAATTGATGATGATAGCAGTTTTCATTGTATGTGGAAGAAGTGATTAATGAGTGCTTCATAATAAGAATATTGAGCTTAATAAAATAAATCATCTTGAATTTTTTTTAGGTAGGTACAGCTACTATATTTAATGAAAATAGTGGTGCTATGTGAGGATAAAGTTACTAGCAAATTATTGTGTAATATAATAAAATTTTAATTTTCTCTACCTAAAGAAGTCTCAAAGCTGAAATGGCTTTAAAAAAATATTACCCTGTAGATCTTCCAGAATTCCCTTACTGTAACAAAGACACTTTTCTCATTTTTAAGAGATTTTTAAATTTAATTTTATTTATTTATTAAAGATTTTATTTATTTATTCATGAAAGAGAGAGAGAGAGGCAGAGACATAGGCAGAATGAGAAGCAGGCTCCATGCAGGGAGCCCAATGTGAGACTCGATTCCGGGACTCCAGGATCACTCCCTGAGCTGAAGGCAGATACTCAACCACTGAGCCATCCAGGTGTCCCTTAAAAAGATTTATTTATTTTAGAGAGAGTGTGCGAGTCAGGGGAGAAGTAGAGGGAGAGGAAGAGAAGCAGACTCCCCACTGAGCATGGAACCTGATGCAAGGCTCAATCTCAGAATCCTGAGAGCATGACCCTGAGATCAAGCCACTCAAGTGCCCCACCCTTTCCTCATTTTTTTTTTTTTTAGATATGAGAACTTATTTTTTTTTAAGATTTTATTTATTTATTCATGAGAAATACAGAGAGGCAGAGACACAGGCAGAGGGAGAAGCAGGCTCCATGCAGGGAGCCTGATGTGGGACTCGATCCTGGGGCTCCAGGACCACGCTCTGGGCCAAAGGCAGGCGCTAAACCGCTGAGCCACCCAGGGATCCCCTCTCATTTTTTATTTCAATGTCTTAAGTACAGGACAATATTCTACTCTTCATTTCAGTTGTAAAGAATTTATACTTATTTAATTTGTTATATTTCTACTCCCTAGGCAAGATTATACAAAAATCATAACCAAATGAGTCACTGGTTAGTTTCTGGTAAGTGTTAGTAAATTTGATTTTTATGCTTTGCATATTTTATTTAACATATATTACAAATGCCTCACAAATGTCTAAGTCCAGGTATGTCTGAGGAAATTGTTTCACTGTAGTTTATTTACTACAATGACTTTCAAATACAAATTAAGTATATGAAGTATATAATCTTTTAAATAAATCAATTGAGATGATACAAGAACTTGACATCTATTTAACATCATCCTTTTATATTTACATACATGGTCAATATCTTATAATCATGCATTTAAAGTTTTTTAAGTCATTCTTCTATTGCTTCTATCATTTTGTTTTGTTTCTTCAACAAAAGACATAGGATTGAAACATGTTGGTGGCAGACAAACACATGTCCTGCTTTTACATTTTCTAGTAGAGGTTAGTATAGTTGCGTGCACAAAGTCATCAATTCAAAATATACAATATAGGGGATCCCTGGGTGGCGCAGCGGTTTGGCGCCTGCCTTTGGCCCAGGGCGCGATCCTGGAGACCCGGGATCGAATCCCACATCAGGCTCCAGGTGCATGGAGCCTGCTTCTCCCTCTGCCTGTGTCTCTGCCTCTCTCTCTCACTGTGTGCCTATCATAAATAAATTTTAAAAAAAAATTTAAAAAAAAAAACAAAAAAAACAAAATATACAATATATCATCTATGTGAAGTGACTATCATATGTTGAGAAAAAACACTGAGGTGAATAAAATGGTCTCTGAAGGGTTTATGATGTAGTGAAACGTAACATATACCAATAAATTATTACACAGAAAAATTAATAAAATTCTATGGAAGTCAGAAAAAGATACTTTTTTTTAAAGACTTTATTTATTAATGAGCAACACAGAGAGAGAGAGGGAGAGAGAGAGAGGCAGAGACACAGGCAGAGAGAGAAGCATGCCCCATGCAGGGAGCCTGATGTGGGCCTCAGTCCCGGGACTCCAGGATCACACCCTGGGCTGAAGGTGGGGCTAAACCGCTGAGCGACCCGGGCCACCTGAAGATACTTTTTTAAAAGATGTTATTTATTTGAGAGAGAGACAGAGAGCATGTACACCTGAGCAGAGGGAGAGAATCCTCAAGCAGACTCCCATATGAGTGTGGCACTCTGGGGGTTCAGTGCCTGATGCAGGGCTCAATCACAGGACCCTGTGATCATGACCTGAGCCCAAATCAAGAGCTGGACATTTAACCAACTGAGCCCCTCAGACACCCCCAAAAGAAGATACTTTTTAAGAAAACTTGAACAAACAAAAAGCTCTAGTAAATTTTCTCATTCAAATTATTTCATGAATTTAAACCTAGAACTTTGAGAAGCTGCACAAATTCTTTCAATCCCTAGGGAAGCATCTGAACCTACATCATAATTATCAACAACAAAAATAAGCATTTGTAGAGCAGCTGCTTTACATTTATGTCATGAAATATGGTCTCAAACCTTAAGTGACTTTGTCATTTGGTTAGGAGGGTAGTACAGTACATAAAAAGTAAATTTTAATGAGAAGTTTTATGTAAGAAGATCTAAAGGCCTGGCACGTTACAATAAACATGACTGAATTAAAGAAGGAGGCGGTCTCAAGAAAAGCCTCACAGAATAGGTGGTATGATTACACTCTGAAGAAAGTATGGATGACAGGTCTGCCATTGTAGCATGAATGCAGCCACAGACAATATGTAAACAAGTGGATGTGGATGTGTTCCAAAAAATGTTATTTATGGACATATGAAAATTTCCTATTTTCATATATGAAATATTTTGCTTTTTTTAGAATTTAAAAATGTAGGGGCATCTCACTGTCTCAGAGGAACATGTAGCTCTCAATCTTGGGATCATAAGTTCGAGCCCCACATTGGGTGTAGAGATTACTTAAATAGATAAAACTTTAAAAAATAAAATTTAAAAATGTAAAATCATTCCTAGCTCACAAGCTATACATATTTGGCCCACGGGCCCTAGAAGGCCAACCTTTGCTCTGGTGAAAGTTTTGCAGGAAATCTATACAGGAAAGAAAGAACTATTTATAGAATGATTATTTGTGATAACAAAAAACTGGATATAGCTGAAATGTCCACTGAAATACAATGACAAGATAAATGGTGTCTTATTCAATGGAATGCTAACAGCAGTGACAATAAATGTGTCACAGCTATGTAGATAAACATGGATGAACGTCAAAAACACAGTACCAGTGAAAAAGCGAGTCAAAAGAATACATACACTAAGATGCTATCAACCCAAGGTTCAAAGACAGATGGACTTAACAATACAACCTTTAGGGATACACTCAAACTCTAATGAAAGCAAGAGAATAACTAACACAAAATTCAGTATATTGATTATTTCTGAGTGAGAAAAAGAAGATGAGATCAAAGATGGGTCTTCAAAGATATTAATAGTCTACCCCTTAAGGAAGGTGGCAGGTACATGATTTTACTAGTGTGTAACATAGTTCATAATCTTTACAAAGTGGAATAAAAGGCCACAAAACAAATTATGTCAATGTCTTAGAAAATGATGCTTCTCCATTGCCTACAGAATTAAACTGAAATTTCTTAGGTATATCCTTCTTGACACACTTTTAGATTATAAATATTTAATAGCATACTGGCCATGGCTTCTTCTTTCCATGGAAGAGCCTCCACTGGTGTTGTAAGTCCTGCTATGCTGTTTAGAAATCTTCTATCCAAGGGGGGCCTGGGCAGCTCAGTCAGCTAAACATCTGCCATTGGCTCAGGTTATGATCTCAGGGTCTTGGGATCAAGCCCTGTGTCAGGTTCCCTGCTCAGTGTGGAGTCTGCTTATCCCTCTCCCTCTGCCCTTAGCCTCTCTTGTGTTCTCTCTCTCTCTCTTAAATAAATAAAATCTTTTTTAAAAATAGAAATCTTCTCTCCTAGAATATGTCAGTATTTAGAGAATCTTTCTATAAATATTTTATTTTCCCTATGTTTACAAACTTTTTTGTTTAATACTCAGACCCCACTATACCCATACATCTTTGTCCTCAATCTCATTACCATGTTCCTTATTTTTAAAATTATTTTTCATTTCCTGAATTTACCACACCCACTTGTGTACCCTTTTATGGGGATATTGTACCTTTTAGCTAGAATTTACTTTCATTCTTTTTTGTCTGGTCAGACAGCAAAGCCCGTATCTCTTCTATTATGCTAGGATGTAGAGATAATGTCTTAGTCACCAGGGTCCTCTATTCCTTGCATGGCATTTAGCTTATGGTAAGTGCTTTTAAGTGTACAGTTCAGTAGTGTTAAGTACATTCACGTTGTTGTACAACCAACCTCCAGGGCTTTTTCATCGTGCAAAACTGAAACTCTATACCCATTTAACAACAACTCCTCATTTCCTCACCCTTGCAGCCCCTGGCAACCCGCACTCCACTCTCTATCTTTGGGAATGTGGGTACTCTAGATACCTCACATAAGTGGAACCATACAATATTTGTCTTTTTGTGACTGAAGTAGCATACTGTCCTCAAGATTCATGCATGCTACAGCATGTGTCAGGATTTCCTTCCTTTTAGTGGCTGAATAATATTGTATTTTATGTATACACCACACTTTATCGTTTCCTCTGTTGGTGGACACTTGTGTTTTTTCCATCTTTTGGCTATTACAAATTGTGCTGCTGTGAACAAAGTATCTCCTTATGTCCCTGCTTTCAATTCTTTTGGATTATAATCAGAAGTGGAATTACTGGATCATATGGAAATCCTACTAAAATTTTTTTGAGTTATTGCCATATTGTTTTCCATAGTGGCTGCACCATTTTACATTCCCACCAAGAGCGCACAAAAATGTCTTTTTTTTTTTTAAATGAGTCATCTTAATAGGGGTGAGGTGATATAGCACTGTGGTCTTGATTTTTATGTCCCTAAGTGGTCAAAGTATTTTGAAAAAACAAGTTTTGAAACTACTTTCAGACCTAATTTACAGGCTATTTAAGTAATTATTAAGTAATTTCCATAGTTGTGTAAGTACAGACACTCTTCTTCATTGCTGTTCTTCTGCCAATGCTTCACTCAGATTCTCTCTCAAGGTATAACTAGAGAGATTTAGTAATTCAAAGGGATAATGTGCCCCAGCATTTATTATAGCACGATTTACATAGCCAAATTATAGAAATAACCCAAGTGTCCATCAATAGATAAGATGTGGGGGATCTATCTATCTATCTATCTATACATATAAATATCTATGTATATATAAGATATAAAAAAAAGAAGATATATATAATATGTATTATATATAATGGAATATTATTCAGCTGTAAAAAAGAATAAAGTCCGGCCATTTGCAACAACAACATGGATGGAGCTAGAGAGTATTATGCTAAGCAAAATAAGTCACAGAAAGACACATACCATATGATTTCATTCATATGTGGAATTTAAGAAACAAAGGAGTAAAAGGGGGGAAAAAAGGAAGAGACACACACAAACCAAAAAAGACTATTAACTATAGAGAACACACTGATGGTCACCAGATGGGACATGGGTGGATGGGTGGGGATGGGTGACATACCTGTTGGGGATTTCAGAGTACACTTATCATGTAAGTAATGCATAGAATTGTTGAATCATTATATCCTACATCTGAAACTAATATAACATGTTATGTTAACTGTACCAGAATTAAAAAAAACTTCTAAAAAAATTAAAGAAAAAAAGAGATTGAGTTAGGCTGACATGGTCAACACCCCTCTAAAGAGTAGTCTAAACTAGTGATTGATTGTATTTTTTTCTCATGAAACTGTATAGAGGCAGCCTGAAGCTGCTTATGACAGCTCAAAGGTGCCCAATCTTTTGTGCCTGTTTGTTTTGCTATCTTTCATGTGTGGATTGTAACCTCACCATTACAGATGGCTCCTACAGCCCTAGTAATCATTTCTATCTTCCTGGCAGAGGAAGATGAAAGAGAAAGGACAATAGGCAAATCCTGGGCACCTGTTGAATGGGCTCCCTTTAATAAACTTTCCCAGAAGCCTATCCTCTGACTTCATTAAGGAGTTCTTTGCCACCTAGCACCCCATTGGATCTGGGAAATGTAATTTTATAGCAGGCACATTTTCCCTATCTCTCCCAACAAAATCAGGCTTCTGTTGCTGAGGAATCAGGGAGTAGTGTGTATTGCGTAGACAACTGGTTGTGTTTGCTACACCCATGTAACCTCTCTGCTTTCAGTGTTTCATTTTGAGGCAAAGAGTTAGCCTGGGAACTAGAAGGAATGACATTCCAGAAGCCAGAGGAAAATTTGTAAGGCAACATCAGGACAAGGACTATATGCCATAAGTAAGTATCTTGTAGCCTACTATCAGTACCATAATGTGGTTTAATTGGTTGAAGAATCACTTGAAAGTCAAATTGCAGCATGTTAAGAAGTGCTTTTATTTCAAAAATACTGTAATTCAAAAGTAGCAAAATATAAAAATTTAGTGTTGATTGTTGTCTTGAATCTGTTATATTTGCAGCTGCAAGTGCTAAAAATCACTTTGCCTAAAATTAGTTGTATCAAGTATCATGAGCCAAGAAAATTTACGTCATTTGTATAATTTTGGTTTAAAAAGCCTCCTGATCCAGCAACTGATATTAATATAATCAAATAACAATTTGTTTCATTTCAAAAGCCAAAACTTGATTATTCTTGCCTTGCTAAAGGAAAGCCGGAGAAATCCACTCTTCCCATTTACCTTTTCTTCTGCTTCTGAGTGGATATTTCGGCTCCAGAATTAGAAAAGGGGAATTTTGGAGAAGAAAGATGCACAGAGGCAGTCAAAGTAGCGCATCAAATAGGGAATTTATTTCTTGTGTATGCTGTGTCAGATGGAGATCCTGAGAGGGGGCAGAGAGATGAAAGGGAGGGGAGGTTTTACAACGTTAGCAGACGTGGAAGGTCTTTTTATTTATTTTCCTCTTTGTGCACATTCCACTTTGGGGCTCTGTCTCTTTTTGTTTCCTCCTCCGTCTTCTCCTTTCCCCTCCCACTGTTAATCTGATATCATTCATTTTTTTAAAGATTTTATTTATTTATTCATGAGAGACACAGAGAGGCAGAGACACAGACAGAGGGAGAAGCAGGCTCCTTGCAAGGAGCCCGATGCGGGACTCGATCCCATTACCCCGGGATCACAACCTGAGCCAAAGGCAGACGCTCAACCCCTGAGCCACCCAGGTGCCCCCGATATCATTCATTTTTAATTTAGTGCAAATGCCTCTCCGAACCTAAGCTAGAGTTGCTAGAGTACTATTTGCAGGAGCGGTTCTATCTGTTCAAAGGTCATTCACTATGCCCAGTTACACTTGAAGAAAAAGGGACATGGGCATGACCCAGGGGAGCACAGGTTATTCAGCTTAACGAGGTCCCTGTTTTTATCCATCCTTGGCTTCTATACTCTTTTCCCTGAAATTCAGACTTCTCTTCTCACATCAACCCCTTTAGCTCAGTGATCCTGCTGCCTTCTTCCAACTGAGTAACAACTTACTAGACTAGCCCTTTGGTCTCATGTCCCAGAGAGTTTTTATTTTGAATCATTTGGTATCCGGAACATCTGGGGATGCACCTTCTAAAGACAAGTGGGATGCATATGAATGTACTTCTCAGAAGCATTATAGTGGGGCTAGGCAGTAGGTTAAAACAGATCAGAGAGTTACATAATGCTTGGGTGGACCGCCTCAGTCATGTGCCGCAAAGTTACCTGGCATCTGGTTACTGGGGAGCTGGATTCAAGACTAAGGCATTTTAGTGCATTATGTTAACATAGTAACATATGTGACTATAATAATGATTAATCTGCAGTGTTGGCACTTCGTGGGTACCCAAAAAACAACAACAGAGAGAGGATAAGAACTCTAAGAACAAGGACTTTGGTGAACATCTCACTGTTTTTTACTTCATTGTATTGCATCACAAGAAACAAACGTAAAACTACATTAAATAAAATAATGTATATAAACAATGCCTCATATATGCCTAGTACCGGGTAGACACTCACCTTGCCAATCTATTATTAATTCTATTACTGTGTTTTATATTACATTCATTCTATTATAATGCATTATATCATTTTATCATTACTAGGTGCTTTATGAGATTATCTTTGTTTCTTCTTTTCTGTTCATACATTTCCTAAACTGGAAGGAATATTTGTGTGGATTTTTATTAAATGCTGTTGGAAATTACAAGTCACATCTTCACCCCAAATCTGTGTCCCAAGTCTCTGTAACTTAAAATGTCAGAATGATTTCTGCCACGGACTCAGAAAGTATCTTTCTGCCTACCAGTTTCTCTGCTGTTTTGTCTGGATTTATAGTTAAGCATTTGGCTTTCATTTTTATCTCTAATTCAGCCAGGCTGGAAGAGTTGAATAGTAACACCAGCTGGCATAGAGTTGAGCCTGTATCAGCATATTGATGTCCTTGCATCAGCATATTGATGATAGTGACACCAAAATGTCTCTCTGTCTCACAAAACTGTCTCACACAGGCATTAAACAAGTGTGGTGACAAAAAGGAGCTGTCAGGATTCATCCCCTAAAGTGGATGAAGGGTTGCCCATTGGAAGAGGGAATGTTTACGGTGAGACGGCGCGTCATCATCATGACATGAAACAGAGCAGTGGATCCCAACTACCATAGTGCATATAAGACCGAGTATGTGACATTCTACCAGTCATTGAAGATCAACTGTTGGTACCTGAACACTTTGGTTCTGACTGTGATTAAAAACAAAACTCACCATGATGAAGACATTGAGAAAACACTAAAGTGGGGCACGTGGGTGGCTCAGTCGGTTGAGCATCTGCCTTCGGCTCAAGTCATGATCTCAGGGTCCTGGGATTCAGCCCCACATCCAGCTCCCTGCTCAGCAAAGTCTGCTTCTCCCTCTGCCTCTTCCCCTGCTTGGGCTCTTGCACTCACTCTCTCTCTCTCTCTCTCTCAAATAAATAAATAAAATTAAAAAAAAAAAAGAAACAAAAGCTGTTGCTCAATCCTAATATGATGATGACTGGCTTATTAATTGTTATTATTTAGTTAACTTTTTAATTGAAGAAAAACATAGATACAGAAAAGTGTCCACATTCTTAAATGGCTCAATGAATTTTCATACGTTCATTGTATGAATGTAACCTCCACCCAGATCAAACAGTGGTACATACTGGCAGTACTTCTCCTGCCTCCTAGTAGTCATTACAGCCTCCTCCCCAAAGCTACCACTAGCCTGAATTCTAATACAATGAATTAATTTTATTTAATTTTGAACCATACTTCTATGCATCTTTTGAGAGTCATTTAAAGTGAGGGAGTGTATTACCAGACAAATGTGATAGATTATTCTACACCAACATGAAGAATAAACATGAGCCACAAAAGACCACATAAGAAATGATTAAAATAGGGTATCCCTGGGTGGCTCAGCGGTTTAGTGCCTGCCTTTGGCCCAGAGCACGGTCCTGGAGTCCCGGGATCAAGTCCCGTGTTGGGCTCCCGGTATGGAGCCTGCTTCTCCCTCCTCCTGTGTCTCTGCCTCTCTCTCTCTCTCTCTCTCTCTCTCTCTCTCTCTCTGTCTATCATAAATAAAGAAATAAATCTTTAAAAAAAAGAAAAAAAAAGAAATGATTAAAATTGTTCATATAAGAGAGAATGAGTTAGTAGAGTAGGGCTGGAAAAGAAGAAATACACATGCACACATAGAGTATGAGGGGTCCAGACTGACGATACAATTTTCTAGCTTTGAGAACTGGACGAATGTGGTTCTATTTACTGAGAAGATGGAGATGGTTTCAGGGGAAAATAAGTAAGTTTGGTGTTGGGCATACTGAGTTTGAGGTACTATATGGCAAGGAGATGGTAGCACTCAAAATATTAGGAAGTCAATGCAAAATATCTGTTGGTTGAATGTCTGAGGGAAAGACACATTAAAGAAATAAAGGTGTGGGGCACCTAGCTGGCTTCCAACTGAAAGAGCATGCTACTCTTGATCTTGGGGTCATGAGTTTGAGTCCCACATTTGGTGTAGAGATTACTTAAGTAAATAATTGTGTGTGTGTGTGTGTGTGTGTGTGTGTGTGTGTGTGTGTGTGTGTAAACTTTTTATAAAAGAAATAAAGGTGTGATGATGATCCCCAGGACTCTGGCTTGGGCAAGTAGGTGAACATGATGGAAATTCACTGAACTAGGAGAACTCATGAGTATTAGTGAGTTTGAAGTACTTGCAAGGAATCTGGATATAGTAAGACAATTGGGTACATGGTTGTGAGCTCAAAACATGGATTTTTTTTTTTAAGAAGAAGATTAAAATAAAATATTTAAAACACTCTGGAAATTCTAGAGTGCTCTGTAGAACCACTATTTACTATTACTTTTTGTTGACTCAGTTTAAAAAGCCCTGATAGTGATACCAAACCAGTCCATGATTAATTGCTGGAAGAAAAACATCATTTGTGGTTTTGTGGAGGTAAAAGAAGACGTCAGCATTTTGTCACTGATAACAATGGCATCGTGCCAGTCTTTGAAGCCACTTCAGCCAGGAGTCATCAGAAATTACTCACCTAAATTTTAACTGTGAGGCAATTCAATGCTGTAAGAAAGGAATGTTAATTTATTTTTAAAAAATTGGTTATTAGGGCAGCCCTGGTGGCTCAGTGGTTTAGCGCTGCCTTTGGCCCAGGGATCCTGGAGTCCCAGGATCGAGTCCCATGTCGGGCTCCCTGCATGGAGACTGCTTCTCCCTCCTCCTGTGTCTCTGCCTCTCTCTCTCTCTGTATCTCTCATGAATAAATAAATAAAATCTTTAAAAATAATAATAAATAAAAATTGGTTACTATTAATTTATGGCACTAAAAATGCCTTAAGTTGAATAATTGGTTAAAACTGAGGCTTCTTCTGTAGTCCAGAGTGGAAAGCCCTATTATCAAGAAAGTTCTTTGCTGGGGCACCTGGCTGGTCAGTTGGTAGAGCATGTAACCCTTGATCTCAGGGTTGTGAGTTCGAGCCCCATGTTGGTTGTAGAGATTACTTAAAAACAAAATCTTTAAAAAAAAAAAAAGGAAAAGTTCTTTGCTATAACATTGTCATCACCTTCATTTTCAGATCCCAGTGATTCACTTAGAAACCAGGGAAGCACCAGTAAGAAAGTAGGATGGTGCTTGAGTTTGGAGTTTATGGGACTCCATTGTAAAAATCTGAAGAGGCTCTGTAAGGACATCACTGAATGTTTTAGACAAGTACCATGTCTTTAAAATTCCTGAACACGGGGATGCCTGGTGGCTCAGTGGTTGAATGTCTGCCTTCAGCTTAGGGCGAGATCCTGGGAGTCCTGGAATCGAGTCCCGCATTGGGCTCCCTGCATGTGTCTCTACCTCTCTCTGTGTGTCTCCCATGAATAAATAAATAGAATTTAAAATAAAATAAAATTCCTGAACGGGTTATTTTTCTTGCAAGAGAGTATGTTGAGGCTTTAGTAAGTATGGAACTGGGACAAGATAGAAGAAGTATCCATCAACAGATGAATGAATAGAGAAGATGTAGAATACACATACAATGGGATATTATTCAGCCTAGAGAAAGAAGGAAATCCTGCCATTTCCTAGAGCAAGGATTAATCTTGAGGGCATTACAATAAGTGAGATTAGGCAAACAGAGAAAGGCAATAGAAAAGTGGATGCCAGCAACTGGGGCTGATGGCAGTGGGAGAAATAGAGCTGGTAAAAGGATATAAATGTTCAGCTACAAGATGAATAGGGTATGAGGATTTAATGTATATCATGGTTGACTATGGTTGATAACACTGAAATTTACTAGACACTAGGACTTAAATGTTCTCATACACACCAAAAAGATGAATAGGTGAGGTGATGTATGTATTAATTAAGTAGCTGGGGGGAGGGGATTCCTTTTACAATGTATATGTATATCAAATCATCATTACGTACACTTTAAATATCTTACAATTCTATCTATTCTACAGTTGTATCTCAATAAAACTGAAATAAAATAGAAAAAAAGATAAATTTTAAAAAGGGAGAACAAATTTGAAGAGGAGTAATAAACTCAACAAGAGAAATCATGGCTTACTTCCACCAGTCAAAATGCATATTCACCAGGCACTATGCTGAGTGTCTGGGATACCAATTATAAATACGTCTCTTCTTCCAGGGTTCTCAAAGGCCAGTGAAGAGACAAACCTGTAGATAATGGTCATGTAAAAATTTTAATTATGGTCACGGAGATATAAGCAACACACAATGGGAGAATAGGGGAAGAGGGCACTTAATACACCCAGTAAATAATACTTTAGAGATAAAGTGGTATGAAATAAGAGTAGAAGCATGAGTTAGAATTCAATAGGCCAGAAAGCTTGAAGATACTTCTGCTAGCCAAATTGATGATAGCTTGAAAAAAAAGATGACAGTAATTAATGATTATACACTGAGCAAAAAAATATCCTTAGATACATAGTGATATTCAAGAAAGAAGGCAGATGGAGGGATCGTCATGGAGGAGGATGGGAGAAAGGAAGCTAATAAATGTAGACAAAAATTATAACACCAGAAAATCATCATTTGAAATACCCCAATGTAATGCTTGGTTTGGATATGAGTCATGAATAGATGCTAAACCCATTGGGTAGAAGGATTTTGGAGACTATAATACTAGAACAGTACCAAAATACCATCCCAGAGTTGACGTACTCATTGCAAAAGTAAAATTGTGTCTTTACTACAGAGTAATCTGGGAGCACTGCCTTAACAGATGACCAAAGGTATCCTTCCATAGAGTGAGTCACAGTGATGTCAGGTACCTTCTGATGAGATGCAGTCAGATGTTCATAACATGGAATCCCTGGGTGGCGCAGCGGTTTAGTGCCTGCCTTTGGCCCAGGGCGCGATCCTGAAGACCTGGGATCGAATCCCATGTCAGGCTCCTGGTGCATGGAGCCTGCTTCTCTCTCTGCCTATGTCTCTGCCTCTCTCTCTCTCTCTCTCTCTGTGTGTGACTATCATAAATAAAATTTTAAAAAAAGATGTTCATAACATCACTTATGAAGTATTTTTGGCTAAAATGTGACACCTGAATCTATTCAAACCTCTAAATTTCCACTCTCAGGAAAATACAGGGAAAAGATGAATAAGGTAAATAGTGGAAACAAATTCAGAACATGGAATCACTTTATGATGAAACTGCTCTGGTCTTTTTGTAGGTTAAGGTCTTAGGGAATAAAATGGTGATACCATCCTAGGTTAGAAGAAATTCAAGAAACATAACCACAAAATGCAATGTGTGAGCCTTGGCTGGATGCCTGTTAGAAAAATAGCAGGGCACCTTGGTGGCTCGGTCAGTTGAGCATCGGCCTTCAGCTCAGGTCATGATCCCAGGATCCTGGGATCCAGCCCTGAGTCGGGCTCTCTTCTCAGTGGGGAATCTACTTCTCCCTCTCTTTTTGCCTGCCACTCCCCATACTTGTGCTCTTTCTCTCTCTGTCAAATGAATAAATAAAATCTTGAAAAGAAAAAAAAAGAAATAGCTGTAAGGGCCACTTTTGGGAAAAACTGGGAGGAAATTTGAATAGAAACTGGATATTTGATTATGTTGGAGAATTGTTAATTTTCTTAGCTGTGATAAAGACACTGGTTATAACACAGGAGAATGGACTTATTCTTAGGAGATGCACGGAGGTTAAGATGTCTAGGACACTGTCAAAGGATTCAACAAAAAAAGATGTATATATTTGGCAACATGTTAACAGTCTTTTCCATGCTGGCCCTGGGGCATTCTGTGTCAGATCTCTGGCTTGCTTCTTGATTTTATCATCATGGACTCTTGGTGACTGCCTGCTTGGCCTGGCCTGACAACAGATCTTCTTGGGCCTTAGACCAATGTGAATGTGGCCCATATTACTAGATGACGAGGTGGTTTTAAGTCCCTGTGAGAGCTGCCTATTATTGTCTGAGTCCATTCTGGGTCTGATCCTTTGTCCACTGTGTGACAGTAGAATGCTTCACATGTCACCACAGAGTGAGGTGTACTAACAGACATCCTCAGACTTTTTGCACTTATTGTAGGAGACAGTTCTTTTCTTAACTTTCTGTAGATGGCTCTCTCATGCCACGTTTAAGTGGAGACTACACCAGACTCAAGCAAAACGAAGCAGTAGCATTTTTCTCCATTTGCTGCTATTCAATGCACATTGTAATTGGATACAGAATGTCCAGAGAGCTTAGAAAAGATGTATTTCCCAAGTTCTAGTATTATATTCAGCTTTAACCAAATGAGGACTGAAACTCATATCCCTATTAAAATCAAACACTCCTATTTTTCGAGTGCAGCAAAACAAAAATACACACATAACTAAAATCAAAACATTATCAGGCAATCAGGATGTTTTTGATTCATGCTTTGGGAAATACAATAGGTCACACCCTGATTATAGCATTTCAAATTGGTAGACTTTAGAGTCCAATATGAATTAAATACTTCTCAAAAACACTGAGTTTATATAACAACTCATCATTTTACTGATGTCAAACAGAACATTTAAGTTATGGTCATTCAACCCTTGAGCCCATGCAGTCCCTCATATTGATTGTAACTATGGTGGAACACATAAAAATGACTTCTCAATAATGCAAATGAACATCTTATATCTTTGCCCATTAATTTGAATATGTAAAATTTTCAACTGAGTTGATTTACATGGGGTCATAATTATAAAACATCGAAGAAACAGTTTAAAGTCAATACAAAATATAAAAGGCACACATGAATGAATATGTATAAAAAAACTGCATCCACAAGCTATTAAACATATAATTAAAATGGATTTATTGCTTTTGGCTTTGATTTTTTTTCCCTCTCTGTTATTGAATCATTATGGGGATCCCTTGAGTTCAATTATAATTACACACATACACATTATAATGTTTCACATATATAAAGTACATATATAGTCTTTAAAGCTGAACTAATATAATAATATATATGCAAATTTAAATGTGTAAAATTCAGGTAATTAAAAATTATGATTCCCTAAGCAGCATTAACATACAGGTAGTTATGAATCACTGCATTGTGCATTAAATTTATATCACAATACATCTCTCTGGCAAGGTGTATTTATTGGTGTATGTGTGAATTCCTTAAATTTCACAACATTCTTAAAGGATTAGGCATAGATTTCTATGTTTAACAATTTTATACTATATTTAAAGGCTTTCTTTGTGTCCTGGAGAGCCTATTGTTTCCTGTACAGGGTCCCCTCCTAAGCAAAATCACCTTAGACGACTACTTAAGTGTAAGTGGCTACAGGTACATTTCACAACCCTGTTCCTGTGGCCACCAGTGAAATAATGACTGGAAGGGCATCCTACCGAGTTTTTCCCAATGTGTAGACTTATCAAAGACCCGAGTGGTGATTAAAATTAAGGGCTTTGCACAAGAGAAGAGTAGGTCGCTCATTAGAATAATCATATTCTCTCACTGATTTTGAATGTGTGATTCAGAGAAGCTGAGCAGTTGGTAGATGGAACAAAATCATTAAAAAGATGAAAATAAAGAAGCTGAAGCATGTCAGTGGGGAATAATGCAACAAGAACTCATAAAATCTTATTCCCTCAGGTGGCAGCAAGGTAAGCTTGTTGCCTAAACAACCTTCTAGGTCAGATTCCCGGTGGGTTGAATTGTGTCCCTGCAAAGTATTCCGTGGAGTCCTAACCTCCTGCTCCCGCTGCAACCATGATCATGACCTTATTTGGAAATAGGGTCTTTGCAGATGTAATCAGGTTAAGATGAGGTCATTAGGGTGGGCCTTAAGCTAAAATGACTAGTGTCCTTAGAAGAAAAGAATTATGGGTAGACAGATTCACAGGAAGGAAGCATGTGATTGCAGAGGCAGACAGAGGCAATAGCAAGCCAAGAAGTGCCAAGAATTGCTGCAAATGACCTGAAACTAGGAAGAGATAAGGAAGGACTCTCTCCCTTACAGGTTGCAGATGCCGTGGGTTCTTCTGACTTCTAGCCCCCCGAAGCACTAGATGATGCACTTCTGTTGTTTGACCCCACTCCGTTTGTGCTACTTTGATGAGGCAGCCCTAGGAAATGAATCTGTATTTATGACTCATGCAGACCAAGTTTCCTGTTTCCCCCAGCAGGACCTGCTATCTGACTTCTGGATTCCAAGGTGGTTGAGCTTCACATTCTCCTTATTTTTATATAATAAGAAGTGAACTGATTGATGCTCCTTGCAACCAGAAGATCAGTATCAGTTGGAACCAAGAGAGGTGTGGTAGACACCTGTGGAATTGGCTATGGTGATGAGGTCATATTGTCCATGAAGTGCTGGTAGCCTGTACTTTGTGGTAATGGAAAAATTAATTAAGCTATACCCATTGTCTCTATATCCACCAAAAGCAAGTTTTGAGGGCTTTTGTAACCCTAAATACTAGATCCAAAAGCCTGTAGGGTTGTAGCTGATTTCCTGATTAGTCCATACTTCCACGTAAAGATTTAAAACATTGGTGCACCTGGGTGGCTCAGTCAGTTAAGCATCTGACTCTTGATTTCAGCTTGGGTCATGATCTTGGGGTCATGGGATTAAGCCTCATGTCAGGCTCCATGCTAAGCATGGAACCTGCTTGGAGTTCTCTCCCTCTCCCTCTACCCCTCCTTTCCTCTCTGCTCACATACTCTCTTTCTCTCCTGTCTTTCTCTCTCTCTCTCCCCTCTTTTCCTCTTCTCTCTCTCTCTATCTCTCAAAAAAAGAAAAGATTTCAGACATAGATGGCAGAGTTTGGAATCCAAATAATGAGAAAATCTGAGAAATAGGGGAAGTTAAGTGACATGCTCAAGATCACACCAACATTGTGTTATGCACATTTTACTGTATATAAATAAATAATAAATAAGTAAAAGCACTCAATTTATTATGAGTCAGCTAAAAAAAAGAAGTAAAGAGAGAGTTAACTGTTTGAAGTGCAAAAGGATGCATCGAGGATTATACATGTGAAAAATTTAAGGCTGAAGTTGGAACAAGATCTGTACCAAACACCTTGTATTCTCCACTCAATGTGATCTGTTGGACCAACGAAAGACTTGTCCCTACAGAGGCTTTATAATTTTAAAATAAGTGTTTTGCTGAAATGTCCTGCTAGAGAGTGGGACAAAACATTTTGGATAATCTAATCTTTATAGTCTTTGCAGAATAGATCAGAAATGAAGAGTATCATATTACATCTAATACTTTGTAAATATTCACGATATCTATGGGAGAAATAAAATTATAAAAGACATAAGGATATAATGATCAAATACTTCTTTGCTTTAACACTTTACCTAAATTAAGAACTCACAGAATTTCGTTCCATATTGTTTACCTGACATATGCAATCAGTTTCCTTAGGAGAATCTAACTTTTATAGCATATATATATATATATATATATATATATATATATCGTCTCTATATCCACCAACGCAAGTTTTGAGGGCTTTTATAACCCTATATACTAGATCCAAAGGCCTATATATATATATATATATATACACAACTTTTCTAGCATATATATATATATATATATATATATAGGCCTTTGGATCTAGTATTTATATATATCTTACATATGTCTAATGTCAATCATTCTTTAAATGGAGGCTACAAAATACAGGTGGAACTCTTCAGTGTTGTCACTTACTGTCTGGTTTCCATTCTCTGAGTCACTGAATATAATTGACTATTAAACCTAAATTTGCTTCCTGGTGAAGGAAAAGAGAAGATAAAAGATCCTCTGGTTTTCTTTTTTTTTTAAGATTTTATTTTTAAGTAATCTCTCCATACCCAATGTGGGGCTCAAACTCACAATCCCAAGATCAAGAGTTGCATGCTCTATTGATTGAGCCAGTCAGGCACCCCTTGTTTTCTTTACATTGAATAAAAATCTTGCTAATCTGTAAGCCAACAAACAAGCCAGCAAACACAAATACTCAAACTAGAAGCTTCTCTGCTTCTTGCACATCTTCTGACATCACCCAAGTATTAGTCTCACTCCAGGAATGAGTTTTTCCCTCTTCACAAAGGAAATGCAAGACCATGCCTACTGGTCAAAGATAGGCAAGAGAGGGAAAAAGGGGAACAGACGTTTATCAAAGGACGACTCTTCTAACCTTTTAAACCCTACTGAGTTCTAGAAAGGACTATCTCCATGTTACAGAAGCAAAGACGTATATTTACTCCATCAAGACCACTCAGCCAGTGTCAGAGACCAGTTCTGATTCCAAGCCAGATGTTTTTTCTCTTACATCACCCAGACCCTCCTATTAAGAGAATATTTGTTCATGGATAAAGTGATTTTTGCTTCACATTTTCCACAAATATCTTGTTGTCTTCAGATCTTGCAATAGCTAAGATCCCTTTTCTTAGGATAGTGTATGTACACACTTACCATAAATCATCAAAGTGATAGCAGTCTGCTAATTGGTGTATCCCAAATTTCCTACGTGTCTTTGATATTCTTAATAAGTCCACTTTTGCCAAGGGATGCCTTTTTAGGCATAGAAACTGGATGATTTGGGGATCCCTAGGTAGCTCAGCAGTTTAGCACCTGCCTTCAGCCCAGTGTGTGATCCTGGAGACCCGGGATTGAGTCCCAAGTCAGGCTCCATGCATGGAGCCTGCTTCTCCCTCTGCCTGTGTCTCTGCCTCTCTCTCTCTTTGTGTGTGTGTCTCTCATGAATAAGTAAATTAAAAAAAAGAAACTGGAGATTCATATTTTGAAATGATTATGATAACCAATAATGATAAAGGAACCATTAAAACTGTCTAAAATTTGATATTATAGGAAGCACTCTCTTTAAGTTTGGAAAATCCCTATTTCCAAATGGATGTGTAAATTCTTTAGTAAGCTGATCTTAGAAAAAAGAATAGACCATTATTTAATCAACAAATACAATGCACATTTTGCTATTTTAATTTCACCATTTCTACTTTCTCTTTTGCTTATTAATCAAAAACAGTTCTGTTTCTTGGCTTGGAGGAGATGATGCTAACAAAATGTACTCTAATTGTTTAGAAGTGATTTTCTCCAGAGATTCAGGAAGCTTAAGTAGTTGAGTTTCCTATTACTTTCTGCCCCCTGGGTTTTACATTAGTTCTGCACTGACTTTCTTGTCTTGTGTATTTGTAAGAGTAAACGATTAGGTAGGAGAGGCTCCAGGGGACTGTTCTTGGCAGTAGCAGGTTGTGCTTAACTACCTTCTCCTTGTATGCACCTGATGCTGTTGGTTATTAACAGAGTTTGTGGGAATCAATGGCTACAATATCTCTTTGCTTAATAGGTGTACGCAAAGGAAGAAAAGATGTAATAACATTTATCTGCAGGTGCATCTGATGATCTTAATCCAAGAAACAGAATTTTGTAGAGTTGTTGACAGCTGTTTTACTTGTTCTGTTTTCATTGCACAGGTTGAGCCATGAATATTCAAAACATGGTCTGCCTGACTATGCCACCCCTGGGAAAAATCAACAAGAAGGGGTGGATGTGGTGGAAAGCAAGAAACAGTGAAGGCTATTGCAAATGGAGGGGTAGAAGGAAAGCATAAACCCACCAGAAATGATGGTGCAGACAATCAGTAGAGGATTTTAAAAAATTAAAATGTGACACCAGTGTTGAAGTCATAATGCCCACGAATGCTGTTAGATCCTTGGAAGACACTGATGGCCTCCAATTCATCTACATGGTCTGAATGCTAGAGATTAAATCAAGTTTTGTGACTGTTCACAGAAAACTTAAAGTGTAAGTTTTTGCATGCTTGTCCTACCATGTTTCTAGAGAAGAAACTACTTACCTTTCTTTCTTCCCTTTTCCTTTAATTCCTTCTTTTTTCCTTTTCCTTCTCTATCCCTTCCTCTCTCTTCTACTTATCTTCCTCTTTTTCTTTTTTTTCTCAAGCTACTAGGCTTTCTTTGCTGCTGTGTGGGAAGAAAAATTGGAGAAAACAAAAGCCAGATGGCTCTCCGTGATAAAAAGGGAAGAGAACATTCAGAAGGAAAAATCTAGTTGAGGGATTGGAGGCTGGAGGGGTGGTGGCCAGCAGGGGGAGAGGGAAGGGAGGGGAGGTTCAGGTGGGGAGGTCTGCAGAAGTGTGGAGCCGAATAGTCCATGGGACTTCTGGAGGAGAGGAAATGGATACTAGAGATTTGTTGCTATGGGGTGCATAATGTAATCCTTTTATCTCTATTCCCAACCAAATCCTGGAAAGATCAGGTGTGTGTGTGTGTGTGTGTGTGTGTGTGTGTGTACGCGCACATGTACATGTGCACATACATACACCATCTGTTATATCAACACGTGTGCTGAGCATTAGGTAAGGGCAGAGCTGACCCACTAAGACCCAAAGAAAAAGCAGAGTGAAAAAAATTATTAAAAAATAGGAATTACTTCCTTTACTGTCCTGTAAATTATCTCCTACAGTCAAATGAAACTACTCACTGCTTCCTGAACTTTTTGCCCTTTCTTACCTCTGCCCTTTTGTGCTTGCACTAGCTCAGTCTTAATATCTTCTATCACTTCCATTCCACTGGCTATCCAAAATCCTACCTATCTTCCAAAGTTTAAATGCCATCTTTCCTTTAAAGCCTTCTCTGACTCCCTGGCTGGAAATGATTTTCTCTTTGATCTTTATTCTTGCGTTTTGTTTGCAGCTCTTTCAAGTTTCTCATCATCCACTGCCGTGTATAACAGTCACACAGGCAGGTCTCTCTGGGCTGAGAGAGAGTGAGCCCCTGCTGTGAAGGGAACCTGTCTGATTTATCCCTGTGTTCCACCTAGACCTTGCTGGTACACTTAGCAAATACTCAGTCAACATCCATGGGGCAATGCATGCCTGGCTCATCAGAAGGAGGTTTTTTGTTTTGTTTTGTTTTGTTTTGTTGTTGTTTTTTAACCTGTATCATCTCTTATAATTCATGGAGTTTTTTAAAAAAAGCAATTTTGTGGGTAAAATTCCTTCCCGTGGTACAACATTGAAAGGTAAATTGGTAATAACAAATTCCAACAGTTGATATAGTTCTAAAACAAGGAAGATGGAAAAGTAATCAAGAAATTCTTTAGAGGATACAATTTTTATTCCAATAACTATATTATAATAGGTGCTCATCCATTTGGGAAATGTATTTACAAAATAAAATTGTGTGGAAGTGAAAAACAGCAAAACTGTAATTCTGTAGATTTTTATACAAAGGAAAGAGGATCTATGCTATTACCAACCTTTGTCTTGAATTAAAAGTATTGCAAAATGCAAATTATTTTAGAATCAGAAAGTATAAGTAACCTGAAGTGATAATTAGAAGTAATTTCCATACTTTCTTGTGGAAAGAATGGGTACTTATGGCAGTAAAGATTTCTCAGTTTTCATATTGTCCTAGTGCCTTCTGGCAATAAGGAAAAAGAGAAATTCTGATTTGAGAATCTCCTTGGAAGAAATAATAGGGACCCAGAAAAAAATGAAGGGGCAGTAGCTATATAAATCAACATAGATCAATTTCAAAAAACACAGTGATTAGTGAAAAAGAAAATTATAGAACACGTGCAGGATGAGTCTTCTTACATAAAAAAGCAGATAAAACAAGACAAAAAGTTGTTGAGAGATATATGAATAATGTTAATACAAAAGGCAAATAGGAAATATTAATGCAAAATTTAAGAAGTGAACTTTATGGGGCACCTGGATAGCTCAGTCGGTTAAATGCCCTACTCTTGATTCCAGCTCAGGTTATGATTTCAGTGTTGTGAGATGAGCCCTGCTTTGGACTCCGTGCTGTGTGTGGAGCCTGTGAAGAGTCTCTCTCTGCCCCTTCCCCACCCCCCCAAAAAAAAGAAATGAATTTTTTTAAAAAAGATTTTATTTACTCATGAGAGACACACAGAGAGGCAGAGACATAGTCAGAGGGAGAAGTAGGCTGCCCATGGGGAACCTGATGTGGGACTCCATCCCAGGACCCTGGGATCATGCCCTCAGCCAAAGGCAGATGTTCAACCACTGAGCCACCCAGGTGTCCCAGAAGTGGACTTTATACCTCTTTAAAGAGATGGAAGGAAAAGGAAGTTCAGGAGGGATAACAGCGTCTCTCCAAAGATATAGGTAATATTTTATTTCTTAAGCTGAGTGGTAAAATTTTAAAACTGTACCTATATGTTACATACACTTTCATGCATATGATATAATTAACGTTTACAAATAAATATCTACTGGATGCCTTTGGCCCAGGATGTGATCCTGGGATCCTGGGATTGAGTCCCACATCAGGCTCCCTGTGTGCAGCCTGCTTCTCCTTTTGCCTTTGTCTCTGTGTCTCTCATGAGTAAAAAAATAAAATCTTTAAAAACAAAACAAAACAAAAAACCACAAATGAATATCTACTATAACTTCACAGTACTGTTGCAAAACTGGTATATATACAGCAGCTTGGCAGAGGGCTATATCCAGGGTTATACAAAGCTACCAGATAGACAATTTGAGGCTATCATTTTTTATCAAAGTGTTTAGGAAAGATATTTTAAAATTAAAGCATACTGGAATATTTTATGGAATGAAACAAAGCATTTGCATGAAGTTTATAAGATAACATACAAGTTTTGCCAAGAAGCCATTTTAAGCTTGACCCCAAACATTGTCTTTCGAAGTTATGTATGGTATACGGAAAATATTTGGGAAGCCCCAAGGAATGAAGGAGAGGTGTGTGGCCTGAGCCAACAGGGAGAATAGACTCATGCCATATCTCAGAACACAGCAAAGGGGGACTTATAAATATAACCCTCTAGCATATGGTGTTATAGGAGCTTGTTTCCTTTTTACTATTTTAGAGAACCCTGAGAGAATTCCTTTAGAGAACTTTGCTAAAATAGCTATTATGTTTGGTGCCCCCTAGAGGTAGTTGGGGATACAGTAGTAAATTAGTCTAGCTCACTGGTGATGTTTGTACTAAGCCACTTTTTGAAGAGTGAGTGAGGGAGCTCCCTGACTGGCTCAGTGGTTTAGTGCCTGTCTTTGGCCCAGGGCGTGATCCTCAAGTCCCACATCTGGCTCCCTGCACGGAGCCTGCTTCTCTCTCTGCCTCTCATGAACAAATAAATAAAATCTTAAAAAATAAATAAAATCTTAAAAAGAAAAAAAGAAGAGTGAGGAATTATGGAGAGTTTATAAGGAACAGATAATGACTAGGCTACCAGAAAAAGAAAAAGAGGCTTTAGGTCACAACAAACAGAATCCATAAAACTCTAGAAGACTTTAATAACTTCCTTTGTCCATGTATGAACTGGCATGTCCCTTGTCAAAAAGGGGAATGTCAGTTTTCCTAATATATGTACATCAATAAAGAGTAAAAGTTGTCTCTTGAGACAAGCAGGATGAGGACGTTTAGAAAGTCTAGGTTCCTTCATTTAGCAAATATTTACTGAGTGTCTTACTGTATGCCAGGCACTATGCTAACCAGTGGAATTACAGTGATGAGTGAAAGCATCATCACTGGCCTTTGGGACATATATTAGTTAAAAAAAATGGAAATTAATCAAGTGACATCAGTAAATGTATAATTGAAGATCACTAAAATGTTATGGAATGAAAGCACATGGTGCTAGAAAGGAAGTGCTATATAACAGAAGGATTAGATAGATTGGTGGAATATATCAGGAAGAACTTCTCTAAAACAGTGACTTTGAACTAACATCTGATGGATGAGTAGAAATGAACCAGTTGAAATCCGGGGAGGATGTTGTGCTCCAGGACAGAAATAGTATATGCAAAGGTCCTGAGGCAGGATGTAATATTTATGGCATGTTCTAGAAATTAAAAGAGGACTAGTTTGACTATAGTGCAGAGAATAAGAGGGGACAAGGTGGACATGCAAAGGCTCGAGGTCCATGTTAAAGATTTAAGTCATTATCTTAAAAGCATGAAAAACCAATGAAGTTGTAAAGAGGGGAGGGGTACCTAGGTAGCGCAGTTGGTTAAACATTCAACTCTTAGTTTCGGCTCAGTTCATAATCTCTGTGTTGTGGGATAGAGCCCTGTGTCGGGCTCTGTGCTCAGGACAGAGTCAGCTAGGGACTCTCTCTTTCTTTCTCTAATAAATAAATACATATTTAAAAAATAAGTAAAGGACTAATACAATAAGATATATGAAAAGAATATCATGACTTCAGAGTGTAGAATAAGTTGAATGATGTCTGAAGAGAGAGACCAGTTGGATTAGTGAGCCAAAGTCATGGATAATGGTACCTTAGCTTATCATGTTAATAGAAAAAAAATGTTCTAAGAAGTATTTAAAAGGTAAAAATCTGCAGGACTTGAAGAAGAATGGAATGTCAGGGGTAAGGAAGAAGAATTGTCAGTGATGATTCTCAGATTTCTGGCATAAGATAATTTTACCATTGACTTGGGTCACACATAAAGGAAAGATCATTAATTTCATCATGGACGTGTTGTGTTGGAAATATCAGTAAAGCAACCAAACAGAAGTATTTAGAAGGCAGTTGGCTATATGCAGGTACAGCTGAAGGGAAAGGTTTGAGCTGGAGATGAAGAAGGGTCAGAAATTCACTGGTGTACAGGGAGTAGATTAATGTTAGTGCACAGGTGAGGCTTTGGTGCAGAGAGTGTAGAGTGAGAAGAGAGGAGGACCTAGGACTGGGCTTTGTGGAACTGTAACAAAACAGTGTGAGGGAGTGGTCATGGAGCTCCAATTACCTCTGGCAGTTGTGCATAACTCAGCCTGTACAACCCCAGTGAAGGGTATGGCACCAGAAAATGAGAAAGACTAAAAAATCATTCATTCAGTTATACAAGAATCACCTACTGAGTGTCTTTGAACTAGGTTCTAGAATTAATCCAAAGAATAGGAAAGCACAGACTCTGCCCTGAGAAGCGCATATGCCCATAATCCAGGGGAGCATCAGCTCTTCAATTTGATGAAAATAATATAGGGCCATGGAGAAATCCTTGTTGCAACTAAGGAGATCACACACCATAAGCAACAATGACTTGTCTTGAATTAGGAGGGGTTTATTACAAGATTTGGGTATGTGTGAAATAATTGGGGAAAATTCAAAGGGGCAAAGGGGCAGCCCGGGTGGCTCAGCAGTTTAGCACCACCTTAAGCCCAGGGCATGGTCCTGGAGACCCGGGATGGAGCCCCACGTTGGGCTCCCTGCATGGAGCCTGCTCTCCCTCTGCCTGTGTCTCTGCCTCTCTCTCTCTGTCTCTGTGTCTCTCATGAATAAATAAATAAAATCTTAAAAAAAAAAAAAACAAAGAGCAAAGGAATGGATTGGGTTTTATCAGAAAGCAGGACAATTCAGAGGGAATGAATTGAGAATTTTACTACTTTTTATCTAGAAGACAGGAGGAAATGTCCTTGCTTTGGCAGCACATGTACTAGAAGACAGGAGGAATACAGTGAAGCTAGAGTCGTCATGGGAAAAGGAACATTTGTGATTCGTATTTTCTGGGAGAAGGAGACATTTAGTTATTTTGTGGTTGCACAGTGTGTCTGTTTTGATCTCTGTTCAGGTGTATTTATGGAGTGGTCTTCTTTTTGTCTTGTTCATAATCATGGAAAGTCTTCTACTGATATTGATATTGTGTGAAGCTGTTTATAATCAGCAGGAAAACACCATGGCCTAGCTGGTATAGACTAGGCCAGCTACCAGTTGGCAAATTGTTAGGGCATGTTAGGGGTTACCAGACATGTTGGCGTCAGGGTAGGGATGACAGAATGGTCAAGGATAACTCAGGGATGAGGAATGGGATGGAAGTTGGGAAACATAAACAGAAAAAACTAATTTAAGCAGACATAATATGTCTGCCACCTTTGTTCAGCTTAGAAAGGCCCATCAATCATTCTAAGAAATTGGCTATTTGTTCTCCCAAACGAATTTGTACTTAAATGGGGCACAAGAAAAACTCTTGTCCTAAATAGTTTATTTCTTTTTCCCTCCTCTCTTATTCCTTCCTTCCATGACTTAATTGATTAATCCAAAGCATCCACTCAACAAATAACCAGCCAATATTTTATTATGTACCAGGCACTGGGCCAGTGTATTACTTTTCCTTTGCAATGTAACAAATAACCATAAACACTGTGGCCTAAAAAAACACAGTTTGTGGGTCATGGGTCCAGGTATATCATGGCTGGGGTCTCCACTGAGAGTCTCACCATGCTAAAACCAAAGGGTCAGATGGTCATTTCCTGTCTGGGGGTGCTGAGGAACAATCTGCTTCCAAGTGCATTCAGATTTTGGCAGGATTCATTTTCTTGAGGCTGTGTGATTGAGGTCTTGCAGGCTACTGGTCAGGGGTTGCTTTCAGCTCCTAGAGGCTACTGGAAGTTCCTTGCCAGGTTGTCCCCATGTACAGTTCATAACATGATTAGTCTTCCAGGTCAGCAGGAATGAATCTCCCTGACTTTTTCTTCTGAAACCATCTCTGGAGAAGATGTTCTGCCTTTAAAGAACTCAGGTCTAACAAGGATTATTTCCTCTTTACCATATAACCAGACAGAATCACAACTCTGCCCATACTTAACAGGATGGGGTTATACAAGGGAATAACCTTGTATATAATACTTGAATATACAAGTTATTATATACAAGTATGAATATTCATACTTGAATAACTGGGAATTGAACACTTGAACACTGGGAATCCCCTTGGAATTCAGCCTACCTCAGCTGGATAAATACAGATATTAATAATAATCAGTAGTGCCTGCTCACCAGGAATCCATAGTCTCACTTGAGTCAGTCATATACCAATGATTTAAATACACAATGTGGGGGCAGCCTGGGTGGCTCAGCAGTTTAGTGCTGCCTTCAGCCCAGGGCCTGATCCTGGAGACCCGGGATCGAGTCCCACGTCTGGCTCCCTGCATGGAGCCTGCTTCTCCCTATGCCTCTCTCTCTCTCTCTCTCTCTGTCTGTCTGTCTCTCATGGATAAATAAATAAAATCTTAAAATAAAATGCACAGTGTGGTATTAGAGCTACCTAATTGTAGTGAGGAGGAAGAAAGGAATGATTAACTTTACCTGCAATAGATTGATATGGAGTGCCCAAATAGATTTATAGAAAAAGAGATATCTCAATGAATTGTGGGAGGGTACACTGGATCAGCAGTTGGACAGGGGGCAGAAAAGTATTCCTGATAGAAGGTTGCAAGGACCAGAAAGTATGTGTGCGCGTGCACGTGTGTGTGCGTGCATACGTACATCTGTGTGCGGTAAGGAGGTATATGGGTCTGCCACTGGAATGTAGTAGAGAGTCTGGACTGATAACATATACAGCAGCTGGTAAAGCCGACCCAGGGAACAGCAGTGGTCAAAGCTCTAGTATTTGTTTTAACACTCCACCAACAAACCAACCTCCCCAGCCCACCTCTGTGTGATGGTGCATTAGATTTGTACAAGTAGCCATCATGTGAAGCACACGACTGTTTTATCTTCCTCTGCCATTTTGCACTTTTAGCAAATAGAACGTCTCACAACAAACACCCAGAAAGACAGATGTTTCAATTTCCCTTTTTCCAGGGAAATGAGATGTTTTTGCATTTGCTACATTAGGACAGCACCTCAGTGCTAGACACTTAAATGATGTATCATTGCCTTGTAAAATCACAAGAACAACATTTAACTAACAATAGTTGGGAAGAATTAACATTAAATGCTTAAGAGCAATTCACAGGAAAGAATGATCAGTAGACAGCTATACTCCATGGAGTATAGGAGGAAAAATGAAAGAGCAACTGTTTCAAAATAACTTTTCATTCAAAAATGTATATTGAATTTGGGTGTATGAGCACAATTAAGAATTCATTGGATAAAAAACCATGCATTTCACAGCATGATTTTAAAAATGAGTACTTACATTAATTAATTGAATAAAAATGGATATACATCTCTGGGGTTGTGTGTAGAACCTTGACCTGGGTCTGGCTGGGCAGCTTTATAGCTACAGTAAACTTGTTTTTTTTTACATTCAGAATATGTTTTCTTGATGAAATAGAAATCTAGAACAAAAATAAGCAGAACAGAAAGCTTTAAGAAAATGCTCTGAGGACAGTAAGTGTTTACTGCCTAATTCCTTGGGGGGGAAAGGAAGTAATTACAAAGTTTGGAAGATAATACAATTCTATATAGCAAGCATTAGAAGGTAGCATAAAATAATTTTGTCCAGTAGCTAATAACTTTGCCCTGGCAAAGTGACCAGTATTTTTGATAAATAAATACATATATTCATATATGTAATAGAATTTGGCTTTTGTATGATACAGTTCGTCAGATTGTAGGAGCATCAGTTGAAATCTTAGCAAAAGGTCATGCTAAAAACACTATTATCTGCAGTAGGAACACATTTGAATGATTTGCTAAGGGGATCAGTGTTCACTTCACGTTAGAAAAGACATGGACAAGAACTGTCAGGGGTTTGAGATTAGGCACACGTTAGCGAGGGATTTTGTGGAACTCATTTGGCAATCTAAAATAAGAGCATATATATTTTTCAACCTGTTCAAAGAACATTTGTTCAGATGCCTATTAAGTGTAAAGGACTGAGCTTTAAAAAGAAAGAGTTGGAATTAAAGTATGCCCTCAGGGAGCTTTCAGATCACCTGTCTTCCTGTGTTATTGCAAAATACCATCCTACCGAGCACAGCCACTTACACTATCTCTTAGAACCTGCTTTAGAGATTTGATTTCTTATGATCTATAGAGATAGATCTCTTTCTGTCTTTCTCTCTCTACCTATCTATTGAGAGACAGATTTAGAGTGAGATAAGATATTGAAAGAAAGGATAAAATTCATTGCCAATGTGGAAAAGAGGAGCACTGCATCTTGGTTTATCATATGAAACATTAGAAAAGAGAAAATAGTCTTCACAAAATACACTTGTATCTCGGTCTTCCTTCCTTCCTTCCTGTCTTTTTTTTTTAAGATTTTATTTATTTATTCATGAGAGACATAGGAAGGCAGAGACATAGGCAGAGGGAGAAGCTGGCTCCCCGAGGGGAGCCCGATGTGGGACTCCATCCTGGGTCTCCAGGATCACACCCTGGGCTGAAGGCGGCGCTAAACCACTGAGCCACCCAGGCTGCCCCCTGTCTTTCTTTCTCAAAGATTTACTTATTTGAGAAAGAGAGCACAAGTGAGGGGAGAGGCAGAGGGAGAGAGAGAATCTCAAGCAGACTCTACACTGAGCACAGAGCCCAAGGGTGGGGGAGGAGCTGGATCTCAGGACCCTGAGATCATGACCTGAACCAAAATCAAGAGACCTCACTTCACTGACTGACCCATTCAGGTACTCTTAGACTTCTCTTGCTAAAGCTAGTAATTAGACTAAGGTTATCTGTCTAACTGCAGAAAAATGAAAGTATATTTTTAAAGACTGCTTCCTTAAAATGAAATGTTAATGTTTTGAAGCTCAAACCCATTTAAAAAATGCAAACATTTTGATTTGCTGAGAGAACTAGTAATTATCTACACTGATTTTCACTCCCAGTCCTTCAGCCATTTCTTCTCCCATATTAATGGCATTGCCATCCACTTAGCTTTCTAACCTCAGACACTTGGAGCTGTTCTTCCCATCTTGCTGCTTCACATGTAGTCACAAGATCTTACTGATTCTACTTCTGGACGATTTCTCAAATTTTGACTCTTTTGTTCCATTGCCATTTCTTTGCATGTGTGTGTTTGTGTCTCATTTCTCTCTTGTACCATAGTAATTGCTTATTTAGTCTTTCACAGGTTTTTTTTTCAACAAATATTTATAGAGCACTTACTTCTGTGTGTTTCCTATGTTATTAAAACCACCTCCATTTTATCTCCTGTTGTCACTGAGCTCCAGAGCCCATAAACAGCTATTTATCTGCTATCTCCATTTGGCTTTCTCATTAGTATTTTACACTTACCTTATCCAAAGTAGAACCTGGAATTCACCCTTCCTGAATCCCCAGACTCCCAACCTGTTTTGCTTTCATTTCCCCCTTTTCAAAAAGTAAATAGAACTGTCAGCCTTCCAGTCATTCAAATGACAAACCTCAGAATCATCTTTGATTCATCTCTTGTTTTCTCCCCTTATCCAATCTTTCAGGAAATCCTATTGATTTGGCTTCCAACCTCTAGAATCTAGCCGCTTCTGGCCATCTCTGAATCAGGCCACCTGGTTCAAATCCAACTATGTCACTTACTAGCTAGGTGACCTTGAATAATTAATGTCTGAAAGTCTTGGTTTCAAATGCAAAACCATATTTTTGAAGAAAAAAAAAAAGGCATCTTCAAAAAAAAAATCTAAAAGCGTGGCTTTACCTAACAAGAGCCAAATTCTCCCTGAATGAGGAAATGTGTACTGATTTGTCCTTTTTATCTCCCCCAAACTGTTTTATTTTGACAGGAGAAAGAAAGAAGAGTACTTAGATTCTCAGTAGGTGTGGTATCAATGCCTGGGGGATGTCTTTACTGGCCTTTAATTGGTGGGCGCAATGCTAGAATTATCTTGCATTAATGTGACTTCCAAATATTTTACTACGTTCAGAAATCAGATTAACCTTGATGTGTTGTAGGATTTTAAGATAGAAGGTATGTTTTTTGAGAAGTATTTTGACCCACCTAGCTCATTGGGGCACCTGAGTGGCTCTGTTGGTTTAGTCTGTCTTGGGCTCAGGTCATGATCCTGATGTCCTGGGATCAAGTCCTGCATCAGGCTTCTTGCTCAGCAGGGAGTCTGCTTCTCCCTCTCCCTCTGCCTGCAGCTCCTCTAGCTTGTGTGCTCTCCCTGTCAAATAAATAAAATATTTTTTAAAAAATCTACCTCATTTATAAGAATATCATATTCCCCTGTTCCCTGTGGAACAATCCCCAAATCCATCTTGGTGATTTGTCTTGGTGTGTGATCTTTGCTTCATTTAGGGTTATTCCCCTCTTTTTCTTGTCTTATCTATGTATTTATAAACTACATCTATTCTTAATTATCCTACCACCATTTTTAATTCTAGCTTCCACTGACACCTTTTGCTCTTTCTGTCTCTTCTTGAAAAGGATGGCTTCCAATCTCACTTCTTTTATATCCAAACAAGATAGTTAGGAGACACAAGCATCTAATGTTTTTATCTTGTCTACTGTAGTCTCATCTGAGCATTTACATGTCAAAATATACAGTGTTCTATTATTAATGCCTTTAAAAAATATCTCCTTCACATTACAATTGGGGCATTTTATGTTAATTTTGCAAATCGTGTGTAGGTAGGTTCTATTTTCTACAACATTTAAATGGGGACTTTTAAAGGGACTATTCCAAAAATATTTTTCAACATACACGAGTTCTGGGTCTGATGGAGTTGAAAACCACTGATTGATTGGTTTGTTTATTTTAAAGATTTTATTTATTTATTCATGAGAGACAGAGAGAGGCAGAGACACAGCAGACAGAGAAGCAGGCTCTCCACGGGGAACCCAGTGCAGGACTCTATCCCAGGACCCCAGGATCACACCCTGAGCTGAAGGCAGAAGCTCAACCACTGAGCCACCCAGGCATACCCAAAACCACTGATTTAGATGCAAAAGTGCCCCTGAGAAAAGGCCAGAGAAGAGCTAAAGGCATTGGCAGACAGAAAGAAAGGGCCACAGTTCAGCTGAGAAAGTGCAGATTGTATAGACGGGGCTATAATGGTTGGGGTTCTAACATGGCAGCTGATGACCTAGTAGGAGTCAAGCCCTACAAGTGAATGAGTCCTGGTGAGACTAGCCACACACTGCAGGGAGGGCTGTGGGAACAGGAGATTCCCCACAGACCACATCTTCTTCAGCCCATGTGAAGATGTTACATAAACTTCCTTAGCTCAGTTCACCCTGGAGGAAGGCAAAGAGAAAGAGGAGACACATGACCTTGAAAATTTACCCCAAAGAGATAGAGGTTAACTGAGAAATGGTGAGTGAACTGAACTTGGATACTTTTCGAATCTTCCAGTGTCTCTGGGCAACTGGGTGGCTTAGTGGTTGAGTGTCTGCCTTTGGCTCAGGTCGTGATTCCAGGGTCCTGGGATTGAGTCCTACATTGGGCTCTCCACACGGAACCTGCTTCTGTCTCTGCCTCTCTCTCTGTGTTTCTCATGAATAAATAAATAAAATCTTAAAAAAAAAAAGAAGGCTTATGTTGGATGCTCCAGCCTTAAAAAAAGTCTTCCAGTGGCTCCTCATTTTTTTCACAGTAAATTTCTTACAGAGGCCAACAGATCCCGACAGCACCCTCCTCCCCTTATCCCTCTAACCTCTTTCCTACTCTTTCACCGTTCTGGCATTTACACTCTTAAGGGCAAAAATTATTATCTTTAGTATTCATGGAAGTGTCCCAAGTACCTAAAAGTACATAGTACATAGTAGTGACTCAATAAATATTTTTGGATTAAATGTATGAATCTTGTTTCCTTATTCATCATTTATTTTTCTACTGTTAGGATGTAAGAAAGGCAATGGCAGGGTTCTTTTTTGTCTTGTTTAGTGTATCCAAAGCATTCAGAACAGCATATGGTATACGGTAAATGCTTAACAAGTTTTGTTTTGTTTTTAAGATTGTATTTATTTGAGAGAGAGAGAGAGCACACAAGCAGGGAGGAAGAGGCCTAGGAGAGGGAGAAGCAGACACCCCATGGAGCAGGGAGCCCCATGCAGGGCTCGATGTGGGGCTCCCTCCCAGGATCCTGAGCTCATGACCTGAGCCAAAGGCAGGTTCTTAACGGACTGAGCCACCCAGGCACCCCAATGTTTAATAGGTTCCTAGGGAAGACATGTGGATACCTACTATGAAAAAAGCTATTGCCTCTGCTTATGCTATACAGAGTTAGTGAATACATTATACATACAGGTAGCATAGAGTGCATCCATCACATCGGCAGCTATCTATGGTGGATAAAGAGTGTTATACAATAAAGCAAAGAATGAACTGTTCATATAAATAGAACTTTATGGGAAGCAGTATGTAGGGTTATGGTTGCCCCAAAGTTACAATCAAGTAGTGAACTGGAATATGCTCAGTATATAACACTATTTTTTTTCTGCAGTTTGCTTTGTCTGTGCAAACTCTTCTCAACTTCCTCAGGGAAAAAAGCCACTGCTTTCCTGGTGATTTGCAAAACTGCTTACTCTGTGGGCCTTTTTTGGGGGGGTTGTTTACAAAGATGAAAAAAAAAGTCATGTCATTGTACAGGAACACTTTGTGTTCTTGAAGGAGAGATTCATGCTGCCAATGACTTACATAATCTATTTTGTTTTTCATCTGTATTGAAGGGCATTTGTATCTATATATTCCTGTGTGCTAATGTAGGGAGTCCAAAACTAGTCTCTGTGATTGTTTGGATTGTTAATCTCTCCAGGGTTTCCTCAACATTCTCCAAGGCAGTTTCTTACCCCAAAGGGAAAATGGAGAAGTTGAGATGCAATTTTATCTCCCAATTGAACTTGATTAAATGAGGACCGTTCTAATCAAAAGTTTGAATCCTAGGGGAGTGCAATGTTGTTAATGGTTTTGAGAATATTCAAGAAGAACTGGGAAGAAGAGTACTAAAGTCACAGTGTAGAAGGAAACAGGCAAGAAAATAATTGTAGTAAAGCTTATTAAGGCATAAAATTAGGTGAACAAATTGCTTCACAGATAGTGTTAAGCTTATTGCTAGACTGGCAAAGGAAGTGGAAGAAAGCTCTTTGAAAACATTATTTTTATTATTTTAATAATTTGTGTAGGATTCATAGTAGCTGCAATCTGTTAGCCAGAAACAATTGCCAGCTGGTGTCATCGTGGAGTAACTGTAGCAGGCTGAATGCAAACATGTTTTTCCTTTTACCTGGAGAGCATTCAATTTTCCAAAGTTTCTGTTCATTTTTGCCTGAATGTGAGGTCTGCCCTTGTAGATAAGGAAACCTGTTTATTGCATGATTTAAGAGCTTCGATTAGGTTCACACCAAGTTCCACAACTTGGTAATAGGGAGACCACACCTGGGACAGACCATGTTTACACAAGCAATGTTATCTCTCATTAAAAATGAATACTTGGGGGCAGGGGCGGGGTGGCTCAGTCAATTAAGCATCCAGTTCTTGATTTTGGCTCAGGTCATGATCTCAGGGTCCTGGGATGGAGCCCCTCATAGAATTCTATGCTCAGCGGGGAGTCTGGGATTCTCTCTTTCTCTCTCTCCCTCTTCAACCCCCCCCCATTGCACTCTGTCTCTAAAATAAAAACAAATAAATATTAACAAAATGAATACTTGGGTACATGCTTGAATTGTCTGTGTAATTGCTTGATTCTATGCATTGCTTTCCCTGTGGTTACCTCGAGGAAATGGTGCACTCTATTAGTTATTGTACTGAAAGCAAAAGCAGATTTCTGGGATAATGTACTTTGAAAAGGATTACAACGCATTTATTTATGGAAATATACATTTTGTTAGTAATGTAACTGTGATATGTTTGTCATCATAGTTTCTTCTGAAATTCTCCTAAATAATGTCTTTTAACAATGACATAATCATGTTAAGAGTGTTATTGTCTTTCTTCTGTTTATTTGGACACTGACAGACTAGGTGCCAAAATACTGCAGGATGTAGAGATCACTCAGCTTTGCCGATAAAGCCAGAGGGAGAGGGAAAAATTTAATTGTTCTTTTGCAATTCCATTGCTTCTTCCTGCCTCTTGACTCAAAGGGTCTCAAGAGGAGAGAGAGGAAATTGTGGGCTCTTTTGTTGATGTTCACTGGGTTTCTTCAATGGTGATTTGAATGTATTTCAGGGATATTAGTGGTTGCTAATCCTGGCTCTGCTTTCTCCTGGTTGTCCTTGGTTCCATCTCCTCATCTCTAAAATGGGATATTATACTTCTCTTATCTCCTTAGAATGTTGTTCTGGGAAGCAAATGAGATAACATCTAGAAAGTGCTTTCCACTCTATAAATTGCCAAAGCACTCAGGTTATACATTTGGGTAGCTAACAAGGTTATACTTGTCCATGTGATATCAAACAACTTTATAGAAAATGAGCAACTCCTCAAATAAAGTAATATAAAAAAAGTACAATAAATTTTTTACTTTGGTAAAGGTGTATATTTTAAAAATAAGCAATACCATTAACCAGATGCATTCAGGAAGTAACTGCTGAGTTTTATTTGCTTTCTGTCCTATCACAGTTTCTTGCTTTGGAGAGTAGTGTGATGCCATTAATAGGATTTTAAACTTTAAGTGAGAGAAAAATAAATAGAATTAAGTAAGCTTTAGAGAAGCTGATTCATCTCACTCAACACCTTTTTTACTAATATAAGCTCATACAGTATCAGGAAGGACACTGTTTGTGGTTGTTTATAGAGTTGAAAACAGGAAAGGTAGCAGAGGCGGAGAAGCTTTGTTGAGAAAAATCCCACCTGTCTAGAACAATAAAAATAACTTCCCATGGGAAAGAGTTAGCTTCCCTAAAAGAGATCTGGATCTTAACCGATGGCTGTGAAGGGGAGTCTGACAAATGGAAGAGATTGGTACAGTGTCTCAAGAAAAGACAAGTACCACACAGATCCATAAAGAGGTCAGGTGGGAAGGATGGCTGCTCTAAAGGCATGGGATGCCAGGCATGGTGGACTGGGACTGGTGGGGTAGCCCAAAAGGACATGATGACCCCAGCAAGGGGATCAAATTGCATTGTTCCCCTCTTCAACACACTGCCACTCTCCACGTGGGTCAAGCGAGTATAGGGATTGTGAAGGGGCAGTTACTCCCATTTGATGGCATATCCATTCGTTACCTGGAAAACAGAAACCGTTGTTAAACAACGATTTGATTCTCAGGTAAAGGCAAAATTGAGACGTTTGAAAAATAAAGTTTTAAAAATCTGCATATAAGCAAAAGCTTATTTAGCCAATGAAAGACCTACCTAAGTGTACATTTTACCATCCACATGGTGGTGGTGGTGGTGGGGTAGGGGGGCGGGTGAGGGGTGAGTTTTGCACATTTAGGAAGTCAATGTGGGATGATTTTTAAAAAAAGATTTATTTATTCATGACACACACACACACACACACACACACACACAGGCAGAGACATAGGCAGGGGGAGAAGCAGGGACCCTGATGTGGGACTCCATCCCAGGACCCTAGGATCACGCCCCGAGCCAGAGCCAAAGGCAGACATTCAACGGGTGCCCCTAGTGGGATGAATTTTCAGAGGTGACCCCTGAGCTCCTCTTAGATTCTAAGTTCTGCACGGTTGTGAGTCGGTTGGTCTGGTGCTGGAGGAAATGAAGCGTATGTATGTTCAACAAAGAGCCTGATAGCGGGTGCCTAATGGATACTTGATGGATGGATGCCGGCTGAATAAAACTGTAGAGTTGGGCACACCAAGTTTGTAGTTAAGGAGGGTCCAGAATAAAACTTGAGCAACTGTTAGAATGTCTTGGGTGGAAATCGAAAGCAGTCTGGAGCCAGTTTCCCCAGCAAGCTCGAGGGCAGCCCAGCCTCGGAGCGCCTGCCCGGCCGTGTGCAAGCGCTACCCCCGCGCGCAGGCCGGCAGATGTGCGCGCATCCTCGGAGAGCGGAGAGCGGAAAGCGAGGGCTGCGGATGCAAAGGTCTCGGACCCGTACCGGCGACGCTCTCCTCGGGGCCTCTCTCCTTGCTCCGCCTTTGCCTCTCTCCCGAGTATCTCCTCGCTCTAAGGTTGAAGGGATTCCCACCCCCAGCTGCCTCCTCCGAGCCCCGCGGAGCAGCGGACTCCTCCCCTGGAAACTCCTCCGGGGCTGGGGAAGGCTTTGGCGCATGCTCCGTACCTAGGGCAGGTTTCTGCTGCGGGTAGCAGGGCTCCTGTCACACCGGCTGGCGGGTTGTGGCGGTGCCAGCCAGTGTGTGCGAGTGTGCCTGCGTGCCCGCGCCTGGGCGGACCGACCGGAGCGGCAGCGCGACTCTGCCCGGAGCGGCGGCTCCGCACAGACGCCTCGCGGGCAGCCGCCGCGGGGGCTCCTCCGCAAACTTGCGGCGGCGCCGGCTGCCCCCGCGGCTCCCGCGCCCCGCGCCCCGCGCCCCGAGGGCAAAGGCGCCGGCTGCGCGTTCCGGGCGCGGCAGGGCCGGGCCGCGCCTTCGCCCTTGGCCCGCGCCCGCGCCCTTCCCCGGCGAGCCTCATGCAGCGCCCCGCGCTCGCGGCCGCGGCCGCCCGGCTGCCCCGCGCAGGTGCAGGACCCGCGCCGCGCCGCCCAGCGCCCGAGCGCCCGAGCGCCGGCCACGGGATGCCCCGCGTGGCCTGAGCGCGCGCGCCGCGCCGGGGCGGGAGCGGGGAGCGGGGAGCGGGGAGCGGGGAGCGGGCCAAGCCGGGCGCCCCCGGGAGCGCAGGGCGCCCCGCGCCGCAGCCGCAGCCGCAGCCGCAGCCGGAGCCGGAGCCGGAGCCGCAGCCGCAGCCGGAGCCGGAGCCGCGCGCGCCGGCGCCCGCCTCGCCGCTCGGCTCGCAGGCCCTGGCGCGGCCAGCCCCGGAGTGCCGGGGAGCCGCGGGGCCGCCCGCCAGCCGCACGCGCCGGCGTCAGGGGCATGGAGGAGCGGCGGGCTCCGAGCCGCGCCCCGGAGTCCCCGAAACTTCCGAGCGGGCGCCCGTCCCCGTCCCCGTCCCCGCCGCCGCCGCCGCCTCGCCTGCCGGCCTGAGAGCGGGACCATGGATGAAAGGTTCAACAAGTGGCTGCTGACGCCGGTGCTCACTCTCCTCTTCGTGGTCATCATGTACCAGTACGTGTCCCCCTCCTGCACCAGCTCCTGCGCCAACTTCGGGGAGCGGCCGCGCGCGGACGAGCCCGGCCCGCCCGCAGCCGCGGGTCCCGCCCGCCGGGCACAGGCGCCGCCGGAGCAGGGGGAGCGGCGGCCCCAGCTGCCCCCGCCCCCCCGGGGGCCGCCCGAGGGCCCTCGGGGGGCCGCGGCGCCGGAGGACGAGGACGACGAGCTCGGGGAGCCGGAGGACGACGAGGAGGAGGAGCCGGACTCCGAGGCCGCCGAGAACGGCTCCCTGCCCCGCTTCGCGCCGCGCTTCAACTTCACGCTGCAGGACCTGACCCGCTTCGTGGACTTCAACATCAAAGGGCGCGACGTGATCGTGTTCCTGCACATCCAGAAGACCGGGGGCACCACGTTCGGCCGCCACCTGGTGAAGAACATCCGGCTGGAGCAGCCGTGCAGCTGCAAGGCGGGCCAGAAGAAGTGCACCTGCCACCGGCCCGGCAAGAAGGAGACGTGGCTCTTCTCCCGCTTCTCCACCGGCTGGAGCTGCGGGCTGCACGCCGACTGGACGGAGCTCACCAACTGCGTGCCGGCCATCATGGACAAGAAGGACTGTCCCCGCAACCACAGCCACACCAGGTACCGGCCCGGGCCCCCTCGCCGCCGCCGCCTCCCGCGCCGTCCCCCCCCCCCCCCCAGCTCCCGACCCAGGGCGGCCTGCGCCGCCGAGCGCGGGTCCCCCCCCCCCCCGCCCCGGAGCCTTCCAGCGGCGGGGGCCGGGGCTTTGGGAGTGGGCCGAGAAACCTCTGGAGGGCGCCCCGGGCTGGCCCCCCCCCGCCCCGCTCCTCGCCCCGCCGCCCGCTCCCCGCTTTCACCTTCGGAGGTGTCCCGGGCAGTCGCGGGTGTTTTTCCAAGCGCCCAGGACGGCGCGGCCTCCCATGACCGCGGCTCGGGGAGGAGGCCCGGGTTAGACTAGCGAGGTCGGATCTCACGCCTAAATTGTGTGAGTGGAAACCCGGTTCAGCCCCGTGGAAGGCTGGAGGCGCTGGGCTCAGACAGGCAGGGCAGGACTTGCAGGCGCGCTGAAAAGCCAGAGACGAGTCTGATCCCTCTGCAAGTGGCTCTGGGCTGGCTCCTCGCCAGCTCCGGAAACAGTCCTCTTGATGTGTCTTTGAGGACACGCTTCCAAATTCCTGCTGTACCTCGATAACCCTAATTCTGGGGATGGTCTTTGTTGCCGAGCAGTGCCAGGATCTGGACTCATGCTGTTCTCAGCAAGATTTCCACCCCCCCACCCCCCAGTCCAGTCCATCAACACATTCTAGAGGTACTTGTTAGATGCCTACTGTGTGCCTGGCAAGGTGCTAAGTGCTACCTGGATACAAAGATAAAATAAGTAAAATCCCTTCCTTTCAGGGTAGGTGGTTTTCTCTCCCCCATACCCCCTGCTTTTAAATAGTAGTAGTGCTGAGAATTAGGAAAGTTTGGAATCTTAATAGCCAATGAAACTGCTTACATTATTAACATCCTTTGAGAGAGGCATGGGCTTAAGAATTTGGTTGAATGTTCTTTCTGCCCATTGCAATTTGAAGATTAATCTGACATGCTTGCTCAAGGGACTAAAATATTAAAAGCTTGGAACACTAGTTTATTGAAGTTTTTATCTCAAAGGTTTCAAACAATTTGGTGTAAGGAAATAGGAATTTAAAAACTCAAGCTCAATATGTTGATATCAGATAGCTTTTGCATTTGACATTATGGAAAAACTTCATTTACTGGAAGCTACCCAGATTCTGAAATTCACCACCGCTGAAGCATCTAATTCTACCTCATTTCTCCAAGAATGAGCAAAATTTCATTATAGGATTTTTTACTCTGGCAGTTTTTCAAATACTTTCTCTCCTCCCTGCTCTTTTCCCTGGGTAATGGAAATTGGTTAGAATAGGAAGCTGGTTGGACATGGAATGAAGGCATGAGGTTCCCTCCTTAAGCATATTTTTAGGACCTTTTACTTTTAAAAATGAAATGTTTTAGGTCTTGCCCCTCTCTTTTAGCTTAAAACAATTTTTCAATTAGTTATGACTTTTAAACTTCCTAACAAATGAGAGACAATCATCTATGCTGCATTTTACCCCGGATTGTACTTTCAGTACTTAGACCTTTACGTATTAATTACTGACCGATCCAAAGGAGTTTGCTAGTCTGATTCTCAGCTTCCATTTCAGTAAAACTAGAGACTTTGATTATCACATAGAAGCATCGGATGACTCTTCAGTAGGGATTGGCATTCAATTCCACCAATATCTGTAAGAGTCTCAATGGATAGAGGAGGAGTTTTGGAAGAACTAGAGATTCTGGAACCTGAAAGTGATTGGATTTTTGCTTCGTGATGAGATGCTGCTTCTGCAATAGACCTTCTGCTACATGGATTATAGCAATAAGATCTCACTCCTATAGGAGATACTCAGTATTTCTCTACTCTGTGATGTAGGAAAATTCTTCTGTGGTTATTTGAACGTACAGTTTCTGTTGCACAGTAAGATGCTTTTCTCTGTTTAGTGATGGACCATGGACATTTATTTCTCTCTGAATCACAAGTTATCAGATGATCATCCTGCATTGGGTTGCTTTTTTTTTTTAATTTTTAATTTTCAATTTTCATAGTAGGTTTTTTTTTGGGGGGGGGCGGGGGTCGGTCACCACTCTTTTAATTCTTTTTCCTTCTTTACCCTCTGTCTCCTTCCTGGTATTCTAAATTACTTCTTTTGCTCTAGGCATTGTAGGAGAGAAGGGTTGTGGGTTATGTGAGGCACCCTGCACTGAAAGTTGTAGGGAAAAAGTTGAAGGGATGTCCAGTAGCATCTTCCTCACAGAGAAGATTGAATTAGTGGTGTGTCATTGGAATGCCTGTGTACAGCATTCTGAAGTCAACCAGATTAGCCTGGATAATGGAGGGTACATTTCCACAATGCAAAATGGCAGATAATCTATTGCTACATAATAGGAACAAGGTTCCTCAAATAGGGCTGACTCTAAGCAAAATCGAGAAGTAGATCATGTTGATTTTAGTTCCCTGGTCTCTTTGCTTTTGGCCTCCTTGAAGGTCTGCCTCCCCATTTGTCACAGGGATTAGTGCCTCTGTAAGTCATGTAGTGAGCAAGAGCAAGGATTCCAGATTCAGATGGATATGGCTCTTGTGTGCAACCAAGAGTGGCCCTTACTAGCTATGTAACCAGGAGTAAGTTACTCCTTCTGAGCCTCAGATTCTTCACCTTTGAAGCATAGGTGGAAATTAGTGCTTCTCTAATAGGAGTATCGTGAGAACAAAATGAACAAATGTGTGCAAAATGCTTAGTGCAGTATCTACGCATAGTGTAATGCACAGGTATGTAGTAATACTTAACATCAGTTGTTAGTTGTAATAACACTGTTTTCCTGAATCAAGGCCTTCTTTCATGAAAGGATCTGAGGTCAGTTCCTTAGAGCAGCTCATTGTAAATGGGTCACCGTGTTTTATAGAGATGCTATTTTGTGATTACAGGCGTCAGGACCGAATCCAAAGTTCCAAACCTAAGAAATCAGTGGAAAATTTTATGGACATTTGGGCATCAGTCCAGGTAGGGGACAGGATGGGAAATAGGGACGTAAGGCGGACAATATAATTGGGTATATATTCTGTTGGTGACGAAACAAACAAACAAAATCCAACCTGTCCGGAGTGGTGTGAGCAAGTGGGAATTTCGAGGACCAGAGACAGAAGTGGGAAGCCAGTGCTGAAAGGAGATGCATGGTTTAGGTGAAGGAGCCATCATATGGAATGTATGGACCCGGGAAGGGACAAGGTCCTGGGGCTGGCAGTTTGGGGCCAACACAGAGGGCTTTTTGACCACAGAGATTAATTGGAGTAAAATAGGAAGCAAATCGCAAGATGCCACATGGGAATGACCTCTTCGATCCCATCACTGGTGATTTCCTCTCATTCTTTTTCTTTTGCTTCTCCCCAAAACTATCTTTTGGGTGGGCTATTCTTTCTGATTATTCTTGTGCTGCCTTCTTTATTACTGTGTTTCCTTCTTTTATCTACATGTTCAGGTTTTTATTTTTTTTTATTTTTATTTATTTATTTTTTTTGTTCAGGTTTTTAGAAGGCTATTATTTACCATTGTTGGTATGTATAGAGTCATAGCACTTTATGGTTAAAAAAAGACCAAAGAGGTAATTGAATCATATATATGGCAAAAGGGCAATTTAATCCTAAGAAGGTGAAATGACATGTCGAAGGTTTCCTTAGGGAACTTGAATCTTCATTTTAGTAAGTTATGTTTGATGTTTTACCTATTGTTTTTTTTTTCTGTGTACTTATGAAATTTTTTTTTGTACTATGAAAATTATAGTGGAGGGTGTTTCAACCACTTAATATGTGCCAGGTACTGTGATAGTTCTAGGAATATAGTTTTGAACAGTGTCAGTCCTATGGAGCTTAGGCGATTAGGGCAGAAAGACTTTGCTCTTTTTTGGAGGTATCACCGTCATTCTTAAATAATGCTGGAAAGAGATTCTTTTTTATGATTTATTTAGAGACATAGAGAGAGAGCAAAAGTGTGTGGGGGGGAGAGGCAGAAGGAGAGAATCTCCAGCAGACTACAGGCTGAGCACAGAGCCCCACATAGGGCTTGATCCCAGAACCCATAAGGTCATGATCTGAGTCAAAACCAAGAGTTCACCACTCAACCAGCTGAGCCATCCAGGTGCCTCACTGCTGGAGAGAGATTCTATTCACATCTTTTGTAGGGTGGGGTAGTGATTTTTTCCCTTTTATGACCTGCTTTCTCTTGGTCCTGTTAGGCTAGTTGGAATCTTATAAATATTGTAGTAGATAGGATCCTCTGTATTGCAAACGATACAAATCTAACTCAAACTCAATTCAGCTGGGTGCGAGGGGGTGGGCATTATTGGCTTAATCACCAGACCACAGGAAACATAAGGGTAGAGTTGGTTCCAAGAATGACTGGAATTGGAGGTTTGAAGTCTTTCTCCCCATACTCCTTTGGATATTGACCTCATCAAATTGGCTTATTCCTTTAAATGGGTAAATGGCTGTCATATCTAAGAGTTATGCGGCTAAGCGGATAGCGAGCCTTCTCCATGTTCCAATTTAAAAACTTGGAGAGTGACTCTGGTTAGTCCGGCTTGGAACTTGTGATTATTCTTTCTGTTAGTCCATGTGGCCAGGGCGATGAGGTTTTCAGACCCACCTGGTATCACAGAACCACCCATGGGACTGGTGTGTGTGTGTGTGTGTGTGTGTGTGTATGATACGAAGGGGAGCTCACATAGGTGTAGCTCCCACATGAACCATTTGGTTCTGGATAGTCTTTCCAGTTGTGTCAATTACAGGTGTAAACTTTCAGATTTCTCTTTTGCCTACTTGCATGTAGGAACATTTTTAAAAAGAAGATTTTATTTATTTTTTATTTGAGAGAAAGAGTGAGCACAAGCAGTGGTGGAGGGAGGCAGAGGGAGAAGCAGACTCCCTGCTGAGCATGGAGACTGACATGGGGCTGGATCCCAGAACCCTGAGATCATGACGTGAGCCAAAGGCAGATGCTCAACCAACTGAGCCACCCAGGTGCCCTATCATGTCGGAACATTTTTAAGTTAAGCTACAGCTCCAGTTTACTTGCAGCAGCTAGAAACCATATCATATGAGGAATAATTTGAAGGATTTAATTTGAAGTATTTAATATAATATATTAATATTTAATAATTTGAAGTATTTAATATGTATTTGAAGTATTTAATATGGAGGTGGGAAAAATAAAGAGAGACATAAAAATTGCCTCCACTACTCAAAGGAGGAAGGTGTGGAAGATGGTGAAGCTTGCTTGGTATTCCTTCAAAGGATAGAACTAGGATACATGGGATACCAGTGGTAGGATTAGCTTTCAACTCAGAGTAAGAAAGAACTTCATAAAACTTGTAGTTGTCTAGAGCACCTGGGTGTCTCAGTCAGTTAAGCATCTGCCTTTAGCTCAGGTCATGATCTCAGGGTAGTGGGATCAAGCCCCACATTGGCTCCCTGCTCAGCAGGGAGTCTGCTAGTCCCTCTGTCTCTCCCCCTGCTCCTGCTCTCTCTCTCTCTCTCTCTCTCTGTCTCTCAAATAAATAAATAAATAAATAAATAAATAAATAAAATCTTTAAAGAAAAATTTATAGCTGTCTACAATGATAGTGACCTTTTTTGTGCAATGGTGTACTCCTTAGCAATGAAAACTTTAAATGTGGCTGATCAACCACGGATGTTGTGAAAGCAGTTCCTCCTTGAGGAAGGGCTGAACTTGTATGGCCTTCTATTTTAAAGTCCTGTGTTCTCATCTAAGCTGAATTCAGGGTCTCTTTCTTTGCCCCCTTTCCTGCCCCATGCAGAGAAAACAAACCAAGACAAAAACAAAACAAAACAAAACAAACCCAAAAAGGATTACAAATGAACTACTCAATTCTGAAACAGTTGTAAATATTTCTACCAAGGAAACTTTTGGTAAAGCATGGTCTTATGGTTTAGACTCTTGTGCACAATCAGGGCTAAAAGCAGTGGACAAGTCTTGTGTACCAGAGCATCGCTTCTTAATAATAAGTATAAAAAGATAAAATGAGAAAATACAACACAACTTGCCAGCAAAAGCCATCACTGCTTTGAAACATCATCTGGTTATTGCTTTTTCCTTTAGACAGCAGGCTATAAGGCTATAAGGCTATAAGGAGGTTGCAGAGCTCTGTTTCAGGCTGTCTAGAATATTATGGCCATACTGCTTTCTAAAGCATAATCTTTTTGATGTCTCTTCTAATTAGAAATGTTGAACTGCAAAGGAGGTTAATTTTCACCATCAGGTTTGTGTGCTGTGTGAAACTAAGTAGATAAGAAATTGTTCTGTCTATATGCCATATCCACTTATAGGTTCATTACGGAGTCTCTGAAAGTATTGCTTCTGATCCAAACCACCAATATTTGCTATAAATCAGAAGGAGGTTGAATTAAACCTATGCCATTTTTTTTTTTGAGTTGAAGATAAAACTGGAACTGGTAAATGGTGATCGATGATTTGTTTTTCTGCCTTTTTCTTGCTGGTTACCTTGGGATGTTGGCAAAGGTTGATTTGTTTTTAGAGAAATAGCAATGCTCAGGTATGTATTGGAAGCTAGGTAAATTTAGCCACTAACAATCTAGATTTGCTTAATCTTAGACTCTTACATTATTATTCCAAAAGCTAATTATTATCATCTCATCTTGACAAAGGACAGTCAGAAGCTTATGGCATTTGAAAGTTACTTTTGCTTGATAATGAATTAAACAGGTTTAATTGAGACTTCCAAATCTTAATGTGATTTTAAGACTCATGAAATAAATTATTGGGCCAAGAAATAGGTTTAGTATGAAAACAATTAAATGGGGAACCCAAATTATTTCCTAGTAATCAATTATCTTGTTTTTGAGTTTGTTAAATTATGGGTATCATATATAAATTCTCTATTGATTTTAATTGGTTAATATAACTTTATTTTAATTATAGCTGAGCATTTAACTATGTGTTGCAAAGTGTACTGAACAGTTAACTTAGTGTTATTTGTCTATATCTCCTCTAGCATATACATTTGCTCCATAAAACACATATAAAGTTCCCAAGCACAGAGACTGAGCTATAAAAGATTCTCAATACATGTCAGCTAAAAATCTATCTAGATTCCCTTGTAAAAATATCAGCATAACTTGACCAGATTGTGTTCTTCATGGAATGATCAAATGCTTTATTTTTAAATGTTATTTTTTTTAGATTTTATTTTTATTTGTTTGACAAAGAGACGGAGTGAGAGAGAGGAAGAGAGAGAGAACACAAGCAGGGGGAGCAGGAGAGGGAGAAGCAGGCTCCCTTGAGCAAGGAGCCCGACCAGTAGTTTGATCCCAGGACCTGGGATCATGACTTGAGCCAAAGGCAGATGCTTAACCTACTGAGCCACCCAGGCACCCCTGATCAAATGTTTTATAGCATCTCTCTCTTATTTCAGGTGAAAATTCTAATTATTAGTAATTGCCTTCCATAATTAGCAATATGTCAACTGCCCTGATTCTCTAGAGGAGGAGTAAAAGTAGGGACAGAGGCTAGGGCTTATTGGACCATTCTAGGAGGGTTCTCCTTCAAGACAGTAGGCTAGGAATTAGGAATTCATTGAGGCATGAGGTTAGTCTCATTCATTCTTATGTTAGGAAAAAAAAATCAGCCTAACCAGAGAGCATGGGCTCTTAGATGAAGGTTGGGAGGCTGAGAAAAGTATAAACAGTGTGGACTGGCTAACTATTGGTTGAGGTCAGATGGTTGAAGTGGTTGTGGTTGGAGACTGTGTTATTGAAGAGCATCGGAAGGAGATCCTGAATTAGGAAAAAAGTCTTCAAGGGAAATTGGAAGAATCAGTGACAAATTTACCAGCCACTGAAAATCACTGGAAATCCTGCTGATGTTCCAGTTTGCCAGTGTGATTAGGGCGGTGTTTATGAGCATGGGCTGTGATGTCAAATGAGCTGGATTTTTTTTTAACTTAGAATATACAAGTCTTTCTTTTTTATAAATTTAAATTTAAGTTAGTTAACATATAGTGTAGTGTGACTTTCAGGAGTAGAATTTAGTGATTCATTGCTGACATTTAACGCCCCGCGCTCATCCCAACAAATGCCCTCCTGAATGTCCATCCCCCATTTAGCCCACCCACCTCCCTGGCTCAACCTCTTCTTCCCATATAACCCTGAATAAGTCTGTATCTGTCCTGTAGTTTGATTTCCTTCTTTGGAAAATGGGAGGAAAGTGGTACTTCTCCTGGTGAGTGCTAATAGTACGTGCGGCACATTTTGAGCAGAGCCTGACACATGTTAAGAGTTAGCCATTATTTTGTTCTCATGGGCTTGTCTTACACATCCATGCTGGTGTGCGTGAAAATAAAATGAGTGATAACCTGTGTACCGTCCTTTTTGAAGCTGGGACTTCTCATGCTGGTGAATAGAAACTGCATGCATTCTTTCTTTAGCATATCATTTTATTTTTTTATGGGAAATTAATGAAACAGCAGCAAAAATGTTTAAACACACACAATTAAATTCATAAATGGAGCAATCCTGCAGTGAAATTGAATTAGTTGCCTGTGGGCACATAAATATTTGCAGTTCATTGCAATTATTAATATCTTACCATGCTTTTATTGGTAAGTACTATGCCATTTGTTGTCAGAACCTTGCATTTAATGCTGTGTGTTCATGGTTACCCCTGCATTCTTGTTTCTTTGTAAACATAAGAGGATAGACATGCTAACCTCCTTGTTGGCCTCCACATTTATCTGTTAGACTTTACAGACTATTTCTTCCAAAAGAATCGAGGTTATAGATGTATAACTGTGAGCCTGGATGATAGCTTCTATATTTTGTGAACTCTAATTAATCATGAACTCGTAGAATTTTATAGGTTTGCTTAAAAAGCGAACACATAGACCTAGGGAGAACGGTACACGTGACTTTAAACATATTTAGGTGATGACTTGACCTGTGTGTGGAAGTCAGAAGGAAAGATCTGCATAGTACAGGGAAAAACAAGGGGACATGTTTTGGAAAGAGAGAACAGGCACTGATAACCTGAAGTGTAAATTAACAAGATGCTACAGAGCAGGGAGAGAAGAAGGACAAAGTAGTTAAGGTGAAGAATGAAACCCTAAAAATCTGAAATCAGAAAGAATATTGAAAGTGGAGGTCAGCAATCTATCTTGTATGCAATGGTTTGTCTCATTAGTGCATTTATGGGGAGTAATCCACCATCTAGGCGGCTCTCTGCCTTGGAGGGCTGGTGTGCTGGTGGTGTTCTTTTATTTACTCACATGATCTTCTGCATCACAAGGAGCTGTATTAGTCAGGGTCCTGGCAGCAGACAGAGGCACACTCTGGGGTTGCGAAGGGACTGTTACAGAGATATAGACTGGTTACGGGCCAACACTGGACCCCGGGCTCCTTGTCGCTCGCTACTAACAATGGGAAATTGTTATCTCCTCTGAGTCAGAAGTGGCAGAGGGGAAAAAAAAAAAAACATGTTGTCACCATCCATTGCCCACCGGGGCCTGACGGGAGCTCCAGCCTCAGAGGTAGGAAGGGCTTCCCCATAGGAGCTGCTTGCAGAAAGCAGCCCCTTCCAAATATGGAAGCTGGGACAGAGAGGATGGGTGGGGAAGAAATCTCTTGATCACTTTCTCTTCGCATCTGTCCCGCTCTTTCCATGGTCTTCCACTGGCTGAATTCACATGGAAGCTAAATGAGAAGAGAGCTCCGTGATACACTGCATGTGCTTTACCAGGGCGGAGAAAGGCGGAGAATGGATGTGGGTTTGGGGTGGTGGTGATGGGTGGGATGAAAATGGAGAATAACTTGCACAGTGCCTTTAAATAGTTTGAAATTTCTTCTAATCCATCTTAGGAATGTCCCATTCAGTTCTACAAATAAGACCCAGTACACATACCCATTCTTTTAGTACCCTTACCACATGTTTTCTGTATGGACCATTAGTCTCCACCTGAAGAGTGGGGACTATAGCAAAGGACATTCAGCAGAGGAGCAGTTACCATAGACAAGTGACTTCTCACTGAATAGTAGAAATGATGCTAAATTTGGGTGTTTTGTCACTGTAGTACCCCATCATCAGCTGGTAATGGTAACAAATTTGGAAAATCATATCTGTGTTATGATGCAAGGTGGACAACACACATTTTATATCTGTGCATAGTATTTTATAAATTTTTTTTTTTTTTAGTATTTTATAAATTTGAAGTCATATAGCAGTATTAAGACACGACAGAATAGTTTGCAAAACTGGCTGTAGTTTGCAAAAGCATACTTGTGCAATGAGATGCTTCCTGCTGCTTAGGTTTTCTTCCAAGAACATTAAGAATATTAAAAGTAATATTAATGTGGCTATCAGTCTCTGAAGGTAAAAGGTGAGGAAAGAAAAAAATGTATCACATTTGAAACTATTTTAATGTTTTTGGTTTTAATTTTAAGGCTTCTGAAACACTATTTCTGTATTTATTTTGGGGAAGATATGATACACTTGATGCCATACATATGTGCAACTCTCTGCAAAACATTAGGAAGGTGGAATCTTAACATTAGATACTGAGAAAGAGTTGAAGTTGGTAGCTGAGAAAACTCGAGTAAGAACTGTCAAGTCACTGTTTTAATTCCAAGGTCAAAATGTCATGAATAAAACACTATTCAATATATGCATCTGTAGGTGACAAAAACAATATTCAATGCAATATCTGTTCCTAGTACCTCTATTGAACTTGGTGCATATGTGTTGAGTTCATTTCTTTTTAAAAATTTTTTAAAAAAAGATTTTGTTCATTTGAGAGAGAGAGAAGGAGCATGAGCATGTGAGTAGGGGGGAGGGCAGAGGAAGAGGGAGAAGCAAACTCCCAGCTGAACATAGAGCCCATTTTGGGGCTTGATGCAGGGCTCTATCCCAGGACCTTGAGATCACGACCTGAGCCAAAGTCAGATGCTTACCCGATTGAGCCACCCAGGTGCTCCTCCCCAAGTTCATTTCTTTCATCCACAGGATGGAATTTTGCATTGCTGGGAACAACATCAACCATAAAGAACTTACCTACCTCTATCCTCTTTTTCACAGCTGCCCTTACACACATCACTCCTTTTTTTTGTTTCCTGGGACCCCATCGTGTGATGTGTAAACATGAGGGTCATCATCAGGCCCTTGCCTCTCTGTATGCAAGTGCAATGATAAAATTGCCTTAGGAATTGTATTCTGCTGGCTATGAAAGAGCTAATAACTCCGTTCAACTGAATTTCAGTCCAGTTAACTTAAAAGATTCCAGGAGAGGAGTTAGAGGTTTTCTTTCCCATATAGCTTCATCAAGTTTGTCATTCTGCCTTCTGAACACTCGATGAAAGAGGTGGATTAATAGGTAGTTCTATTTCTAATGTTTCTATTAAGAAACAGTTCTATCAATACTTATCTTGATAAATAAATATCAAAAGTATTGTGTATAAAAACGCTGGACAACATGAAGGAACTCAGGTACACTGGAGCTGTCAAATTTATTATCCAATGTGTATTTAATCTAAAAATATTTGTCAGCTCTCATGGCCCATTTTTTGTCTTTTAAATTCAGACTTAAGCCTACAGCACCACCGCAGATAAATTTCTTTGCTTTGAAAGTTTTATTCTCCAAGTTCCCTGTGTGTGCTATAAAGAATAATTAATGTAATGAAAAAATCAATATTGTGTATAAATTATTTAGACTTTACTATCATTGTAATTTTCTCTTGAACACCTATTGATTGGCAACAATTCATTTGTTAATTTCTTCCTAATAAGATATTCATTGTATTGGGTCTGTAGTAGTGCTGTCTTCACACCTTCACAAATAAGTCATGAATTACTAATGATACATGGAAGAAGTTAACCTACTAGTGAGTGCCGTGAGGTGGAAAACAGGCAGAGGGGAGTCATTTGAAATGCAGTCCCATGGAAAGCCTGTGTAGTCTGACAACCGCTAATAACTAAATGAGTAGACTCTTGCAGGGCATTAATTTGGACTTTAAAATTTTATGTGAGAGTGTTTTTCCAGGTAGAAGAAAGCCTTAGCATTGGCAAATCCTGCCTCAGTCGCATTTTCCAGATCCAGTAAAAGAAAGAAGCAAAGAACATATGTTCTGAAACCCAACTGTGGGCTTAAATCCTGAACCTCTTACTTATGATGTGACCTGGCATGAAGTGAGTAAGTTCTCCAGGCCTCGTTTTTCTTATCCATAAGACAGTGATAAAAACATTCCTATTTTGGGGGTTAGTGTTGGTTTGAGACCTTGGGAGCTCCCTGGATGAAATCTGAAACACCTTTGTCCATGGAGGGCAAAGAAAGACTCAAGGGAGAGGTAGCTACTCCAGACTGGTAGGTAGGTGGCAGGTTTGATAGGCAAGGGAACTTCCATCGGGGGCTTGTCTCTGGTGGCCCCAAGGTGAGTAGCTCTCTGTACCTGCCTGCCAGAGTCTTAAGAGTTTATATAGGAGCCTTAACTAAGTTCAGTCCAGGTGGTCTCAACATCTTACTGTCTCAAGGCTGTGTCCTCAAGATAGCTCCTAGTGTGGGGGTGTAGACAGAGAATGCCTTCCAAGGACAGGGGACCAGCAGAGAGAAGCCTCCGATTGGCTGGGTCTAGCTTGTGGCAGGTCAGCCATTGGTCCTGTCCTCTAGATGACTTCTTCCAACAGTCAGTAATGAGGATCACATAAGTGAATGCTCAGAAACATCTATAGCTGTGTGTGTTTCTTTTTTAAGTCAATTTTTAAATCCATAATTGTTTTGTTTCGGGGGAGGAGGATAAGGAATAATCTTCCTAATTATCTGCAACAATGCTCTGAATGCATTGGTTTTTAAGTGTTGCTTTGATGGTTGTCCATTGAATTTCTTCAGAGGAGTAAGAACAATCCAAGAGCTTTTGGAAACCCAAAGAGATTTGAGTCCAAGAAATCAAACTGCCAAAATTCATGGCAAAGAGAACCTTTGGGTGCGCTTATTTGGACCACGGAGCATCTACATTTATGATTAAGCAACCATGGTTTGAATCTAGGCTTCTTCATGAACTCGTTTACTTGTTTATTGTGTGGCCTTCCTGCCAACATGTAATTTTCCTGATGATAGTGACTATTTTGTTCCTTTCTGCATCCTCAATGTGTGGAGTAGTGCCTGGTCATAAAGGCTGTCAAACAAATGTTGGCTGAATAAATGAAGGACTGAAAGAAAACAAGCATAAATAAATTTACTAATTTATTGGACAATTTGGATAAGAATATGTATCCTGTCTTCCTTTTTTGGACTTGTTGGAGGCTTAAGGAAATGACAGTGAAAGCACTTTGTAAAATATAAAGTACTATACAAATTTAAATTTACATTGATGGTGAGAAGCATTTTGATATAGAATGGAAAAGGAAAGGGAGTTGGATTTTGAAAATGCAATGAATATATAATTCAGCTTTTACAGAGAGTTTCAAAAATTAAGAATGACAAAGATGCATTTGAAAAATATGTAAAATATACATTCAGTTCACCAACTTGTTAGAGTAATGAGCAGTTTCCTTTAAAGCGGGACATAATCTATTATGAAAAGCTTATCAAAATGCTTAAGGTTTTCTCCTTAGACCACAGGGAAACCTTTTTTTTACCAGGGATTTGACACAGATCAACGTATAAATGTCCCCACCCCCCCATGCTTTACCCCTTTGAGGAAGCGATCCTAAAATTGTTATTTTTAATTTTGTATTCATGACTTTATCATTATTTTTATATGACAGCTATAAATTATGGCTTTCGGCTCATATGTCCTGAAAGTGAGCTGAGGATGTGACTCCTTCCTTTAAGCTGATTTAGCATGCGATAATCCACCGAGCTGTTCTCTACATACTTGTCTTTGAAGCTAATTACAGAGAGAGCAAAAAGTTGCTTTAGAAGAGAAAATAAAATCTAGAATCAGGAGTTTGTGTTATAATAAAGATCTATCAGCAGAGTAACTTTGCTTAGCAATGAGCTGGTTTTCATATGTGAGGTGTCCCTGGTCACTTCCACTTTAGGAGGATATGCACATTTGCTCTGGGGGAAATCTAAACGTACGCAAAGCACCTGAGCTGGGCCCGGGTCTTGGAAGAAGTTCACGACTGGCAATAGGAGGTGATGCAGAAGATCACTTATTGCACTCTCTGTTACAAACAGCAACACCCACTCCCCCGCCCCCGCCAGGCTTGTAGAAGTATCCCCACTTTACAGATGAAGAATTGGAGTATATTTATTGGGATGCCATCAGCTGCTTTTAACAAAAAGTCAAATTGCAATTGTCTTAATACTAAGACATTTTAAATCTCGCAACAAGCCCAGAGAGAATTGGTTGATTCTGTCTTGATAGCATTTCCAAATCCAATAAAGCAAAGAGGCAAAGAACATAAGTTTTGGTGCCCAACTGTGAGTTTAATTCCTGACTCTAGCCCTTAATGCTATGTGACCTTGCATAGATTACAAGAATTCTATAGGCCTCAGTTTCTCAATCTGTAAAACAATGATGAAAACATTCCTCCTTGGTGTTAGTGTTGAGGATCACATGAGGTAATACAGACATTTAGAGGAATACCCGAAACATAGTAAGTATTCATTAAATGTTAGGTGTTTTTATTTTACTGAGGACTCAGGTGTTTTTTTCACACCTTTATTTTACTCTGCCACCTTAAACTTGGGCTGCCTCCCCCCTCATGTTGGTTGCATGGAGGCTGCAGCTATTCAGGCAAAATTTCTTGGCCAGAGGGATGATATTTAGAGCAGAAAGGATCACGTTCCCATCCCTGATCCAATCAGTGGCAATGGGAATGGGACCTCCATGATTTGTCCCTGAAGATTGGGATAGGCTAATCCTCCCCCCCTCCCCCCCCCCCGCCAAGTTATGAGTTGATAGCAGAACAAAATCAAGGGCCTTTCAACAAGGGAAGGCGTGATGGGTATTGGAGAGCCTACCAATAGAATCTCCAACCTGTTTTACAGACACATGATTAAACTGTAAAACTAGACTTCAAATCTAGGCTTCACCCCAAGTTCTGGGCTGCCAGTTATTCTAACTACATATATGAAAAGTGTTGCATTTCTATGATCAGTCAAAGATTGTTCATTGATTTTTTTCATTCATTTCTTTGTTGGTTTAGTGAACTTCAACATACATTTATTGAGTGTCTAGTACATATCAATCACATGCAGTACACTTTGGGGGAAATCAGAGGGTGAAGAAATAGTAATTATTGCTGACATGTTTTAATTGCTTATGTTGCTTTAGGCTAAGTGCTTTATTATGTAAGTACATGCATTAAGTAGGTACTATTATCATATTCATTGTACAGGTAAGAAAATGAGGATCAGGAATGTTAAGTGACTTGTCCATGGTTGCAGAATTAATCATTGGTGGAGTAGCAAGATATTTTAATTCAGGTGTATCTGATTTCAGAATCATCTCTCTCTCTCTCTCTCTCTTTGAGCTGAGAATAGCAAGTACATTGTTATTTTTTTATTCAGGTATGCTTAACATGCAGTGTTATATTAGTTTCAGATGTACAATATAATTGTATATAACAATATAATTCAACAATTCTATACATTACTCCATGCTCATCAAGATGAGTGTACTGTAGGACCATACCTCTTAACTCTAGACTGTGCTGATACTGTGTATATATGACTATGGTCTAGGCAGGTAAGAGGAATACCATCAAGAGCAATGCAAGACCAAGGTAGAGCTAGGTGGGTTATTATAATAACCATGTTTGCTAGTTTTTATATTTCATGCTTTGACATCTGGGGCCTTACTGATTTTGGAGGGATTGCCCCCCCAGAATTAGCTAATTCCTAGATATGTAGTATAGGACCCTCTTTGAGCATGTCTTTCACATGCAAACCAACTAATTCAGAGCCCATTTCCCCAACCATTTCCTTTATCAAGCTTTTCTATGCCAGGCCACTATCCCCCTCGTGCTGATCACCTGAGGGCCAGGAACCAGACCATTTAGCACAGCCACTATACCCTGGAGCCCACAGCAATTAATCAAACTAGCCAGTCCTATACTGGCTTACCCTGCCTTCATTGTTCCTTCCCTCAGAAACCACAGTAAAGTCTCTTGTCCAAGTTTCTACCTTGCTTCCTCTGCCACCCGACAACGATGCTTTCCTGTGTGGCCTGGTGTGGCATGCTGGGCCTCTGGTTGCTAGGGGTCCATGAGTGTACAGAACTCCTTCCTTCATTACAGTCATTTCTGGGTCTGCTTTTCTTCCCGTACATGTTTAAAAGAAATCCCCAAATCCTTAAAACAGCTCTCAAGAATGGAACTCAAATATAGGACAAGGAATCTAGTTAATCAAAAACAGAATGGTAAAAGTAGGTTCAGAAGCAGAGTAAAAACCAGTGATCAGAGTACAGATGCAAGGTCGAGTTGGAACTGGGTCCTGGATTAGACTACCAGTGCTCTCATGTCTATAGTCAAGACTGCATTGGTTGCAGGGATTGGAGTGGAACCAAGTCTTCAGGTCAGATGGTTCTGAGCTATAGGAGGACATGGATGTAGGAGGACAGAGGGAGGAAAGGGAAGAACTGTAGAGCTCTGACACCAAGTGATCCCTTATGATTTAAACAGTATTGTGAAAACATCAACTGGTTGTCAAGAGTGATATAATACTTAATTTAATTTCATTTTTAAAAAGTTTTTATTTTAATTCCAGTTAGTCAATATACAGTATGAGATTAGTTTCCAGTGCACAATATAATGACTCAACACTTCCATGTATCAACCAGTCCTCATCACAAGTGCACTACTTAATCCCATCTTGTTTCACCCATTCCCTCACCCACTTCCCCTCTGGTAACCATCAGCGTGTTCTCTATAGTTAAGAAGCTGTTTCTTGGCTTGACTCCTCTCTTTCTTTTTTCCTTTGCTTATTTTCTTTATTGAATTCCACATATGAGTGAAATCATATGGTATTTGTCTTTCTCTGACTGACTTATTTTCACTTAGCATTACACTCTCTAGCTCCATCCATGTCATTCCAAATGGCAGGATTTCAGAGCTGAGTAATATTCGTATGTGTGTGTGTCTATGTGTGTATCATATCTTCTTTATCCATTCATCTATCCTTGGACACTTGGGCTGCTTCCATATCTTGACTTTTGTTAAATAATGCTGCTCTGGACATAGGGGTGCATGTATCCCTTTGAATTAGTGTTTTTGTTATTTAGCTTTATTTTGAAGTGGTTTTATTTCTATAGCTAGCTGACTTGCTTGCTTGCATGATTCATGATTGTATATAGCTACTGGGCACTGTGGAGGACAGAGATGAGGGAGAAGACTTGGTCTTGGCTCTCAAGGAATGAAATCACAATTTTGTAAGGCATGGAAAAAATGACTTGGAAATATTTATGTCACAACATTTAAGTCAATTCATGGTTTTGTATGTATGATTTTTTCCAGTAATAAACACGTGCATAATAAAGAGTTTGAATTGGCTGAAGAGAGGGTGATATTGGGATGGATGTAGGATAGCTTATAGGCAGCTTGAAATATATGTTGGACTGAGAAGATTATTTTTTGTTCAGTATTACATTTAGAATTACCTTAAGTTTTTTTTTAAGATTTTATTTTTAAGTAATCTCTATACCGAACATGGGGCTTTTACTCATGACCTAGAGATCAAGAATTACATATTCTACCAACTGAGTCCACCAGGTGCCCTCTAGAATTACCTTCAGTTCTTAAACAGTGATAGTTTTACAAATATGTCCAGAAATTCTCTGATACTTATGCCCAGGATTGACTTTAGTGACTTGATTCTAATGAAGGGAACACAACCAAAGGGATAAGATGCCACTTCAGATGTTAGGTTATAAAAAGACTGTGGCTTCTATGTTGGTGATCTCCTCGGCCCTCTACCCCTCTCACACCCACCCCCTCTCATCACTTGCTCTGGGTAAAGTTGTATTCTGAGCACCCTACAGAGAGGCTTACTTGGCAAGGAACTGAAGCCTCCTGCTGGCAGCAGGGTGAGTGAACTTGGCAGAGGGTCCTCCAGCCCCTGTCTAGTCTTCAGAGACTGCAACCTTGCAAGAGGCCCTAAGCCATGTTTGAATGCTAACAGCAATGATAAAGCAAAGATGGGTGATTGTAAGAGCGATGTTTTTAAGACAATGACAGATGATCCAATCATGGAACACAAGATCTCATCTATCTTCTTCTCTTTTTAACAGAAATGAAGGCATAGTATTTGAGTACAGATATAGGAAGGCTGGTGAACTGTTGGTTGAAAGATGAGGTTGTTCTAATCCGATTGCAACTCTTTTCTCTGTGAAGTACAAAGCAAGGTCACTAGTTGAGAGGGGAGCAGGGAGGAAGAAATGTTGGAAACTTGAAGAGAGCAGAGAAGGTGTAATTATCTCAGAAGTTGGGGAAACAAATTTCCTAGGAAGTAAGCCGTCTGGCAGTATTCAGTTGTGTTTTGAGACATGATTATAAATTTGAAACCAGCCCTGCCAGCAATGTTCTGTGATTTTCTTCAGCAACATTAAGCTGCTCTGGTGCAGGCATGAGATAAGTGCATAGGGTATTTAACCAGGGTTGGGGTTTTACCAATGGAGGGGCGGGAGAGTTATGTTTGCAGGGAGGCATTTATGGTGCCAGATCATGTAATCCAGGCTGGTTAGGAGGTAGGCAAAGTTAGAGGGTGTGTGTTAGGGTTGATACCATAGGTCTGTCTGGGGAACTGTGGGAGGGGAGCTGGACTGCGGGATAAGAGCGCTGGACTGTAGGAGATGATGCTTAGAGGACAGCGTGTGTGAGGTTGACATGCTGGAGTGGGTGCTGCAGCTTGTGTGATCTATGGGAAGAGAGGCTGAGGTAGGGCAAGAAGTGATCTCTAGAGTTAAGGAGAATGGTGGGGACAGGATGTTGGGTGGATTATTCATGTAAATGTTGAAGTCAAGAATAATGGAATTGAAGAGGAAAGTAAGGAGCCTAGTGCTGGGGGTTGGGAAGTCAGTGGTGATAGCACCATGGGTCAAGGGTGGCAAAGAATGATATGTACTTTGGCTCTCTATCTTTCAATGTCCCATTAGGGGCATCGGAACTCCCATGTAGGGAGGTCAGAGTGCAGCATTCCATGAGAAGTTAGGGCCTATGACTTCTGCTATTGTTATGTTTATCACTCAATCACAGTTATCAAGACACAGTTTTGTTCAACTTATTTTTTTTTATGAAAGCAGTAATGGGAATGATATTTGTAAAGTTTTTTCTAAAAGCATTTAGACATTTTAGGCTTTGTTATCAAAGGGACTAAAATTCTCTTATCTGCAAACCTCCCTTGTGAGGGAAAGCTCTATTCCTGTATTTTGCCAGATACACGAGATTTTCCAGTGGACAGATGACCTCATAGGAAATAAAATCCTGACCATTGGCTGAGAGCTGGGCCCCAGAATCTGGAAACAAACCATGACTCAGCCCATCATATGTCAGTATGTGAGTAGGTAGGTTTCTGAGAAATAAAGGTTTCTCAAGGAGACAGCTCGCATTTATAAAGGAGGGTTTGACCATTGTCAAAACTTGTGGTTTTCATGAGATGGACTGGGAGGGGATAATTATGATTTCCAGAAGGTTATGCATTGCTTATATGTCGAAGGGGGCTCATTCATAGATAGTTGGGGCTGTGTTTTGTCTAAAGCTTGATTCTTTCCACATTGAGAGAGCTATTTACATTTATTTAGAAACTGATATCCTGTTTTTCTGGAGAGGGGCTGAAGGCAGTACAATAAATTATACTGGTGTTTGTGACTTTGAAGTATCAGAGAGGTCAAGAGGGACCAGGGACCAAGGAAGGGTTTTGGAATGAAGGTCCAAGAAATCTATAGACTAGCAAGGTACAGAAAGGTGGGTGGGCAAACAACCAGTATTTAAGTTCTTATACTTAACATTTAGTAATTGCACAAGTTTGGGCATGCAGAGGTGGCTAAGGCCCTGCTGATAAAAAGAAAAAAAAGCCAAGATAACAAAAAAAACTCCTTTTGGATGGGAGAGAGCAATCTGTTCAGCTAAGATCCAGTGAGTAGGTTGGAAGTGCCAGGTGCTGGCAAGGCACTGGAAATAAAAGGTGAATCAGACATTTGCCCTGTTCTCAAGGACTTTACAGACAGACCTAACACTGGACAGTTTTACGATTATACCAAGGGATGTGCTAGAACAGGTGAAGTAGGAACCTGCTAAATAGAGAGGTGTGGTCGGCAAGGGCAGGAGAGACCTCCAGGAGGACACAGAGTAAAAAGAAAGGGTGATCAGAACTTAGGATAATGAGCTGCTAATTTTGCCAAGGGTATGGTGAAGACCTCGGAAGTTATTTAGGAACTGTGCATGAGTTACTTTACCTTGTCAAGGAACTCCTCCAAAACTATTTTTCACCATTTCTCACCCTTGGGTGTCCTGAATATGTCTCCATGACATGCTGTTTGCTCCACTTTGACCAGTTATTAAGTTGTATCATAAATGATTTCTTATTAAAAATGTCAGAAGTACCACAAGTTTATGAAAAATGATTATATTTGTCTTTAAATTAAAGTGGACTCAAGGTGACCTGTGGGTTCCCTCTCATGTTCTGTGATGCTTTCTTAAGTGGGATACAAAAGGATAGATTTACAGTGTGTCCTGAAGGGAAAAGGTTGATTACTTCGTTTTTAGCATATATAATTAGGAACAGATGAACAATACTATTCAATTATCATATAGCTTAATTACTTGTGAATGTGCATATTAAGGTACATAACCTTCCTAGGCTAACTGCCTACCTCCAAAGACAATTTGAGGTGGATTACAGAATTAAAATAGGACAATTAAAAATACGCATAAAACGAAAACCAATTAAAAGGAACAGAAAGATGTGTGTGCCAGCCATCTAAGTTTAATTCATTTATGCAGTTAAACATGAACTTAAGCTTTTAATATCTTGGCTGCTAAGACAAAAAATTAAAGACTTAGAGAGCCTTTGTCATTGGGTTAAGTTTGTCTTAGGAAAAAAAAAAAGATGACTTGTTTTTTCTGACCTCTGGAAGGAATTTATTGCTTAAAGGTACTTGAGATGACATCATGAACAATGTTTTCATGATAGTTTTGCCAAAGATACAGAAACATTCTTCAAAGGGCTGTTACTTACATCAGCTTTATCGAATAGAGATTTTGGTGTATCACTAATAAGTGACAGAAGAACATAATGAAAAAAATCTCATTTACTATAGTGACAAAGATATAAAATACTTAGGAATGAGCTTAATTATTAGAGGATCACTGTGACTTGCATAAATAAAACTACAACACTTCCCTGGAGATATGCTTGAAGCATGAATGAACAGAGAAACATTTCCTGAATGGAAGAATGAATATTGTAAAGACTGCAAATTTTTAGTAAGTTAATTTATAAGTTTAAAAATTAAAAAAAATCTGCTAGACTCTTGACAAAATCATTCTAAAGCGTTCTGAAAAAAAAAATCACAGGATACCAGAAATGTGACTAAAGAAGAAAAGTGATGAGGTGAAGTTAGTCCCAGATATATACCATGTTAGAATGTTTATGCATCGCTAGGTAAAAGGAAAATAGTACTTAAATAGGAGGAAAAGCTCTAGAAATTGATAAAATTGTATTTGTGATTTGAATGTCGGATGCAGTCATTACTACAGAGCAATAGGGATAGAAATACTTAATAACCAGATTCCCAACAACCTTTAGAAAAGGTTATTCAGGTCCATGTCTTCTATTATCCAATAAACTATGTTCCAGGTGAACCCAATAGTTGAACATAAAAATTAAGCTTGAGAATAATGCAAGAGCACCTTGGCAAGAGGGATCCCTTCCAAAATATGAAGAGATAAAAGAAAGCACAAGAACAAGCCTGAGAGATTTATCTCTATTAAAAATGTGAAATGTGTATCGTGAAAGCAACACGACTAACTGAAGTTAAAGGGGGAAAGGCATGGTTGGACAGGAAGACCAGAGATGCACACATGCCACTGTTAGATTAGATTACATTCCTGATTTATTTAACCAAGGATGCAGGGTTTTATTGGGATGAGAAGGTCACACAGAACCAGAGAAGATGCAATGGGTCCCTACAGTTCTCTTCTGCCTGCAGGGCTTCTAATGAGGCGGGTGCATTAGCCCTGTGCCATGGCACTGTCCCCAAGGGGTGGGGTCCCTCCACATCTGAGAAACTCGTGTTGCTATGCCCCTCAGCTCTTCTATACTCAAGGCTTAAATCACCATCCAGGGTTAAATCATACAGAAGTAGATTCCTTTAAATTAAAGGAGATGTTTGCACAGATCAGGCTTTCCTGGTTCTCTAGCCAGACTCAGCCTCCTCAAGGTCACTGCTTCCTCTACAGGGAGAAAGCAGACTCAGAGGCCAGTTGTCACCGAGCAGCATCTTTGTTCCTGGCTTCCCAGGACCTCAGAAAGCTCTCTCCCCAGTAAACAGGCTGAGGAAAAGCATTTGAAGTATGACAGGAAGGGATTAATGATTTTCTTAAAGGCATTCAAACTGGTAGAAAAACTATTACATTCTCAATAGATAATAGGACAAAACTATGTACAGAGAATTTTCTCATTAAGAGCCTCAGTTCGTAGGTAAACAACTAGGAAAATATTAACCTCTTCAGTAAGGAATGCAACTAAAATGTAAATTTAAAAAACCATAACTTATACCTACTTAACTAGTAAACATTAAAAAATACAGGCAAAATATCCAGTGCTCATGAAATTGTAGTGAAATGGGTTCATGGACAAGTTTGCGACCTTCCCTTGCTGATTTTTGGAACATAATCTGACTATATATCAGGAACCAAAAAACTGCTCCTGGATAGTTGTACCGAGGATCTCCATTTTGGGGATTTATCTTAAGGAAGTAATTCAAGAGAAGAAAAAAAAAAGCTGCTAACTTACTTCTTCTACTATTATTAATAATGGCAAGGAAATAGAAAGCCAGGGAATACCTAGGAAATTGGATGGAAGGGGAATGGTAGGTTTAGCTATGGTACAACAAATTGATGGAATATTTTTGTCCCCATTAAAATGGTAATTATGAAGATAAGCATATTAGAAAAATTTGAGGCATTGTTAAATTAAAATAGTATCTATTCAGGGGTCACCTTTGTTATCTCTCCTGTAAAGTTTTACAAGGGGATGTAATAACATGAAAAAAGAATTTTGTGAAAGGATGGGTAATTTTAGTTTGACTCCTAGTTTCTTTAGTATTATTATTATTATTATTATTATTATTATTTGTTCATTTCTTTAGTATTAAAAGCATGGAGTAGTGATTAAAAATGTGGATCCTCGGATTTCTGGGTACATAGACAAGTTTTACTTATTACCTGTAGCAAAAGTTACTTAACCATATTTGTTTATTTATTTTTTAAAAAGATTTTTATTTATTTATTCATGAGAGACACAGAGAGAGAGAGAGAGGCAGGGACATAGGTAGAGGGAGAAGCAGGCTCCATGCAGGGAGCTTGATGTGGGACTCAGTCCCGGGATTCCAGGATCACGCCCTGGGCCGAAGGCACATGCTAAACCACTGAGCCACCCAGGCATCCAACTTAACCAGCCATATTTATGCCTCACTTTGCTCTTCTGTAAGATGGGGATGATAATAGTGCCTAATTATAGAATTGTGAAGATTATGTGAGTTCATATTTATAAAGTTATTAGAGAAGTACCTGATACATATAAAACACTGTGTCAGTATTAGCAGTTAGTATCATGTTGATTCTGATAAGATATAAAAGGGTGTAAAAATCCCAAATGAATAAAACTTTATTTTCACAAAACACCATCACCTAAGGCTTAATAAATAGGCATTGACTTCTTATAAGTCATGTAGAGAGCAGAGCTGTTGCCACTGGACCATGACTTCCTTTAGTATAAGGTCTCCAATTTTACCCATTTCTGTAATGTGCTGATTCCTGGTAGGCAATCAAGATTTTTTTTTTAATTGACTGATTAGTCAAGGTATGTAGCTTTTGGATGATTTGGCCTAATAGTTGGCTAGAATTTAGGTAACCATAGCAATTTTTCCTCCTTGACCTTTTAACTACCTGAGGCCTTACCTTCCTCCATCTCTGTGTCTTTGTTCAGTTTGCTAGTTTTGCAGGACCCAGGTCAGGTGTTGTCTGTTGAGGATTCTTTCATGGCACAGACATGGAACCCTGTATCTGTTACAGCATTTATCATATTATAGTTACATTTTGCATTAGTTGGAGCTCACCTACTTCCAAGTGACAGAAACCAATCTAATTAGCTCACTCCAGAAGCAGTGTTTATTTAAGATGCCAGCAGGCCACAGCAACATCTCTGGAAAGCAGGACAGTGGAACAACAGATGTCTGGAAGAGTCTTCAGTCTTAATCTGGTCAACTTCTGGAACTGGGCGACAGGAATGCATGACATGATTGACATGACCACATACTCTCTTCATTCATTGGCTTCTTTTACATTGCTGTGATCTGGCTCATTTCTTAGAGGCCTAATTGTGAATTTTTGGCTGAGACATTTGACTGGCCTACCTTATTTGACCGAACTGGGTTGAGGGTGGTGGTTGACATGTAGCTTGTTATTCTTGAGGAGGTAACAATAGCATGGTAAAATCCCCAAAACATGTTAGTGTAGAGCAGTCTCCCTTCTCTACTTGATTCCCAAACCATAAATTTTTCAAAGGCAGGTGAGTATCTCATTCATCTATGTATTCTAGGCAACCGGCCTGATGTCAGGCATGTGGAAAGTGCTCAATATATATTTATTGAACTGAGCTTTCTAAATTGCAGTAAATTTTCCAATGAATGCCTGCAAACCCTATCTTAAACCATTATTAAAGAGGAGGTCCTGAGAGGTGCAGGTGGCAGAACCGCCACCCTGCTACCATTTTGTGGGCATCTGAGTTGTATTCTAACATCCTCCTTATGCAGAGAGGCTCAGGGGACTTGAAGGTAGCTAAAACTGTATGTAGGAATTGATGGGAGTTAATATGAAGTCATGGGAAAAGCATGGGTTTTGGAGTATACTAATTAATTTTGACCCTGAGGCTTATTATTTATTACATATATGAACTTGAGAAAGTCCCTAACTTCTCTGAGCCTCAGTTTACTCATCTATAAAGTGAGATAGATAATTTAATCCATTTTTTTTAGGATAGAGTATCAAATAAGATTGTGAAATGTTTCTAGGATGCAGTAGGTATTAGTAACATAATTCCCTTCCCTTTCTCTCTCCTTGCTTCTTACCTCCTTAAGTGCTTTGAGAGTTATTCTGAATGGAGTCCTAAGAGTCCTGATTTTTGTAGCATGAAAGAGACTGTTTGGGCCTGAATATTTCATAAGACAAGAACTTCCAGGAAAATGCTAAATGGATTAACATTATAAGATGCCCCCTGTGGTTTAAACATATCAAAATAATAGCAGAAGAATTACAAAAATCATAATGAGCATCACAAAGGGAAAATAACCTTTGAAAATAATAAATGAAAATTTAAAATAAAAAAACAGATCTCATTGTGAAAATATTTTAGCACCAAGGAGGAAGAACATATTCGCAGGACCCAGCTTTTGCACTGGTGGAGATGGGGAAGCAAATATCAAGAATCACAAAGAGATTAGATTGAATGATGATATCCACTTGAGATAATAGAAAAAAAGACATAATATCTATAAAAATATGCAGTGATGATGAATGACTGCAGCACATGGAAATGCTACAGAAATACCAGAAAACAAGATAGGCTACAAAGCATAGATTTAGAGCACAAGAGTAAAGATTTACATTAGTTGTAAACTATAACGCTAAGTGGTTAAATTAAAAACATGTAATAGACTGAATGAACACAGAAATTAGATTGAAATAGACCTGTGAAAAATAGGGATACTATTGTGAGTTGGATTGTGTCCCCCCCACCAAAATTCATGTTTGAAATCCTAACCCTGGTACCTCAGAATGTGATTGTATTTGGAGATGGGGATTTCAAAGAGATAATTAAGATTAAGTGAAGTCATTGAGGTGGGCTCTAATCCAATATGACTGGGATCCTCTTAAGAAGAGGAGATTAGGACACAGACACAAACAGAGGGGAGGCTTAGGCAAAGACAAAGGGAGAAGCAGGCTGTTGACAGCTAAAAAGAAAGACTTCTGGATGAAACCAACCCTGCTGACACCTTCATCTTGCACATCTAGCCTTCAGAACCATGAGGAAATATAGTTTTGTTGTTTAATTTACCCAGTCTGTGGTATTTTGTTACGGTGACCTTGGCAAACTAATACAGATACCAAAAATATTGGAGAATCATATGAAAACGACAGGAAGGAAGTAGAGACTTTTTTTTTTTTTTTAGTATTTTATTTATTTGAGAGACAGAGAGAGATAGGGAGAGTATGAGCAAGGGGAGAGGGAGAGAGAGAGAAGTAGACTCCTGACTGAGCAGGGAGCCTGATGGGAGGCTTCATCCCAGGACCCATGAGATCATGACTTGGGGTGAAGGCAGTCACTTAATTGACTGAGCCACCCAGGCGCCCCAGGAAGTAGAGGCTTCTAACATAGAAAAGGAGAAATTATAAAAGTAGAACCAGGAAAAATGTTGAAATTCTTTCTATCAATACCTAAAAATGTTAGCGATGCTTGCTGCAGGACTATGAGTGGAAAAAAGTATGAAGGATTAGATGAATAACTTATGTTACTAAATACATACATGATTATGCATATAGAAAACCCTAAGAAATTAGCTAAAAACTATTATAGTAATAGAGTTCTGCACAATTAAAACATAAAATATGTCCCTGGTCCCTAGGGCTTCATGCACCTGTAAAATGTCATAAAAATTAATCTCTTTATAAATAGTAAAATAGCATTAAATAACTGTCAATTAACTTAATGTGGGATATGAAAGCTATTTAAGGGAACTTAAAATAATGGGAGAAAAACTGGAAAAGAGTAATTTTTAAAATAAAACTGGGAAAAAGAGAGTAATATTTTATTCCAGAATGATCTTACTAAGTATGCTAATGATTTTAATATCTTTTTATTAAATGGAACGAAGTATAATAGATACTGGTACACTTTATAAATTATACGGATTTGGATACTAGATATTGTTTTATTACTAGAGTTTAGGATAGCAAAATTGAGACTCAAGAATTTTAGGGGAAAGTAGATTTTAGGATGGTCTAAAATACTTAGGGATTGAGATCAACAAAGATTGCCTGTTTCTCAGTGATCAGTCATTTTGATCCTTGATTTAATGAAATTTGCTCTGGATCTCTACCATTTTCTACTTCCGTTTCTACTAGAATCTGATTAATCTCAAAGACTGTGGAACCAGAGGGCTCTTTAATTTATTATCTGAGTGCCCTTGGGCAGTTATGTAATACTTTTGCTCAATTTTCACTCTGTAAAATGGGGACAAGGTTGTTATGAGGACTAATGCATCAAAATTAAAATTACTTTCACAGACTGTTTTCAGCATTAGATAGAATAGCAAATAAGGAAAAGAAAAGAAAAGAAAAAAAAGGAAACTGTTCTAGCACAGATTGAATTGTGTCCTCTCTACTTGAAAATATGTTGGTGTATTAATTCCTAGGATCTCAGAATGTGACATTGTTTGGAAAGTGTGGTTGCAGGTGTAATTAGTTTAAGATGAGGTCATAGTAGAGTTGGGTGGGTCCCCTAATCCAATATAACTGGTGTCCTTGTGGGAGAATGGCCATGTGAATGAAAACAGAGAGACACACATATGAGAACAAAGGCAAAGATTGGAGTTATAGAGTTATAAGCAAGGGTACACCAAAGATACCCAAATACCAGAAGCTACAAAGAGGGCAAGGAATAATTTTCCCTACAGATTCCGAGGGAGCATGGCCTCTTGATACCTTGATTTCAGATTCCTGGCCTCCAGAACTGTGAGAGAATAAATTTCTGTTGTTTTAAGCCACCCCAGTTTGTGATACTTTATAATAACAGCCCTAGGAAATGAATTCAAGAACTACACAGTTTTTGCAGTAATTTAAGGCATATTTCTGAATATTTTAAGGATATGAAAAATGCTTACAATATATTAATCATTGAAATCAGTTTATAAAGTATTCTGTGTACTTTCCTATTATCTAAAAAAAAATACATAAATGTATGTATGTACATTCCCTCACTTTTTTTTCTATGCATCCTACTGTTAAAACTGATTTCGTCTGGTTAGGGGCATTTTGGACATCTTTTATTTCTTTCCTTATATTTTTCTGAACTTTTCAAATTTTATCGGGACATAAAAATCTATAAATGTTATCTTTTTTGAAGAAAAATGTATTTTACTTGGAACTGTCTTCCTATGACTTAGACAACTATGCTTCTTCATGAAAAGTACGTAGTAATAAGCATGCTTGTTTTTTAATTTAAATTTCTTTTTTTTTTTTTCAATTTAAATTTCTATGCATGGAGCTTAGCAGAACCATTACCAGCTCTGGCACATAGGGGCCTAACATGGACAAATCAGTTAGTTGTATAAAAATGGAAGGCTGGGGCAGCCCGGGGGGCTCAGCAGTTTAGCGCCGCCTTCAGCCCAGGGCCTGATCCTGGAGACCCAGAATCGAGTCCCACATCAGGCTCCCTGCATAGAGCCTGCTTCTCCCTCGCCTGTGTCTCTGCCTCTCTCTCTCTCTCTCTCTCTCTGTCTCTCATGAATCAATAAATAAAATCTTAAAAAAAAAATGGAATACTGACATATCTAATGGACATATATTACAAAAGCATTAGAAAGTTATACATCAAGACTCATAGCAGTAAAGCCTCATCTGGAAACTGGATAAGGTTTGGGATAAATATAAGAAGTTCCAAAGCTAATGGAGATCCATTGACCTATAATAAAATTTTCTGGTCTGGGCTGGATGGGAAGAGTAACTAATAAACCTTGGGCACCAAGAATTTAAGTTTCCAAACCTCAGACCTCCTAAAATAGATACTGTTAAAACTGGTCACAGAGGATTTAGATTCGTTTGCACACCTTTTTAAAGAATATTTTAAATTATTGTTAAGTATATTCCCAACTATGCTAGAGTTTTCAAAATGCCTTCATTTCTCCTTGGGGTTTTAAAAGTATGCAACTTCAGAGTTGCTGATTTACTAAATTAAAAAATTTATGTGTATTTAATTTAGCTGAATTAAGATATACCCAAGCAGGTAGGTTTTTTGGGCTTCTTGGTACAGTTTATTAGAGGTTTATTAAAGAGTCAAGTAAATGTAGAGTAAAGCTAGGATTATATGAAGTAGGGTCACACTGAGAGGTGTAGAATGGAGATGTCTGCGGAAAGTGCATGTTCTTATTGCTGTATTTGATTATAATGTGTGTTGACAGCTTGTGGCCTATCTTTCCTCTGGGCAGCTAGGACCTCTCTGATGCCACTGAGGAGGAGAGAAAGCAAATGGGGCAGCAAATGACCATAGTGCTAATATTCCAGGCCAGTTCGTAACAGCCACCTCACGAGTGAGCTCAAATCCCTGCCAGTCCAAGGTCTTTTCTAATAGCAATGGTTATGAGTAAGACATGACAGGCTCATGAACACTTGGCTCATTTATATTGGCTCCAGTCATTCTATTGGAGGAGCAGCTGGCCTTGGGCTCCCCAAATTTTCCAGCTGCTGGACTCTCTGACTCATCTATCATTTACTACCTAATCCCTTCCCCAAATGAACTCATTTTTTGTTTGATACTTCAGCCCTCCTAAAATTCATCCCAACCTTGATGACGAACCCATAAGACTATGTGTGATTCCATATTGATTACTTGCTATTGCTTTATATACTGTAATTTTTATTCTTTGTCATGCCAGTACCATGAGAAGAGAGTCTCAATATCATGGAAATGAGGAATAATGTTTGAATAACCACTGTCACCAAAAGTTTTGTTTTCTTTGGTCATACTAACTTACACTCTTTCTTTATCAATAGCTGAAAAATGTAAAGCATTTCCTATCATCTGGCTATTGTAAGAGATTTACATGTTGGTAATATCTTTAATCATCAGAGTAACTCCTTCAAGTATGGCTACTGATATTTTATTACTATTAACTATCCCTGTTTTGCAGATGAGGAAATAGAGGCACAGAGAGAAATTTATCTGAGGTCACAAAGATAGAAAGTGGTGGGGCCAGGATTTTATCTCAGGAGCTCATGCACTTGCTTATATGCATTTGTATTTTATCTTAAAAGCTCAGACATTTAGCTATATGCATTTTCTTCTTCCCAGTTATGTCTTATCAGTTATATCTTTAGTTATCACAAGACAACATTTAGAGACATGTTCTTCTAAATCTATTATTGTAGTATATTTCTATTAATATAATCTCACGATTATACTTCTGCAAATCCTCTAACCAGATGTATATTTTTTTTTCAGCTTAGACTAATACATTTTCCCACTTATATTGTTGTATGGGAAATTATACCAATGCAATGATAGCCTCCCAAAAGGAGACCACTGAAAAGAAAGTCTCATGGACAAAATTAAGATGCTTCCATCATCTGGTTTAATAAGTCAATTAAAAACATATGAAAAGAATCAAGAGGAGAAAGAAGGGGGTAAGTTAAGGCACTTAGGATAGCATGCAGATGGGGTGAAAGTAAACTTACCACCTGAATTCTGGGATATACAATGTTCATCTATCTTGTCTCTTTCCTGAGACACACCCTTCAAACTGATGGTGTGGTTAAGATGACAGTGGAGGTTGAGGAAGAAGTCCCAGTGGACAGGTGGAAGGTGGAAGGTGTCTGCAGGAACACACTGCTCTATCAGAGGGATACAAGTGCAAGTACACCTGCCAGTAACTTAGGTTGCTAATTAGCCTGCTGAACATCTTTGGGTTTTATTTGTGTTCTTTTGGGGAGAGCACTTCTTCAGCCAGAGTTGAACCACATTAAATAGCTGATTTAAGGATAAGATAGCTGTTGCTTTAGAAAGCTGTTGCTTGGTCTTTCTCAACTTTTTCTTTTTTCAGGATTTCTTTTCTTTTCTTTTCTTTTCTTTTCTTTTCTTTTCTTTTCTTTTCTTTTCTTTTCTTTTCTTCTTTTCTTTTCTTTTCTTCTTTTCTTTTCTTTTTTCTTTCTTTCTTTCTTTCTTTCTTTCTTTCTTTCTTTCTTCCTTCCTTCCTTCCTTCCTTCCTTCCTTCCTCCCTCCCTCCCTCCCTCCCTCCCTCCCTTCTTTCTTTCTTTCTCTTCTTTCTCTTCTTTCATTTTATTCATTTATTCATGAGAGACACAGAGAGAGAGAGGCAGAGCAGGTTCCATGCAGGGACTTGATTGTGGGTCTCCAGGATTACGCCCCAGGCCGAAGGTGGTGCTAAACGCCCCAGGCCGAAGGTGGTGCTAAACCCCTGAGCCACCCAGACTGCCCCAAGGTTTTTTTTATTTACTGGGTGGGAAGAGAGAAATCCTAAGCAGAGTCCACGCCGAGGGCAGAGATTGACGCAGGGCTAGATCTCACGATGCTGAGATCATGACCTGAGCCAAAACCCAAATGGAGGCTCAACTCACTGCATCTATTCTCAACCTTATAATTGAAAAGTAATACATTTGCCCATTCCATCATACATTCCATTTATTTCATCTTTAACTCATCATACAGGTTAGTAACTTACTATTTATATTTAACACATCATCTGCCTATGTCTTACAAGCTACTCTTTGTCTGTACTTAGTGCATCCTATGAATTTTGCCCATTTTCTTAAGCTATTAGTTTGCTTCTTTTCTACGTGTAACATTTTTTGAGTTTTATACACTCTATTTGTTTTGCTTGCCTGTTTTAGAAGAATTGAGTATTCTTAAATAATAGAGCAAGCGTATATTACTCAAATGAAATAGATTTCCTCACCTATCATCAACTGGTGAGTAAGAAGTATTTGGATTGAAAAGAATGAGCATTGGACAAATGGTCTTCTGATTGGGGGACTTTGGGTAGAAATATCAGAAAAGGTTTTGGAAAAGGAGAACTAGAGCCAATGCTCAGACTCTTCATTTCAGATAGTTTTTTTTTTTTTTTTTTAAAGATTTTACTTACTTATTCATGAGAGACACAGAGAGAGAGAGAGGCAGAGACACAGGCAGAGGGAGAAGCAGGCTCCATCCAGGGAGCCCGATGTGGGACTTGATCCCAGGATCCTGGGATCATGATCTGAGCCTAAGGCAGATGCTCAACCACCGAGCCACTCAGGCGCCCAGATAGTTTGTTTTGAGCTGCTTGATGTCAACTATGAGAATATTCTGTCATCCTTACAGAGATATAAATAACTGTCAAAGAAATTTCTCATCTAGTTTCCATTACTGTGGAAAACCATTCCTGGAAATCTGGCATTGAGTATGACTAGCGTACATATAAATTCTTTTCCCTTGAAGGGATCCGGAATTATCAACTAGAGTTTATTGCCAAAGGAATTTTGGCATGATATTATTTGTGAAAAGGGCAGGGCTGTTATGGTTATGACTGCCTTTATACTCCACTATCTCTTAATTTTCATGAGTGAAGGATGCAGATAAAAGATGCATATGATGAAAAAATCTTTTTGAAGCGTGTTCCAGAAAGCTAGTTTGCCGAGAATGTAAAATAATGTAGATAAAGATCCTCTATTGTGCCTCCTTCTTGGAAACATTATAGAAAAGGACCACTTGGTTGTTTTAGAAAATTAAAAGTGCAGAGCTTATTGAAATGTTAGTTGTTGTGTGCATGGGCCGGTTAGGAGGTTTGCCTGATAGCATAAGGTTAAGCCTGTTGAAGATCATGGATTTAAGCTCTCATATTTGTCATTTAGGGACTGAATCATCCCAGATATTAAAAAGAAAAAAAGTGAAACATTCAGGAGCTTTCCTTAATAGTTTTTAGAAGTGGGGCTTATTGCTCTCTTGATGGCAGTTTCTAGACCGTTGTTCCACTGAATTGCCAGGAATAACGATTTTAGGTGTGAAGTTATTAACCATCTCAAGAGGGTCATCCTTTAGGACAAGGAGACCATTGGGGACTTGAGTGGAAGAACTGATTCCAGGCATTAAAGGTCCCTGGGGACAAAATTATTTAGCCAAGCTTCTTTGGCAGGCTGGCCCCACCAGTCTGCTTCCTTATTTTGGCACTCCTCATTCTTTGTTTAATTGAATAGGTATGAAATAAATAACTAAAATAAGATAAAAGGAAAACATAGATATTACTTTAGTCTCTCTTAGTAATGAAGTTATGAACCACTTTGACCTAAAAAGCCTATAGGCATCTAACATCAGTGAGAGTGGATAATTCTTTGGTATGGTGTTTGGAGTTACCTTGGATATCTACTCTTGAGCCAGAGGCCCATGGGTTACCTGGTGGAGCATAACCAGACAGACACATGTTTTGCTAATCTAGTGAGTCATCCACATTAAGACATAGTGTATTTGAGCAGTTTCCTCATCTAAGCACACCTGATTTATGACTGGCTATCGAAGATCCTTGCTTTTGATGACAGGATACAAATAAGTGATGGTAGGTAGTACAGAGTGATGATAAGGATCACAACTTATGATAGGTTTTACATACAGTATGTTATCAGTGACACTCTGCAGTAGAATATTGTTTGGACTGATCAATGTTATGTGATATGCCAAAATCATAGAGGGTATTTCACTATGTCACATTCTGCCATATATGGGAAAGTGAGAGAAAACATTGTAGGATAACTTGAGAAATTAGGATTTGAAATTCAGTATGGAGCTGGCAATTTTAACTAAAGGTCTAGTGGCTATTTGGATCACTGTTAGAAATGAGATTTCTGAATATTTATTTTTAATTTGTGTTGCATCTACTCCCAACAGTGTTAGGTGGCATGCAATTAAAAATTCCCCCAAAATCTATTACATCAAGGATAAAGAGCAAGATATAAATAATGAAGGAAGGTATTGGTTTTATTTTATTTTATTTTTTATTTTTTTAAAGAATTTTATTTATTCATTCATGAGAGACACAAAAAGAGAGAGGCAGAGACACAGGCAGAGGAAGAAGCAGGCTCCATGCAACCCCCTCCATGCAGGGAGCCTGATGTGGGACTCGATCCTGGGTCTCCAGGATCATGCCCTGGGCCGGCGGTGGCGCTAAACCACTGGGCTACCAGGGCTGCCCTAGGTATTGGTTTTAATAGAAAAACCCAGGTTAAGCATCATTATTATAATTGGGGAAAATATTTGTTTCCATGTTTCTTGGAGTCAAGATCCAAGTGGAAAAGTAGTGAGTGAAGTAATTCTTCTTGCTTAAAAGTAGGGAATATACTAGTGTTTTAGGAGAAAACTTTCATCTGGCACCAAATTCTAAGAATTTGTTTCATAGATCTTGAGGAGCATTAAGCTTTATAAACCAATCTCTATTCCAGTTTCACTTTATTTGCCTAACTTTATTAACCTAACTTTATTGCTCCATCTCTCTTGTCTTAAATTTATTCCATCACGCTATATTTTTATAACTTTGTAAACCACCCACATCCTACATAGGATAAAGGTACAGTGTTAAACAAAGTAAAATAAGCAACATGCTATACAGCCTTCAGTTGCAGTTTTTATAACATATTGAACTTAATTTAATGTAGACATTTATAACTGGATTAATAAAATTGTGCAAGTAACAGCATATGGTCAGGGTCTGTTAGGACATTTTAACCAGTGACTGTGGCTATTTAATTTTACTTCTGTAAGTGTGTGTGCTTCCTTCCTTCCTGGTGTCTCATAATTTCACTTCTGCTATACCTGCTCATTGATTTCAAGTAGACCGTTAATCTTTTAGCCTCTTTTTTCTCTGCAGCTACCAGTCAGTCCCCTCTTGACCTCTATTCCTTTTCCACCTACTAAGGGGCCACGTGGTTTATTGTCCACGCTCTTCTTTCACCAGCGCTGTTAGCCATGCTACATGTATCCTTTTGCTGTACTTCACTCTGCAAAATCTGAAATGGGGTTGATGCTACAGTTTGCTTCCTCTCGCCTGACCCTGTCTACTGAACCCTGTTGGAGAAAACAACACAGCTGCAACGCCTGGGTGGCTCAATTGGTTGAGTGTCTGGCTCTTGATATCTGCTCTGCTCGTGGTCTTCTGGTCATTGGGTCGAGCCCCGTATGGAGCCCAGAGTCGGGTTCCGTGCTCAGCAGGGAGCCTGTTTGTCCTTCTCTCTCCCTCAGCTTGCTCTTGCTCTCTCTCTCTTTCTCTTTATCTCAAATAAACAGATAAATAAAATCTTTAAAACAAAAAAAAAAAAATAAAAACCCACAACAAACTACACAACTGTGCAGGCTGTTGCCATACCATTATCATGGAATTCTGGCTCATTTGAACCTTCAGGCCATCCTTACACCTGTTCTCTAGTTAGTAATGACCTGACCTCAAAGTTTCACCTCTAACTACTTTGTTTTCTTCTGCATCAAGAAAATTGGGTACATCAAGGTTATCTCTTCCCACTTCCACCTAAAAATTTACCTATGTTTCACCCATCTCTACCCTGTTTTTTTCCCATCAAAGACAATGAAGTGTTTGGCTTTTCATTTAATGGCAGGCCACCCACCCAAACCCTTGCTCTGGTCTCCCACCTCTGTGCTCTTGCTCCACCAACAGTTCAGCCTCCCTGAACTGGCCACCCCCCAAGCCCCAGCCTTTCCTTGCTTTGAAAGGATCTCAAGTGTCTCTCTTCCTTAAAACATGAATAGCAACAACTCTTGGTTGAGTGTAAGTCTCACTCTGTCCCCAGTGCATTCCAACTTCTTCATGCTTTTGCACTTTCTGTCATTCTTCTTACTATGTCTTCACTGCAGGTACTACAGGTGGTTTTCAGTCTCTGCCACTACAGTAACATTGCCCTTGCTAAGTAAGGTTGCTGGTCACATCTACTGCTTAGGTTGCTGGCAACATCTACTATGCTAACTCCAATAAATACCCACTACCCTTCTGTGTGATTAACTACTGGTGGAAGCTATCTGTTCAAGTTACCAGGTTTTCTCCATTCTCCTTCTATGTTTTTGAGTAGTCCCTTTTGGTTTTTCTTTTTGATTTTATTTATTCATGAGAGAGAGAGAGAGAGAGAGAGAGAGAGAGAGGGGCAGAGACATAGGCAGAAGGAGAAGCAGGCTCCATGCAGGGAGCCCAACGCGGGACTCAATCCCGGGTCTCCAGATCAGACCCTGGATTGAAGGCGGCGCTAAACTGCTGAGCTACCCAGGCTGCCCCTTTTTGGTTTTTCCAAAGTTCTTTTTTCCTTCAGATGCCCTGCAAATGTTGATATTATTTAGATGCATGTCCTTAGTTCTGCTCTTATCCTGGACACTCTCCTTGGAAGATCTTACACTTCTTTATGATTTTGTCAATGCCTTGTATGCTTGTGGATTGATGGGGAAGCTGAGTCAGGCCACCTTGACATGCAGTGTTCTGGTGATTTGGACTGTTTTAGAGTGAGAGCATGGAGAAGCAAGATGAGGTGACAGCTAACATCTTCTTGGAGGTTTTGAAGTAAGATCCCTACATCTGCTGCAACAGAATCATTTAAATATATTTACCCGGCCTTATCCCTGAGTTTCTGAGTTACTATGTTTGGGATGGGGCCTGTGAACCTGTTATTGTCAAAACATTCCTGAGTTGCTTTTGATGCACACTTATTGAGTGCTTACTGTATATCAGGTACCATGCTATGTTAGGAAAACCAACATTTTATTATGGAAATTAAAAGTCTTATCTGTATTCTGTAGTGATAGGTAAGCTTTCTGACTATAGGAAGATCCAAAGGCAGGATCAGAGCTTTCTTCTAAAAGCAGATTTGAATGTTCTTACAACTAGTAAAGTTGATTAATTATTAGTTTCTGTCTCATGAAGTGCTAGCCGTGTGGTGGCCCAGAGCATTTCGGGGATTTTCTGATGTTCTGTGCCAGAGGTGTCCTTTCACAGACAGTCTCTGGCTTTAGATCATGCCGTATCGTGATGTGTGCATGACCGGGTAGCCTTATCCTGAGATAACCAGGTGGAAGAAGTTACTCCTATCATCCAGATGTCAGCTGAGATGCTCCTCCCTACCTGGCTTCTCCAGAAGGATGCTCATGTGGGTACAAAGCTTCAGCATCTTCAAGTTCCTAAAGCCCTCATTTCCCTTTGTTAGTTTCCTGGAGATTTGGGGGTTCGAGTGGAAAGTATTTTACATCAGGCAGCCTTTCTGTGTCTCCAAGTTCTCTCCTTTCCCTGCCTGTCTTCCTTTTTTGTCTTCCCCTTATTCCCATTCCCTCACTCTGTTTCCCTCCTTATTTGATGTAGAGAGCTTCATAATGGTCATTTAAAAATTTAACTGTCCTTAGAGTCTTTGCCTTCATTCGAAAGCATTTATTTTTTTGTCCTCTTGCTAAAAGGGATGAAATAAGTTTTTTTTTTTCTGTCTCACTTTTAAGATGTTCTTTTCAAAGTTGTTTCTTAAACATGACAGTTTTGGGGGTGTTATAGGCAATATTGTGAGTGGTTTACTCTGGCTATGATCAGTTTCTGAAAGAAGGCCATTTCTTATTTCTGAAGGAGGATTTTTTAAAAAAGATTTTATTTATTTATTTATTTATTTATTTATTTATTTATTTGAGAGAGAGAGAGAGGGAGAGAGAGGCAGAGACACAGGCAGAGGGAGAAGCAGGCTCCAGGCAAGGAGCCTGATGTGGGACTGGATCCTGGGACTTTGGGATCATACCCTGAGCCGAAGGCAGATGCTCAATTGCTGAGCCACCCAGTCTTCCCATGAAGGAGGATTTTGTGGCAGGCAACTATGCATACAGATAATCTAATAATTTAATTATGGAGGCTAGAAGCTGCAGCATAGTTTTGCTTGACATAATTGGGGGTTTGATTTGTCAAAACATGATCTATTATGATTCTTGTAGTGATATTACAATAAACTCATTTACAGGCCTTGGGATCAGTATCTTAGTTTGTATGGAGCCATGAATGGCTGGCAACCAAGAATCAAAGTTATTTGGGAGCATTTATAGTCTGATCTTTAAAAAATTCATCTCAATTATTATCTTGAGTAGTAGTAATGGTCATATGCAAATAGTAAGTATAATGGTTCGAATCATGTCTCTCCCAAATTCATATATTGCAGTTCTGACACTCAGAATGTGAGCTTATTTGGAGATGGTCTTTTATCAGAATGGCCTTTTCCTTGTAAGCATGAAGATAGCCACCTACAAGCCAACATGGGAGGGCTGGGACAGATCCTTCCTCACAGGCCTCAGCAGGAACCAGCCCTACTGACACCTTGACCTCAGACTCCTAACCTAGAGAATGTGAGATGGTACATTTCTGTTGCTTAAGCAGCCCTACAGTTCGTGGTACTTTGTTATGGCAGCCCTAACAACTAGTACAGTATGTTTTATTTTTTATTTATTTATTTATTTATTTATTTATTTATTTATTTATTTATTTATATTTTATTTTATTTATTCATGAGAGGCACAGAGAGAGAGAGAGAGAGAGAGAGAGAGAGAGAGAGAGGCAGAGACACAGGCAGAGGGAGAAGCAGGCTCCGTGTAAGGAGCCCAACGTGGGACTGGATCCCAGGACTCCAGGATCATGCCCCAGGCTGAAGGCGGCACTAAACCACTGGGCCACCGGGGCTGCCCTACAGTATGTTTTAAATTGCAGTTCCTTTTGCAGAATGTTAGGCTGACTAATCTAGCTCCAAGGTTTGAGGAGACAATAATAACAAAGAGTTTGAAAAATATTTCCACCAGAAAGGAAGGCTCTGAAATTTTGAGGAGAAAGATATTAACTTTTTGGTAAATTCAATAATATAGGGTTTTTCAAATTTTCTTTGTTAGAGAGTTTTTTTTTTTAAAGAGTTTTTTAAAAAAGATTTTTATTTTTTTATTCATGAGAGACAGAGAGAGAGAGAGAGAAGCAGAGACACAGGCAGAGGGAGAAGCAGGCTCCTCACAGGGAACCTGATGCAGGACTTGATCCCCGGACTTGGGATCACACACTGAGCCAAAGGCAGATGCTCAACCATTGAGCCACCCAGGTGTCCCTAAAAAATAATTTTAAAGGTGATAATAACAGACTGAGTTGCTTTGATCGAAAAAGCATATGTATGTCTGGGAACTGGTTGCTCTGCCCCTCTCCATGTCACCCATCCTGTAGGTGGCCTGGAATCCTGGGCCTTTTGAGAGACATTGCGAATACTCTTGCCAACTAATTTGAATTGACCCAGAAGGAACCATTCCTGAGGGGTTAATTAGACTCTTTGCATGGATTAGGATTTGCTACCATCGAAGCAAGTTATATTGTCCTCTAGGCAAAATATAATTTCTGGGAGAGTCATTAATTAGATATATGCTGTAATGGGGAGTGGTCATTAGATCCCAGCTGTGGAAGGTTTTAGGGTCTATGAAACATAGGGTACATCCCACGGGGAGAAATAAGTTACCTAACCAATCATTGTGAACTTGTCTTTCCCTAATTCCTTTTTTCGTGAAGTAATGCCGAGAGCAACTATATCCCCAAATCTGCATTCATTATTGGCCCTTTTGGTTAAGCCTTGGGCTTTTCAGTGAGCTCTGTAGTATTGCATTAAAAACTGCTTTATAAAAGGATTTACATTTAATGAATTTCTCTGCAGTTTTCTCTGAGCTCTTTATCCTAGCCTATCTAGTCTGGAACTTCCTCCTTCAATTATCACTGCTCTCACATTTCCAACTTCCTTCTCTCTGATGCCTCACTCTCTGTAGTTATTCAAAGTGTTCAAGTCTTCCTCGGTTTACCAATCCCTGAAACACACACCTGTGGCCCCACAGCCCATCTCAGCTGCATGCATTTTTAAAGCTATGCTCTCATTTTCCTCTTCCTACCTGGTATTCGAGGGCCAGTGGATATCAGGGCTGGGTGAGCACCTGCCATGAGAAGTGGGCTATTTTGATCTTCCGAGACTTCATTAGCTCACTGCCCTCAGCTTTCCATTAAAACTATTTCGATATCCTTTGTCAGGAATTGTGAGTCTTTTGGGCTAATCTGCAGGAGATCTGCCACATTTGCACTGAACTCAAAACAAATTCTTAACTGCATCTAAGAGAATCATCTGTCTTACTTTATTATTTAAAGAACCTCTTCTATGCATTTGAACTGTTTCTGTTTATTCTTCTTTAGAGTGTTTGTCTTGGTTTATTAGCCCACTTAATGCTTAGAATATTTTCCCTTTAAAATTATAAAAAAACTTCCTGGTTTAACTTAAAACATCTTTTTTTTTTTTTTTTTTGCCATTTACTACTTCTTTTATTTTCTATCATATTTATTATTATTATTTTGTTTATTTTATTGCAGAAAGAATACTTAACATGAGATCTCCCCTCTTAAAATTTTAAGTGTGTAACATACGATTGTTGACCATAGTTATAGTGTTTTACTGCAGATCTCTAGAGCTTGCTCATCTTTTTTGACCGAAACTGTTCCTGTTGACCAATGCCTTCCATTTTCCCCTTCCCTAGTCCCCAGAAACACTGTTCTACTCTTTGAGTCTATGAATTCGACTATTTTAAATACCGCATGTAAGTGACATCATGCAGCATTGGCCTTTCTGTTGCCTTATTTCACTTAGCATCATGTCCATGAGGTTTGTCCATATTGTCACACAGTGCAGAATTTCCTTTTTAAAAAAAATGCTGAGTTGTATTCAATGATATGTAGGTAGATACACTTATATTTCTGGAACACACACACACACACACACACACACACACCAGTTTCTTTATCCATTCATTTGTCAATGGATGGATGTTTATGTTGTTTCCACATCTTGGCTATCCTGCTATTGTGAATTACGCTGCAATGAACATAGGAGTGCCAATCTCTCTTTGAGATCCTGATTTCAATTCTTTTGGACAAATACTCAGAAGTGGGATTGGCGGATCATATGCTAGTTCTATTTTTGATTTTTTTAAGGAAACTTCATACTGTTGTTTTTCAGAGCGGCTGCACCATTTTGCATCTCCACCAACAGTGTGCAAGTATTCCAATTTCTGTACATCCTTGCCAACACTTTTTTTGCTTTATTATAATACCACCATATTGACGCTTTGTGAGGTGTTCTCTGATTGTGGTTTTGATTTGCATGTCCCTGATAATGCATGACACTGGGCATATTTCTGTGTATGTCTCAGCTTATAGTTTTACATATTTTTAATGTTTGAATTTATCTAATTCTTTTAATAATTACATAGTAATTATTCTTTTTCACTTGTCTTACTTTTTACTCCCTCTTTTTTTTTGGTGCCTTGGTTTTACCTTCATTTATCTTTCTTAATTTTCTATCTTTGAGATTTTTTTTCTTTAGTTTTTTTCTTCTTATTTTTTACTCATTTATGTTTTCGCAGTGTAATACTTTTTATTTCTGAGGTTTTGGTTTTATCTGTTTTCTAGGTTTACATTTTACTAATTCTTTGTATTGTAATATCCCAAGCCCTTTCATGTTATTTATCTATTTCTTATTTTCCTATCATGGCCTATTCCTTTAACTTCCTTTATTATTACTTTTTAAGACTATAGATTCTAAGCATTTTGCCAGGGTTGAAAATTGCAAAGAAATTCCCAGTAATTACAGAGTTTGGATGTTTTTCTCCTGACCATCCGTAACAGTTGTTCCTTTGAGTTTGTAGACCATCTCTTCATTTCCCTTCAATGTTGATTCTCCAGGAAAACTTGTATCATCGATACCTGCAGAGTTGCATATGATACATTTCTTATTCAAGGACTGATAATGTCCTTTTTATGGAAGAGGCACATTTTATATTTGAATTGGTTAAGTTTTTATCTCCACGTATAACCCATATTGGTCAACTGTTTCTTAAAAGCTGGATAGTCTCACAGGTGTTCTTCCACACAAGCCCTGGGACCATCAGATTCTTCTGCAGAGTGCTGCATTACTCAAAGAAGAGGTCAGGAGGGGAGGGCTTTGGAAGCCTGGCTTTGCTGAGGAAGCTTCCAGTGAGACCACCAGAGTCATGCTTCTGAAATCTCTCTCCTGCTGTCTGCTTTATGTGTTGAGTTGTATCTACCACCTCTCTTGGTAGTCAATGGGAGAATCGTGGCTGATTCTGTCTTCATCCTTCATCTTACACTTTGGGGAATACATTGGCTGTGATCATCACCAACAGGGCTCCTTTTCTTTCTTTTTGTTTTAAACGTCACATAGAAGTATGGATGAATAGAGGGCTGGATGAATGAAACTATACTTTAAAAATAGCAAGGTGAAGTAACTTAAAAGACGTGCTATAATGAGGAAGAGTTGAGGGAATTGTGTAGTCTAATTATAACAGGAACTTAAAGGAAATTTGCTTGCTCTTGGCACATATCCCTAGGGCTGTCATGGAAGAGAGGGTTGCTAACTAGGGCAGAACTAGATGCAATGGGTGGAATTTATAGGGAGTCAGCTTCGGCTGTGTTTATGGAAGAAAAACAATTTGAATATGAAAACTATTTAGCTCCACAATATGTTGCTTCGAAGTGGACCAGGATAGGCTAATTTAATTTTAATTAATTATTAATTAATGATTTTATCCATTCACAGGAGAGAGTGAGAGAGGAAAGAGAGAGAGAGAGAGAGAGAGAGATAGCAACGGGACGGACAGAGGGAGATGGGGAGAGAGAATCTCAAGCAGACTCTCTGCTGAGCACAGAGCCTGACTCAGGGCCTGATCTCACAACCCTGAGCTCATGACCTGAGCTAAAATCAAGAGTTGAACACTTAACTGACCAAACCACCCAGGCACCCCATGATAGGCTAACTTTATTTATTTATTTGTTTGTTTGTTTGTTTATTTATTTATTATTCATTTAAGACATAGAGATAGAGAGAGAGAGAGAGAGAGAGAAAGAGAGAGAGAGGCAGAGACACAGGCAGAGGGAGAAGCAGGCTCTATGCAGGGAGCCTGATGTGGGACTCGAACCTGGGACTCCTGGATCATGCTCTGAGCCAAAGGCAGGTGCTAAACTGCTGAGCCACCCAGGGATCCCCCGATAGGCTGATTTTAGAGGGATATTAGAAGGTTCTGTCTGTGATTCTTTTACCTTATGTTCATTTTTACTTCTGACCTTATATTGGATTTTATCGATCTTATTTATTTAAAAGTAGAGTATTTAAATATGAAATGGGTTTTCTCATTTAATTTTATTTTTTGATTGTGAAAAGGAAATTCTTTCTCTTCAGCATCATCATTAGTTATATGCCACCATGTGATGGTGGTTGTCCTTGTATCCAGTAGGATTCATTAAATGTCACAGGGTCATGCTATGCAAAAGATATGAGCATTGGATTGGAATTATTTTAGAGCTAATCCTTAGATTCCCAGAGATTTATTTATTTCATTTTACTTTAATAAGGATAAGTAATGTATCATAAAATACATGGTTTTATATGTTTACTGTGTGTTCTGACAACTGTATACACCTGTGTAGTCACTTCCTGGAAGTTCCCTCATGCTCCCATCCCCTTAAAAAGTTTGTTTGTTTGTTTGTTTATTTATTGTGGGAGGTCCAGAGGGAGAAGGAGAAAGAAAATTCCAAGCAGACTGTGCTGAGTATGGAGTCCTACGCAGGGCTGGATCCCATGATCCTGAGATCATGACCTGAGCTGAAATGGAGAGTTGGCACTTAACCAACTGAGACCCAGGCACCCCTTCATACCTTTTTAAATTGATTCTCTCCCCATCCTCACTACGGGATCAACCACTTTCTGACTCTGAAAGGTATAGATTAGTTTTGTCTCTTCTTGGGCTCCATATAAATTGAATCATGCAACATATACTCATTTGTGTTTGACTTTCTTCACTCACCATTGTGTTTTGGATGTTCATCATTCATGGTTTCATTACAGTATCAGTAATTCTGATATCTGGTATCAGTAGTTCTTTTTGTTGTATTTCATTGTATGAATACCTAGTTCATACTTACTGGCCTTTCTGGAGATTTTGCTTCTTGAAATCTAGGGAATAATGCTAAACATTTCCAAGGACTTTGAATTCTGTGGGTAAGCTTCCTCCTGACCTCATTACTTAGTATTATCACACTTTTTACTTTGTTTTGCCTAATTTTATTTAAGGAAACAAGAAGATAATTATTGTGTAATATACAATGCTTACACATTGTCTAGCTCATGGAAAGTCTTCAGTTAATGTGAGCCATTGTGATAGCAATGAACATTTGCCTGGTTTAACCCCCAAATATTTTTTAGTTCTAAACTTAAGTGGCATAGTAGATATTTTAGTAAAATAAGTTTCAGAAGAATTTCTGAACTGTGGAAGAATCAAAATGTGTTTATCAAATCTATAATTAAGCCATAAGTATACAAAGTTATATTCCTTTTGAAATGAAGTGGAGAATTGTATTTCTTACCACATTATTTTAGCTAAACATGGGAACCAATCTACTATGTAATAATTTTTTAAATTATGTAGTAATTTTAAAAAAGTATTTCTTTATTTAGAGAGTGAGTGTGAGTGGGGGAAGGGGCAGAGGGTGAAGGGGAAAGAGAATCTCAAGAAGATTCTGCAGAGTGCGGGGCCTGATATGGGGCTGGGTCTCATGACCCTGAGATCATGACCTGAACAAAATCAGGAATAAGATGCTTAACCAACTGAGCCACCCAGGTGCCCTGAGAATATTTTTAAAAAACGTTTTATTTTTTTATTTTTTTAGAGTAATCTTTACAACCAATGTGGGGTGAGAACTGAGGTCAAGAGTCTCATGCTCTACCAACTCAGCCAGCCAGGTGTCCTATGCAATGAGAGAATGTTTAAAAATTATTTTTATCAGCTTTATGAGGTATGGTTGACATTCAGTAACTGTGAATATTTAAAGTCTATAATATTTGATACGTTTTGAAATATGTTTTACTTTGGAGCTATCATTATAACCAAAATAATGAAGATAAAATAAGTTATGGTACATTTATTTTCTATTAAAATTAAAATGATGTTTTTGAAGAATATATTTTTTTAAAGGTTTTGTTTATTTATTTGAATTAGAGAGTGTGGACACAAGCGGGGTGGAAGGGCAGAGGGAGAGGGAGAAGCAGACTCCCTTCTTTTTTTTTTTTTTAATTTTTATTTATTTATGATAGTCACACAGAGAGCGAGAGAGAGGCAGAGACACAGGCAGAGGGAGAAGCAGGCTCCATGCACCGGGAGCCTGACGTGGGACTCGATCCTGGGTCTCCAGGATCGCGCCCTGGGCCAAAGGCAGGCGCCAAACCGCTGCGCCACCCAGGGATCCCAGCAGACTCCCTTCTAAGCAGAAAGCCCACTATGGGGGCTCTATCCCAAGACCCTGAGATCATGACCTGAGCCAAAGGCAGATGCTTAACTGACTGAACCATCCCAGGCACCCTAACTTTTGAAAACTATTTAGTTACAGGAAAAATACTCATATATAATGTTAGTTAATAAATGATTTAGAATTCTAAATATAGAGTAATCTTAAATTTACACACACAAAATACCTTTAACCTGAATCGAAAAAAGATAAAGGAAACATATTAGAATGATAGGGTTATTTCTAGGTATGTGGGATTGTGGGTGATTTTATTTAATTTATACTATTTTTTATTTTCTAAATTTAGTATAATCAGAATACATTATTTTATAATCAGAAAAAAAGGAAATCTGTGACCTAAGTGATCTGCATATACAATGAACTCTTTAATCCATTTCTACTTGGCTGAAGAAACTTTCACTTGGGAATTTTAACTGTAAATAGTTAAGAATGTGTTCTCTATGCTAAAGGAAAAATTCTGATAAAGAAGCTTTCTTTTTCCTGGAAGTATTGGAGTGCCTTGGATATTAATATAATTTCTCTGAGTAATCATGTTAATAACTATGGTATGTAAAATAATTCCTACAGTATCTGACTGCTTATCCTCCTGGAACTGAACTGAAAGCATTAAATGAGCTCTCTGGGTAATGAAGGTCACAAATCAAAAGAAAGAATACATGAAAAAAGGATTAGAACAAAAAGAGCTAAAGCCATAACTCTACATCCCTGTTATAATGAATCCTATAATTTGACAAATGTCAGTGGGTAAAAAAATGGCACTTAATGAATTAAGGATGAGCTGCTGTTCCCTATTGTCAGTTGGGAATAAAAACTTTTTTTTCTGAAATACTGAAAGATTCAGCAAAAAAAGCATATATAAATTAAAATAATTTGTTAGATGTAAGCAGTTTTTTAAAATAAATAATGTTCATAGGAAAGAGTAATTTTTCTTCCTGAGTTTTGCGTAGGGCTTACAGCATGCATAACATAAACAGGAATTTACAAAGTTGATATGTTTAATTTCACTTCTTGACTTAACAAAACAGTAATTTCCTATCCTGTGTTAGTAGGACTCTGCTCAATGTTATGAAAAATACAAGAATGAGCAAGTAGTGCCACTGCTCATAAGCCACATAAAGTTTCATACATTTTTTGGGTGTGGCAGTTGGGCCTTAAATCAAGTATCTTTTTTGAGCCTGAAAAAATCAGTATTTTCAAGTCTCACCATTACTATAATAAAAGAAAATGAAAGTGTTCGCATAGATCAATAGAATTCTCAATTGCCATTAAAATTAGCTTGTAGGTCATTTAAAAAGATTGTGTTTTATTAAAAAAAATGTGAAAATAAGCTTATTTTTCCTCTCATTTATTTTTAGTATTGTTATTTCCCAATTTTGGATAAGTCATTGTCCTGGAAATCACTTTTTTTAAAAAAAGATTTTATTTATTGATTCACGAGACACACACAGAGAGAGACAGAGACACAGGCACAGGGAGAAGCAGGCTCCATACAGGGAGCCTGATGTGGGACTCGATCCCAGGACTCCAGGATCAGGCCCTGAGCTGAAGGTTGCGCTAAACCGCTGAGCCACCCGGGAGCCCTGGAAATCACTTTTTAAAAGAAGTAATAATTTATTAGTTTGCATCCAAATTCTAGGATTAGTGTAGGTAAAACAAGACTGATTGGAAAGGATCTGGGATCAAGGAGGATCAAATCACCTCCGAAGGCAGTGATTTCAGTTCTCAACCAAAATGTAAACCCATGATATTACAAGCAATAAAATATTCACAAGGGCATGGATGATTTCTCATACAATGAGAAGGCTTTATATTGCACTTCCATTTATCTGTGGCACAAAGGTCTATGGATGGTGCTTCAGGCAACTCTAATACACATGACCATATCTTACAGTGTATTGTTCTGGAAGTTTATAAATGTAGTAAATATGTATGTCAGTGACAATGACATATCATGAAAGTATAATTAATACAATTAAACATTTTATCCTTCCTTTGTGCTTATAGTCTGTTTTTCTTCACAAATCCTCCCACTTATTAAAGTGAATTCATTTTCAGAGATGCATTAGAAAAGGGATTTCAGTAATGTCTTTAAAAAGATATTTCAAAGTTAAAATGCTGATGCTTTCTGAGAGCTTAATTATATTTAAAAATAAATGAAATTCTGATGACTTATATCTTTCACCTCCCCCTACCCTTTCTCTAATATAAATGCTATTTCATAGAAAACTCCTTAAGTAGAACTTGACATCTTTTAAAATCATTCACTCTCAAAACATAATGTAGTCTGCAAATGTTTTTCACTTCATTTGAAATGTCTCTGTGGATGAACACAGATCCTATTGATAGCAGCGATTGAACGCCTTGCATAATGAAGCTAATATCCCTATAAAATAAAATAATGAGCTTCCAAAATTTACAGAGCTCTGGAAAAACTTTTTCGAAGATCAAAACAAAACTTAGAGTAAAAATAGTGATACATGAATGTTCCTTAACAGCTTTATATTTAGGCAAGGGACCCAATATATGTAGATTAACAGGCAGGGTGGTTTCAAGAATAATCTTAAATACTTGTAAGTGTTTTTACTGCAAGTGATTAGAATTGAATCTCTAAATTACTTAAGTTGAAGAGATATCTGAAAATAGTATGATTTAAGTACTTGAGATCATTTTTTCACTTTTAAAAATGAATGCAGTTTACTGAAAAAAGAATAAAGACTGTCTTTGTAATTGAAATAATTTTTTTCCCTTTCTAGACACACACACTACACAAACTGTTTAATTCAGTTTACTCTTGATTGTTTGGGAATGGTTACCCAATTTGTAGATTACTCACACCCTCTGTATCTCTTCTCTGCTGTTGCTGTTTACCTTCTGTTCATACGAGTGCTTACTAGCATTCTGATGGGGCTGGGTGATGGAGGGGCAGCACAAGAAGAAACACAAGTTAGATGAGTCAGTGTTTTCCTTATTAATGTGAAGAAAGTGTTTTGCCTGAAAGCTGTTAGTTAAAATCAGGTTTTCAATGTACTGTTGATTCTAATTTATGGGATGTGTGTCTTTAAGAAATTTAGGGAATCCTAAACTTAATTGAAAACAAAGGCAGCATGATACAGTGAGAAGCTTTGAAATCAGACACAGTGGAGTTCAAATCCCAGCTCTGCCATTACTACCCATACGACGTTGGCAAGATAGTTTAATTTATTAGCCTCTTTTCTTTCATCGGTTCATGGAGGATAAAATATCTGTCATACAGAGTTTTATGAGAATTAATAATGATTTATGTTAAAATCTGTTATATAGCATATTCATACCTTTTACCTGAATCTGTCTCTCAATTTTTTAGAACATATTCATTACTTATTTTAAGATTTCTTAGTATACTATGAAGAGTAGTTACCAGAAATGCCAGTGGTCAAAGGTTTGTTATATCAATGTAATGATGCCTTATTCACATAGTTCTGTGAAGCTGGCTATTCTAAATCATAGAAAAGCACTCATCACTTTTATTTAAAGTATAAAAGATTTCCACCAGAATTAGGAGACAAACACAGGAGAGAAAGGTTAAAGTGAGAACTCTGTAGACCTGTTTTTCTTCAGGCTGTGTTCACTATCAAATAGTCATGTATTAAAAGATCTCAATTTATATCCTTTATGGACTAGATGTGATCCTGAAATTGCTTATAAATAAAATGCTTTTTAAAAAGTAGAGATACAAATAGATTAGAAAATTTTGATGTTCAAAGAAATCAGACAAATTTCAGATACATACTCCATAATATGTTTTTAGATTTCTTTAAAATATGTTATAAATCATGACATGGGGATCATGTCTCCTAATTCCTGCCTGGCTTTGCTTCCCAGGGCTCTCATGCTAGCCAGGGATGAAAGCAATTTTATAAGCTAATTGATACCCAGGTGTAGTCACCATATGCAGAAAACTCTTGGAAAAATTGTTTTTCAAGTAAGTTATGATTTATTTAAAGTTATTTTTAAAAATTCAGAGAACATAAGGCTAAGTGCCTTTAATAAGGAAACCATTGCATTTGCTAGCATTGAATTATTCAGTGGAGTTGAACCATGAATCAGGTGGCACATGGCATTGACTGGGAGAATCAAGCTGCGAAAGAAGGTGGTTGTACCGCTTGTCATTAACAACACCAGGAAAGTTCATTGTATCTTCCAGATGTGGAATTGAGATGCCAAGAGATGCAGAAAAGCCAACAATGTGATCAAGTAGGGTTGAGGGACATTTTATTTTACTTTACTTTTTTAAAAATTTATTTATTTATTTTTGAGAGAGAGAGCAAGAGAGCACACATCTGCATGTGCACTCCTGTGTGTGGTAGGGAGGAGCAGAGGGGGTGAGAGAGAATCCTAAGCAGACTCCTACTGAGCTCGGAGCCCTTAATCTCAAGACTTTGAGATCATGACCTGAGCTGAAACCCAGCGTTGGTTGTTTAACAGACTGCACCACCCAGGCATCCCAACTTGAGGGACATTTTAAGAGCTAAACTTTCATTTTCTTAGATTTCTGTACTTACTCCCACATATTTTAATTGAAAAAAGGGCAAATGTGTTTTGTTATTCTTGATAGTGATCAACGAAGCACATAATGAAGGATTAACGTAATTACTAATCACTGTGGGGAATGTCATTCATAAGAAATCTATTTTCAGTCTATGGTCATACCACCCTGAACGCACCCGATCTCATCTGATCTCGGAAGCGAAAAGGGTTGGACCTGGTTAGTACTTAGAAGGGGAGAAATCTATTTTCATTATTAAGTTCAGGCTACGTATTTTTCCCATTTTACTCTGTGTTTTTTAGACTACTCAGAATCACTTATTGCCAGTTAACCTGCCCTTTGACCAGTTTATTAACTATCTCTGACACATGTTGCCAGATTTCACCTGTCTTGATAAATCACGATGAGATTGAAAATGCACTAGCCATCATCCAGAGTGCGTATTGGGCACAACTATTTAATGAGAGAATTACAGTCAGTGGATTAAAGGCAAGAGAGTGTACATGGAACATGGTTGTAGAAACACCTCTGGTAGGGTCTGGGGAGAGAGCAAAAAGAGGTGAGATTGTGTTGGTGTTTATAGCTACTCTTGACCTTTGACCTGCACACTAGAGCTTTTTCTTTAGTGAATATTTCATTAAATTAAGAGATGCATTTAAAGATTGGTAGTCTTTGTGTAAACTTCAAAGAAGTGAAAACATCAATCTAAAGAAAATGAATTTCAGGAAAGTCAACTTCAGTAAGCTTAAATAAATGATAAAAGGATCTCTAAGTGGAAGGATCCATGTGCACTTGTTTGCTTCTTAAAGCAGTACTTGTAAGGGTAGCAAGAGGATGAAGAGAACAGGGTGGAACCCTTGTAACTACACAGAGCTGCGGATTTGAAATGGCCAACAAAGTAGGGATTACAAAAGAATATTACACTAGAAATAGTGCATATCAGTGATAGCATATGAGGGTAAAACCAGGAAACAAATGGTGAATAGGAGGTGAAATGCACCAAAGATGACAAGAAAATATTCTTTAGGTTTATATGAGACAAAAGGAAGACTGAAAAAGCATATCCTATTAGATGCAAAGAAAAAGAGAATTGGTACCAAGAAAAGAAAAAAAGCAGAATACAGTTTTTACAGAAAATTTAGTCTTCATGAGGAAATGTACTGTATAATTTGGAAGGTAGAATAAGAAACAATGTGGTTGAAGGGCAGGAAAACAAACTAGACTTGGCAGGGAATTGATCAAAATCACTTAAACAAACAGACTTCAACGACTTTCAAATTAGAATGCCAATTATTGATGATTCCAGCTCCAAGGTGCTAAAAATAACACCTTTTTTTGTTATAGTAGGAAACTGTTAGTGATTTCTAGATCACTGTGACCTGTGAGTGCCTGCTGCGTTATGCTTTATGTCAAAGGACACAAAAATGAAAGTTTATTTTTTTATTTTTATTTAAAAAATTTTTTAAAAATATTTATTTATTTATTTATTTATTTATTTATTTATTTATTTATTTATTTATGATAGTCACAGAGAGAGAGAGAGAGGCAGAGACACAGGCAGAGGGAGAAGCAGGCTCCATGCACCGGGAGCCTGATGTGGGATTTGATCCTGGGTCTCCAGGATCGCACCCTGGGCCAAAGGCAGGCGCCAAACCGCTGTGCCACCCAGGGATCCCAAGTTTATTTATTTATTATGAAAGTAGTTCATGATCATTTTTTAAAAAAGATTTATTTATTTATTCATGAGAGACACAGAGAGAAAAAGAGAGGCAGAGACATAGGCAGAGGAAGAAGCGGGCTCCTCACAGGGAACCTGATGCAGGACTCTATCCTGGATCCTGGGATCACGACCTGAGCCAAAGGCAGGCACCCAACAGCTGAGCCACCCAGGCGTCCCCATGATCATGTTTTTAAAAAATTGCCTTCGTTTTTATAGCTTTTTTTTTTCTGTACAACCACAGTAGTGTGATGACTACCATTTTCCTGTATCAGGATGCTATGGGAAGAAGCTCACCTCATTTTAAAATAAGTTGCATTCATGGTAAGAATTATAGGTCTGTCTAGGTGAGAAAAGGCAATCTCTGTGTCCCAAAGCTGGCAGGACATCAGGGAGGAGTGAAGCGAAAGCAGCACCTTATGTCAGCACCCTAGTCTTATTTTCGAAAAGCAAATCTCTTATTTGGGTTAATTAAAGAAAATATACTGTATGAATTTTAAAAAATTATCTCCTCCCCTGTAAAGACAGCTTTTTGTTATGTCTAGGACAGAATACAATGTACAACTTGTAATTTTATATGTAATTTTATGTATGTATATATATGAGCAGTATATATATATATGTGTATATATATATATATATATATATATATATATTATCTGAAGATATCTAATTATCTGAAGACAACTAGTTCCACTAGCAGCCAAACTGTTAGTGGTGTAATTTCAATGGAATATTTTGAATTTTTAAAAAATTAACTACTAAAACAAATAGATTTCTGGTGAAGGTCTATACTTTATCTAGAAGCTCTTAAGGAAGGTCTACACCAATTTAAAAAATAATTCCTATGTCAGAAGCAGCACATTGAACAGTAATAGTGTTGGAAATGAGATTGAGCTCCTGTCTGGGTGGTACACTCTATGACTTTGAGCAGGATACTTCAACTTTCTGTTCTCATGTTGTCCTAGGCTAGATGCCCAAGAAAGATCTTTTTGGGCACTCTGATTATCTTTTGAATTCTCATTTTCTTTCTTTTTAAAAATTATTATTATTATTTTTAAAGATTTTACCTATTTATTCATAAGAGACACATATACAGAGAAGGAAAGACACAGGCAGAGGGAGAAGCAGGCTCCATGCAGGGAGCCTGATGTGGGACTTGATTCCGGGTCTCCAGGATCACTCCCTGGGCCGAAGGCAGGCGCCAAACTGCTGAGCCACCCAGGGATCCCTTAAAAATTATTTTTATTCATTGATTTTTAAGTAGGCTCCATGCCCAACGTGGAGCTTGAACTCACATCTCTAAGATCAAGAGTTGCATGCTCTACCAACTAAGCTAGCTAGGCGCCCCTTGAATTCTTTTTCAAAATTTATGATAACCTATGTAAAAAATCTAAATGTATCAAACTTTTGAGTGTGTGTGTGTGTGTGTGTGTGTGTGTGTGTGTGTGTGTATTCTGAAGGGAAATGTGAGTAGAGAAATTTGGATACCAAATCTATCACCATTTCCTTTTGGCTGGATGGTTAATGGGTTGATTGTATTCCTAAGTGGATGCATTAGTGGCACTTAAAGATGTCCATTTAATGGGAAAAGTCCAGTAAATATTATTTTAAAAAATCACTGTATTAATTTCCTGGGGCTCCTGGTAAGTACCAATTGGGTGGCCTAAAAATATCAGATTGATAGTCTTGCAACTCTGGGGGTCAGAAGTCTAAAATCGCAGTGTCCACAGAGCCATGCTCCCTCTGAAATCTGTGGGAGAGAATTGAATTCTTCTTTGCCATTTCCCCACTAACTGGGCTGAGGTTCTTGTGCCTGTGGGGATGTAGGTTGTACTTCCTCTGAAAATGGTTCGAAGATGGAGCATTTGGTTCACTTTCAGGGACATATTGTTTATCTGATTAACCTAAAGTTCTATATGCTAATGTATCAAAAGTAAGCAAAGTGTTTAATTTGAGAATTTTACAATGTTCACAGGAAAGTGATTTCTGCCTTTTAAACTACCAGTTAACAATTCTATTTTAAATTTTAGTATGTTACATAGGCTGAACTTTTAAAAAGTAATGATAGGCTAAACTTGGCAAATGTAAACATTTGGAGCACCTGGGTAGTTCAGTTAAGCATCTGACTCTTGATTTCTGCTCAGGTCATGATCTCAGGATCCTGGGATCTGGCTCCACAAGGAGTCTACTTGAGGATTTTCCCTTTCCTTCTGCCCCTCCCCCTGCTCTCTTTCTCTCTCTTTTTTACGATTTTATTTATTTATTTGAGAGAGAGAGAGAGAGAGAGAGAGAGAGAGAGAGAGAGAAGCAGAGGGGGAGGGACAAGCAGATTCCATGCTGAGCACAGAGCTGATGGGGGGCTGGACCTCACAACCCCAAGATCATGACCTGAGATGAAATCAAGAGTTGGACACTTAATCAACTGAGCCACCCTGGAGCAAACCCCTCCTCAAATAAATAAATCTTTATTTTTTTGAGGTTTTTGAAAGCAATTTTGTTTTTTTAAATTTAAATTCAATTAGCCAACATGTAGTACGTCATTAGTTTCAGATGTAGCATTCAGTAATTTGTCAGTTGTGTTTAAATGAGCACCTGGTGCTCATCCCATCATGTGCTCTCCTTAATGCCCATCACCCAGTTAACCCCATCCCCCCACTCTGCTCCCCTCCAGCGACCCTCAGTTTGTTTCCCAAAGAGTCTCTCATGGTTTATCTCCCTCTCTGATTTTTTTCCCATTCAGTTTCCTCTCCTTTCCCTACAGTCCTCTGTACTATTTCTTATATTCCACATATGAGTGAAATCATATGATAATTGTCTTTCTCCAATTGACTTATTTCCCTTAGCATAACACCCTCCAGTTCCATCCACGTTGATGTAAATGAATCTTTAAAAATACGTTAACCTTTATTAATGGAAATATTATTTGAGGAATTTCCAGTCCCAATGTATATACCAAATACGCTTGATAAATGTCTGTTTCTAAGTTGTCTTAGTCAGTATTGGTTACTACACAATGGTAGTAACCTGGTAAGGGCTGCAGAAATATCAGGCTGGACGCTTAGTGGTGAGGGACACAGGGCCTAGGTTTGCATTTCTCTCCATCACCTGTGGGCTGACTGGCCTTGGCCAGATGGTTACCCATTCTGAACCCATATTTTCTCAGTTGTAAAGTGGAGTGGCTAAAACCACCTCAAAGGTTTGTTTGGAGAATATAATGATCTAAAACACTCAGCACGTCTTCTGGCACTTAGTAATTTTTCAGTGAATGGAGATGATTAATAATAATGTAATATTAAACAATGTCAGATAATTTGAAATTTAGTGTAAACATCAGTTTTAGAGGGGCAGAATTATCTGTTTTATTTGAATTCATTGAATTGTTTCAACAATGCATTAAAAGGTGGAGGGATAGGAAATAAGACAATTTGTCTTTAATTGGGTGATGTACCATGTTTGGGAAATAAACTCTTTAATTTCAAAAGATAAGTATAATTATAACAGGTGAGTTTCAGTGAAAGTAAAGACTTTTAAAACCTCTAAAATTGTCCCTCAAAGACTGTCAGAACTTGGCAAAATGTTCCTAAAATATTTTAATTTTCATTTATTAGTGATTGTGATTTTACTCTTCAACTTAGTATAACAGCAGCAAAATGTCAAGGATCCTTCTAATATTCTTACTTTTACTGTTAAATAAATTTATGAGTAAAGGATATGGCTTCCTACAAATCAGTGAAAAAATGAAAATTCTAATAGATGAACAGGTAAAGATAATGAATAGGTTATTCACAAAGGAAAAATAAAACCAGGAAATAACCATGACAGGAAAAATGTCCTCTGTAATAAGGGAAATAAAATTAATGCAGCAAAGTGTCTATTTTTATTTCTTGCTTGTTGTGGTAGGAAAACTTTTTGCCACATAGCATGGGGTCTAGTGACAGTGATACTCACCTAAGATTATTGGTGGCAGTAAAATTTAGAGGCAGTTTTAGAATATATATCAAGAGCCTTATAAATATTTATACCTGTAGACTCCCAATTCTACCTTTGGAAATCAAACATAAGGAAATAATACAAAGATAAAAAAAGGTATGTATAGGAAATGTCCATCACAATTATGCCCATCACAAAATTATGAGGACTGGAAGCAATATTAATGTGCACCACCACGGAAATGGTTAAATTGGTATTTCAGTTATATTTTGTGTAGTCAACACATATGTATTACTTACATGTGTATATATGACTGTGTACTGATAGAAGTGTTAATTGAGAAAAACAGAATATAAAATCATACATACACCATAATTAAAGTTTTATAAAAATGTGCATGGAAATAAAACTTGGAAGAGAGAACCCAAAGAATGGTAGCAATTATTACCTAATAGAGGTGATATCATAAATCTTTACCCCTTTGTACAATCTCCAAGTTTTGCTATAGTTAAATTTTATACAAAATGTTTTATGAAATAAAAAAAGAGTTTCTCTCCTCATTAAGATTTACTATTGGGCAAATATATTCTTGTCTTATGGACAAGTTTATTGTGGCCTCTAGGGCAAAAATTGAATACTTAAATAGGTATTAATTAGCCCTAGATTTGGTATAAGGGGAGAATGAAGATGTCAGAGGTTAATACAAATTTTGATTGGGATAATTTATACAATGAAAATTCATGTCCATGATATTCTGGCCAGTTTTTCTTTAAAAAAAGGTTAAGGACTTTTTTTAAAGGCTAAGAATGGCAGTAATTTTTAATAATGAAAAACTGATAATAGAAAAAATATTTTTGTATATACCAAGTACTTCTTTCTCCCATTGGCCATCAACATAAGTATAGTTAGTTTACCTTGGTCTGTAATTTATCATACTATTTTTCTGTCAAAATATATGAAACTTAAGATTCTGTTTAATCTTCCAAAAGGGTTTCCCTGAATAAATAGAGAGGAATTATAGACACGCTATGTTGTCTGGTGAATAAATTAGTCATGAAAACGTATTTTTAAGCTCACCAAAGACCTCCTTTTAGCTAAACCCAAAAGTTACTATTTTGGTGACTGTTAGGGACTAAAATTCCACCCCCCCCCCCATGGCAAAATTCACAAGTTGGAGCTCAGCTCCCAGTGTGGCTATATTTGCCAATGGGGGCTCCAAGGAAGTAATTAAGTTTAAATGAGGTCATAGGGTGGGCCCCTGTCTGATTGTATTAGTGCCTTTTTAAAAAATTTTTTATTCATTTATTTGAGACAGAAAGAGAACAAGCAGGGGGAGCTGCAGAGAAAGAGGGAGAAGTAGGCAACCTCCTCAGCAGGGAGCCCAACACGGGGCTCGATCCCAGGACTCTGAGCCACCCAGCTGCCCCTATAAGTGTTCTTTTAAAGGAAGACACAGGGAGCTTAAACTCTCTCTCCCTGCATTCACACACTGATTTCCTCTCTTTGGTGAGAGCTCTCCAAAATACTAACCCTGCTGGCACCTTGATCTTAACTTTCAGCCTCCAGACTCTGAGAAAGTAAATTTCTGTTGCTTAAGCCATGTAGTCAGTCTGTGGATTTTGTTATAGCAGCCTGAGCAGACCAAGACAATGACCTCTGAAAGCATCAGGCTTTAGAGACAGGGAAAGAGCATGAGCAGGGAGAGGGGCAGAGGGAGAGAGAGAGAGAGAGAGAGAGAGAGAGAGAGAGAATCTCAAGCAGGTTCCATGCTAAGTGTAGAGCCCAGTGTGGGGCTCATTCTCACCACCCCGAGATCATGACCTGAGCTGAAGCCAAGAGTTGGACACTCAACTGACTGAGTCGCACAAGGCGCACTGTGATTTTCCTTTTATTTCTCTCTTCTCACAATATGGACCCTTCTGACCAACTGTGAAATATCTATTATTTATTGAATTTTTTTTATTTATTGAATTTATTATGTAGACGATACTGTTTTAAGCACTCTAGAGGTATTAACTCACTATAGAATTATAGAAGCCCTTTGAGATAGGTAGGGCCATCTTCCCCATTTTACAAGTGGGTATACTGAGGACAGAGGATTTAAATCACTTGCCTAAGTCACATGGTAAATGGCAGAGCTGGGATTGGAACCCAGCAGCAGCCTGGTTTTATAGCGTGGGTACTTTTCAACTGTACCCTTCTTTTCTTAGAATGACTCTCTGTGTGAACAGTGGCTGAAAATCCAAAGGTGGCTTGGTGAGGATAGGCATTGCAATGAGAAATCCAAAGAGAGAAAGATGCACTGCTCTCTGATTAAGCATCATGACAGGAGGGTATGTTTCATGTTCACCTAGACCAATAGGAATGAATATGAGTTATTACAACTGAATTTCAGAATCATAGAGCCAAGTTCCTGATGATGGTCTCAGGCAAGATCCTGCTGATTTAGGGCTGTGTTGGCCATGTTGAGGAGCATAGTTGGCTTTGAGAATACATTGAGTGTGCTCCACTAACTGGGAGATGTTGGGTTTGTTTCTGAGCTTCAGGTCCTGAACTTCATTTCCTCATCTATATGGTGATAATTCTGCTCTGCCTCATGTATAACTCATTCAGTGACTAAATGAAACAGTGGAGGAAGGCTCTTAGCATGCTGCACAGCATAAATGCAAGCAGAGTATAGGATTGCTGTTCCCTTATGAGGACAATGGTGATTGACCAGGAACCACATGCCAGGGAGCAGAAACAGTAACCTTCAGGCAGGTCAGTTTTTCCTGAGAAAATTACTTCAAGTCATTCCACCATATGGCAAGGGACTACCCTTTATTATCTGGGTGACCTTGGGCAATTACTAACCCTCTTGGAACCTCAGTTTATTGACCTGTTAAACAAGGATAGCGACATTTACTTTGATGAAGATTAAAACGTGATAATAATGTTTTTAATTGCTAACCTACTTTCTCATTTCTTTAGTAGTTGGTGCCATTTAGTAAGTGTTATTGCTGGAAGAATCTTTTGCTATGATTTTTCCAGTTTTCACTTTTTTTTAAAAGAGATTTGTTTATTTTAGAGAGTGAGAGAGAGACAGAGAGAGCGCGAGCAAGCAAACAGGGGGAGGGGCAGCTGGAGAAGAAAGGAGAGAGAGAAAAATCTCAAGCAGCCTCCATGCCCAGTGTGGAGCCCAACACTGGGCTTGATCCCATGACCCTGAGCTCATGACTCAAGCCAAAATCAAGAGTGGGACACTCAATTGAGCCATCCAGGTGCCCCTCCAGTTTTCACTTTTATGGCCATCTTACTCAGTTTCTTCTTCCTGCCCTTTAACAGGATAATGAAATTATAGGTATTTTAACTCCCAAAGTTTAAAAATCAAGAGTGGTTTATCAAAGAAATTATATTCTGAAAAAGGACAAAGGAGAAAAAAAGAGTTTTATAAAACAAAATATAGGCTGGCAGGAAGAGATATTTCTGTTGGTTTAAAATGAGGCAAAAACTGAGGAGGGATAGACATCAGCACTGACATTTCAGAAAGCAATGAAGTATTTGCCTAGGGACCTGTGAGATAATTTGTCATTTTGGACTTTTAAAGTAGGATTTTAAGAAAGCAGTGGTGAGCAGTTGGCTGACTTGCAAAACGGATATGTGTTCTCAAGGGAATATGTTTTCTTTGTTCAGTGGAGGCAACTTTCTCCAGACACGAACCTGAAAGGGTTGTATTTTGTGATAACATATTTATGTCAGTAGGAAAAAAAGTAATCTGTTAATTACCTCTTGTTTGTGTGTGTATATGTTACATAATGAATTATTAGTATTTAAAGGAATTTAAAAAATTAGTTAGCATGACCCCTTAGGTCTGAACAATATTGTATATAAACCTGACCAGACAGCTGGATCAGTTAAATAAAACGGATATTTTTGAAGACCTACTAGGAGCCAGGCACTTGTTTAGTGTGCCTGAACGGTGAGGGATATAATCCAGTCCCTTTTTTTTTAATTTTTTTTTCCCAGTCCCTTTCTTTAAGAAACAGTGAAAAGAACAGGAATGAGAAGGGATAGGCCATACAGAGTTACCATGCTAACAGTGTAGTAGATATTGTAAATTACTGGCATATACAAAGTGCTTTGGGAATGCTGAGGAGGAACTGAATATTCTTAGGAGGAATAGAGAAAGCTTCACAAAGAACGTGACGCTCAGTGGAAACCTGAGTTTACAGGGTATATCGAGTGAAGGAAACAAAATGTATAAAGGCGTGAAAGCCATGGACCACCCGGATGATGACTCTGGTGCTTCTCCATGGTGGCTTGGCTGCATTTGAGGGGTCATAGGAGGTGAGGCTGCAGAATAAGTTTGGGAAGGGATCTCAAAAGGGCAGGGTGATTTTCATATGGGAGACAAAATGGATCTAAGTTAGGGCAAAAATGGAATGGGTTTGAGGGGAAAAAGCTAATATGGCTTTGAGTATTTTGATGTGGAGCATCCTAGGAATATACTGGGAAGAGTAGAGCAAGAAGAACAATGAGAATCTTGAATTCTTGGAAGGAAGAGCCTAGGAAGGGACCTGTGAAGAGGACAGAGAGAGAAGGAGGGCTTAGAGAGGAACAGTCATAGAGGTAGGGAGAGAACCAGACAGGTTTAGTGTTGGTGAATCCCAGAGAGACTGTTGGGGCTGGAGGAGGTGATATTAGTCTCAGCTAGGGAGAGATCAAGTAGGATGAGAACCCAGCGACTAGTAATTAGGGGGTCGCAGGGGCCATTGCTGAGAATGATTTCAGAGAAGTGGCAGCGAAGCCAGGCTGCTTTGAGATGACAAGTGGGTGGGAGGTGAGGGAGTACAGGCGAACATATCACTTTGTTAATCCTTTTGGCAGCGAAGAGAAGGGGAAGAAGGGGACGAAAGTCCCAGGGAATGGTGGCCTCTGTGTAGATGCAGGAGACCCTGGCAAGCTTGTGTGTAATCTGAGAGCTGAATCCAGGAGGGAGGGAACAGCGAGAGGGAAAGATTTACAGAGGAAGTTCTCAGAGCAGAAGTCAGGCTGGGATGAAGAGAGTGGTTGAGAGGATTATTCGGTTTTTGTTTTGTTTTGTTTTATTTAAATTCAAATTAGCTAACATACACATTAATTAATAATTAATTAAATTATTAAGTTCAGGGTAGAATTTGGTGATTCATCAGTTGTGTATAAAATCCAGTGCTCGTGGCATCACATGCCCTCCTTAATGCTCAACAGTTGAAGACGCAGGACACTTTTTCCTCTAAGACAGGAAAGAAAGACACAGGGACTAATGAAGGCGAAAAGGAGAATGGGCTGCACAAATGCCCTCATTTTTTTTTTTTTTTTTTTTACAATCCTGAGGTCTTTTATTTTCTTTACAGTTATCATGCCATGAATTCATAGGGAATGGGTTCCAGCAGTTCAGGCTCCTTTCCATTGGTTCTCACAAAGTGTGCTTCTCTGGGTGGGGCAGGCTGGCACTTCAGTTGGACCCAAGTAAGGGTTCCTTCTTTTTCTGATCATTTTCCTTCACACGCTTCAGGAAGCTATCTCGGCTCTTTGAGTGTTTAATATGCTCAATGCGGACATTAATTCTCTTGGCCTTAACTTGTTTGTTTACAACAATGCCAACAGCATGCTGAGTAACATTGTAGACTCTTCCAGTTTTGCCATGGTAACATTTGTGGGGCATTCCTTTTTGAGCAGTGCCCATTCCCTTGATGTCCACAATATCACCTTTCTTATAGATTCACATGTATGTGGCCAAAGGAACAACTCCATGTATTCTAAAAGGCCTAGAGAACATATAGCAGGTACCTCTCTCCTCTTTCCCTTTGTGTTGGTCATTTTGACGAATTACTGGAAGATGGCAGTTCTGGCCAAAAGGCAAATGCCCTCATTTTTAAGCCCTCTTTCCCCAATGCTAGCATTTCCTTTTGTTTATTTTTTTCCTTTTCTTGGAATTATTTAGGCTTTTATTTGTGTTTTAAAGGAAATGGGAATACTATGCTAATAAATCGTTGCGGGTTTGTAGAAACTGGTTGCCCTCTCTAACTCTAGCATGTACTGGTCAGAGGAACGTTTTCTGAAGGGGAGAATTCTTTTCTCATAGATTCAATCTGCGATCGGAATTAGGAAATTACTTGAAGGATTGACTGGTGTTTATGTCTTATTGCTTATACTGCAATTTGTAATAATAATTTCAGGAGTTACTAAATGCATATACTATACAAAAGAAAGAGAAAATGATACATTTTTAAGGAAGCCAAAACTACAGATACTAAGATTTTGAGTTAATTCTGTTAGGTCAAGCCACTTGACTATTTTTAGTTTATAAAAGTAGCAATTTCATACAGTTCATCCTGATGATAATATCAAACTTATGAGAATATCTGACCAAATATATTCTTTTAGTGAACACTAATGTAGGTCAGTGTCCATAGTGGGGAGGAGCCAGTACTGTGGCACCAGAGGGACAAGGAGCTATTCTCATCTCCCTGTCTTCTTAGCTGCATGACCTTGGGCATATTACTTTGGATCTCTGAGCCCTAGTTCTCATTTTTAAAATGCAGTAATGATAGTACCTAATTCATAGTATTTTTATGAAGAGAAAATGAGATAATTTACATGGCTCTTACATGTAGTAAATGCTCAATAAATAGCTAATGAAATGAATAATAAGAGCAATAATAACTTAAAATCTATAGTTATGTGAGGTTTTAGTAAAAGCATCTTGTTCGTAGGAGAAGGTATATGACATGTAATGAAAATGCTGAATGGGTACAAATTAACATACACTAAATTTGGTGATGTTTATAACTTTTTGGAGTTCTTCAGAACAGGTTAAATTTATATGGTTACCCTGAGCACCTAGAAATGGTGATGCTGTGCTGACCAATGTGTGGATGCTACTTTGTTTATAATATTAGTTATGTTCTGGAAGCTCTTAGTATGGAGTGAATGGATGAAACAGAACTCTGGGTTATTTAAAGGTTGGTTTTATTCACTATGTTATTGTGAGGGTTATTTCCTTTATGTAAGGAGATCCAAGTTGTCCCATTTATATATTTCTGACCATGGATGTGTCCTATTATATAGGAGTAAAAAGAAAGGTGGTGATTTATTTCAAGAAGACCTAAATTCTGCTACCAAGTTCCCTTCTCTTGTGACCATGAGTTCTTTAACTTCCATTTACTCTGGTTTATTTATTGGAAATGAGAATAATAATAGCTTTTCTTACAGCTCGCAGTTGTTCTGAGGACAAATAAGGGCAGATATGGTATTTAAGCATTTATTTAGCCAACAAATTTTTATTTATTCTCTCATAAACAGTGTATCTGGTTTCTGCTCTCAGAGGGGACATAATCTAGTGGTGTACATGGATACACAGACAGTTGCCTTTTGGGGGGTAAATCCAATGAAAGAGGCATGCAGGCACACAAAAGAGCCCAGAGGACTGGGCTATGACTGGAAGCTTTTTAGAAAGGGAGGTGGTATTTGGGGCTGGTACAGGTTCAGAATGTCGAGAAGAAGAAATTTATTTTTTCTACGCTCTAAAGCTATGATATTGAATCCTAGTTTGCATATCTTCACTTTCTTTAATTTCTTAATTCCTTGAATTTAATTTTATGATTATATATTTGCTAAATAGCATTTCTAGTCAGTGGAATAAGGGTCATCTTTCATTTTAAAAAGGTTGTTGAAAGCCTATTATATGCTGACCATTGGGCTAGGTGCTGCTGAAATAGGGAAAGAAATATTAAGAAACCTTTGTTATCAATAAGTTGTGGCCTGGTTAGGGATTTTTTTTTTTTCCAGAGAGAGACTGGGGAGAGGTGGAGCAGAGGGAGAGAGAGAGAGAGAGAGAGAGAGAGAGAGAGAATTTTAAGTAGGCTCCATGCCCAGCATGGAGCCCGATTTGGGGCTTGATCCTATGATCCTGAGATCATGACCTGAGCTGAAATCAAGAGCTGGCTGCTTACCCGACTGAGCCACCCAGGTGCCCCCTGGTTGGGGATTCTAAGCATTAAGGCAGAATGAGATAAATACACCAATAGGGATATGAGTAATATCTTATGGAGGCCCAGATCATGAAATGTCCATAACATATGAAAGATTTCATAGAGGAGATGGGATTTTATCTGGGTCTTGGCAAGTGAATGGGACATGGAAGTGAAGTGAAACCTCAGCAAAAGCAGAGAAACGTGAAATTGCATTGATTCTCTGAGTAGTTGGGATGGTTAGGGGATGGTGATTATGAAGAGATGGAGTGGGGAGGGAGGTTGGAAAAAGATATGGGGCTAAGATTAGGGGTTTTACCTTTCATGGTCTTTGCTAAGATTCCTACTCTGCAGTTCTTTTTTCTCTTGAGAGTGAAGGATCTAGAAGCACATTTTCTACACTTTTTTTTCTTAATTGAAATATACTTTAGGTAGAAGAATAACACTAAACCCAAAGATTGAGTTCTTAGCAGAATTGTTAAGGATTGCAGTGGTTGCCAGGTGACTTGAAAGGCTAGGGAAGAGAGCTGGGTTAGGAGGCTATTGTCAAAATCCCCAAACAAGTAATAAAAGACCTTTAGTTCAAGACTGATAGAGATATGTCGAAATTTCCTTTACCCACACAAAGCTCAGATAAGATATGTAAAAGAGAAGATTATAAAGTCAAAAAATACATATTTCTGGTAGAAGAAGAACATAGATTGGGTTCAGCATAAGAGCACAAGGGAAAATTTTCTCACATGAAAGAGGAAGTCAGTAGGGAATTACAAAGGGCACCATCATTAAAGAAGATCAGAGTCACTTAACACACACAGGGATTTTCTCCCAAAGAAATAGAGACAATAGAATAGTCTGAAAAAGACTTTAAAATGAGGCTATTTAATATCTTCAGGGTGATAAATGTCTTCACATTTTATAAGACTAAAGTAAGTGTTCTAAGAAATATTGGAAATAATAGAATTATTAAAATGAAAGCATAGCCAATGGACTAAATAACAGCCTGGAAGCAGCTGAATAGCAAACCAACGTTTTGGAAACTCAACCTAAGGAAATTCCCCAGAATGCAGCAGAGATAAAGATGTGGAAGAAATGATAGAAAATTTAAGAGATGTGGAGGATGGACTCCTAAGTTCCAACACCCCTCTAATGATATGACAGAAGGTAAAGAAACAAAAAAGAAGGAAAAATGGGCTAATTGAAACATAAAAGAAGGAGTTAAATTGTTGAATCAAATGATTGAGCATGCAAGGCACCCATCCAGTGTTTGGATATAGAGTGTGAAGATGGTTGAAGAGCATCCTAAGGTAGTGATAGTATTCCTGAATACAGGAAGAAAAAGAAAGTTGCCAGGAAAGAATTACAGTTTGGTTTTGGACCTTTTGGTTTGGAAATGCAGGGAAAATAGCTATCTGGATATTTTTATCCAGTACTAGAATTTTACATCCCGAAACTCAGAGGCGAAGTAGGGAGGAGATCACAGAAGTAGTACTTGATGGAATTCATATAATGGAAAATGAGATAAAATGTGGTATGGATTCTGTTTGTCTTGTGATTGTTGTACTATGGTATTTAGCTTTATCAAATCAAAGTCGATTGTGATACAAAGAGTTCTGGCCCATTAAAAATTTATCACAGTTAAGATGAAAGGCATTGCATTTTGTTATCTAGCAGTTCTTTTTCAGATTTCATGTTGGGATTATGTAGTTTAGTTTATGCTTGATATGTTAATTAACCATTATGTTTGATTATTATTAATGTTTTTCCATGTAAAATGTAATGACTTTTTTGTCCTACCTACCCCCCTTCCCAAAAGAAATGTATGATAAAATCATCATAGCTACTAAGTTACTCACACAAGAGGTTGCCCAAGTAATTTGATGTTAATATATATAAAACCTTATTTTGGTATCTGATCTCAGACTTCTGATAAGACTAGAATCATCACAGTCACCAATTCTTAAGAAAGGAGGAGAGTTACTGATTTATAGAGTTGCTCTTTTGTGTTTTGAGTAGCATGCTGCTTCAATAGGGCAGTGGGCATATAAGCACGATATTTTTTTCCTGTGTCATTTTCATGCATTTTGTTATGTCAGTCTTTCTGAGATAATATTTTTTAAAACCATTCCAGTATATGAGATTTTCTTTGGTGCCTGCCCAGGTGGTATGTTGCACTAGAGTCCTCTGTTCAGAAAATGCCATCGAAATAATGGCATAGGATTAATTTATAATGATATGTAATGTATCCATAGCTTAATGAAAAAACCTCTTTCTCTCCCAGCCTAGGAATATATCATTATTAAACAACTACTGCATGACATGATGTACCTAGATCATTCTGTTGTGGTAAATTCTTCTCAGCAGAAGTTCTGAATCTGCCAGTGTTGACAGTTCTTGATTCAAAAGTGTAGTTGCTAGCAGGGTTCTTTTTAGTAGAAGAGTTTAGATATATTACCCACGAATTCTTAAATATGTATAAAACTGGGAAACAAATTTTATGGTTGTGTAGGCATTCTAAGATCCATGATTTGAGTTCTGGGGGAATTCAGTTCTTAGTGCTAATTTAGGAACCGTTCCTAGTGCTTTACTGGAGCTGTGCAGATACCATTGCAGCGAGAAGTTGTCCCCCTGTCTTGGGGAAAGATCACTTGAGTGGGAGTAGGCTTTCTGCTCAGACTTGTTTTGTGAGTCCAGAGAGCACCTGTGAGAACTAGCCTGCTCATCTGCTTCTTTGTCACATATACACCAATTGTGTTTTGTATGTATATAAAACATTTCTTCCAATAGCGGCATGCACACTTTCTGAGTATACTCATGCATGGATCACCTCAAGAATTTGCAGTAATAGGCTGCTTTCAAGATTCTCTACTTTTACACTGATTGTTTTCAAAAATTGCCTGAGAAAGGGCCTGCTCTGTACCTTTCTTCCCTCACTTTGCAAAGAAAGGCCTACCCTTCACTGATCTGAAGTGTTACTGTGGGACATTTGCTGCAGGATGAGAACTACCCTATACACCAAAAAAAAAGATGTGCTTAGAAATATTAGTTTTGGAGGAGGACTCTTTTAATGATTACCTGAGGAAAATTAAACTTAGTGAGTTTCTTGCCTTTCTGTGTCTCACATCTATCTGATAAGGATGAAGCTGAACCTTGTAACATAGGTTCGTGGTGCCAGTTCTTTCTAAGCTAACATCTGTGTTTTCCAGGACTCACAAAGTTTTAAAGATATATTGGATAGGACTGCAAATACATATTTCATGTGGTTCCTTTTGAATTCAGTGCAGTGCTCAATATGATAGTTAAAACCTATTTTATCAGCGTGTAGCATGAAATCCTCATTTCTGTTAAAATTGATTTTATTCTTATTTTGTCTCAAAATATTTAATATTTCGTATCTTCCATTAACAAAAAATTAACTCTTAAAATTTGAAACTTTGGGCCGACAAGTAAAAACTATGTACAGGGAGTGCATTCATATTTTAGAAGGAATGTGAGTGGAATATTTTGAAAAACACTGAATAAAGACCTCTTTGAACCATCATCTGGGGTTCATGGCCCCTTATTCCTGTAAGCTTACCTCTGCAGATGCAGTGCACATGCTGCTTTTAGAGCCTCATGGCTTACCCAGTGTTCCCTGAGATGGCTTGTCTAGGAGGGCATCTGAAGCTCACTATTGGTTTGCAGAAGGCAATGTCAGGGGGCGGGTTTCCAGGAGATGCTGGGTTCATTTCAGAGCTTCTCTTCTGCGGGGCTGGATATCACAATAGGCACGTGACTAGTCAATACTGCTGGTTGTGCTGTGGTCACAATTGCTGCCAACATCTCAGTGGCTTACAGTTGCCAGAATATGTTTCTTGTTTGTGATGTGAATGCATACAGTGGATTCACTGACTGTGGCTATTGTCTTCACTTGAGAATTGAGGTAGATGGATCGGCTTCTATCTGGGGAGGAGGAACTTGGGCAAACTATGGGCTAGCTCCCACAGCTTTGGCCTGGAACCTGCATATCTCTTCAGTTTCCTTTTCATTGACTGGAGCAAGTTCATAGTACCAAACCTGGTGCCAGGGGGTGTATGTGAGGAATGTAGGCCTCTCTTAGGGAGGGGCAGTGGATATTGTCAAAGAATTTACACTGGACAAAGCTAAAGAGGCAAGGAAGACTTTATCCAAGGACATGGCAATAGAGGAGAGACCTGAATAGAGTCAGCACTCAACTCCACTGAAACAAAGGCCCAGGGAGGTTTGAAGAGATGGAGGGTAGGGTGGTCATTGGTCATCTGTGTTTGCTCTTTGGCCTCACAGAAAGGAAAAGTAATTTTTCTCATATCTTTATGCTAGGAGATAGTTTGAAAATTTGGAGCAAGGCACCCACCTAAGTAAGACTTCTATTCTCAACCCTGCCTCCCACAGAAACCAGGAGACAGGAGCCCTTTCTTCTTTACTGATGGCATTTCAAAGAGGTGGCTCCCAGATCCTTGAGAAGCCATTCCTGGGTTGTAAAACTGGCAAGAGAATTTTAAAAAGGTTTACACCCACAAGGGGCAGAGACGGAATCCACAGTTACAGGTTTTCTAAAGTAAATGCTTCTAAGATATGGCAGGTCAAGGGCCTTGAGTCAGGAAGAAACCTGGGTAAAGATTGGTCAAGCCTGAGGGGAACCTGGAGGACATTTTGGTCTGTATTTAAGAACAGTAATGTAGTCTGCCACAGGGTAGGGGTGTGTGTGTGTGTGTGTGTGTGTGTGTATTTTCTTGACAGCAGCCACTGAAACCAATGTTAGCTGCCTTACACAGAAAAATGCCTTTTTGAAGACTTTTGGCCTATGAGGGTGGGGGCAGGGCACAAAACTGATGAGAACTGAAGAACCAGATCTCAAGAACATATATCACAGGTCCTGAAAGGCAGTCCCTCCTCTCGAAAGAGGGTGGTAAACAGGGGTGGTAGAGTCAGAACTTTGTCACTGCTGGGCAAAAATGTGGCTGCCACCAGACACTTCTGCAGCTGCTGTGAAAAAAGGCTGGCCATAGCAGCTTTTTTTTTCAGGCTTGCTCTAGTATTGCTGGAGTTAGGGTCTGGGCTAGAATATTGGATTGGTAGAGCTGAGACTGCACACCTTGGATCATGAGGAGGACATTATCTCCCTTGCACACCTGTGCCCTGGCCCCTGGCTATTTGGGAGTGGATGAGCTCCAAACTTTGGCTTTGGTAATAGGAAGTGGGAGTAATGAGTTCCAGCAAGACTGAACATAGCTAGAATTATCCTCTTACCCACCTGTCCAAAGAGAAGGTTGGATGGACAAAGCAAGATGAAACAAAGAGGAAACATGCAACCATTCACATCCACTCCTGGAGGATGGAGCAGTTGTGGAGAAAGTTGTAGAAATTATTTACCCATCTCATCTGTGGGACCCTTTGATGGCCATCAGGGCTTTGACTACCCAGTTCCCATTGTAACTGCCCAGCTCCTTTTGTAGGGCTCTGAGTGGTTGGGAGACAGAAACTCTCTGTCCTCCAAGTTCCATGCAATAAGATGAAGTGAGTAGACAGTTGAGGCTTTCAAAACCCCTTATGTCTATCAGTTAGGAATATGAAAATCTCCCTTAACATGCTATAGATTTCCTAACTTATTTCCTTCAAAGGAGATGCAGGGGGGCAGCTACAAAAATGAGAGTTTAGGACCCTGTCCCTTATCTCTCTGAGCTCCAGGTTCCCATGAGATCAATGGAGTTTTCATGCATCTTTTGCAGAGAGTTTTGGAGAATGTATCAAATAATGTCTGTAGAGTGCACAGAGCTGGTGTATTAACATGGTAGCTATTATTAAAAAAAGGGACATCTTTAATTCTTCTACTTTCCCTTCTGCCAGACTTATTTTGCCACAGCCTATCACAGTTCCAGTATTTGTTCAGGAGGAAGGACAGAAGTCTATTTTTGAATTGGCTTCTGGGGGCTGCAGAGTGCCATGTGCTCTCGCTCTATCTTTCCTTATTGCCTGAGGATCTCCCATGTGACTTGCCTGGCCTAAATCAAACAGGGCCAGAAGAGGCCTGATGTTGTGCAGAACAGATTGGAGCATTTCTGCCAGGCTTCTGGGTCATTTACTGAGCCTCAGTGCTTTGCAAACATGAAGCATCTTGAGGAAGGGTTTATTAGACAATTTTTACTATGTCCTCACACTAATGCTGCATTAATTCTGCTGAATCGTGCAAGTACCCAAGTGTTTCAGGAATAGGTAATTAATTGAAATGTTGTATGCAAGTGTCATGCATGTGAGTATGTGAGGATTTTTATGGAAATTATTAACGTTTCTATGAAAATCCTCTTTGGATATATATATATATATATATATATATATATATATATGCCTAACGTGTGGTATCTCTGATATATAAATATACTGTGCATGCCTGTGTGTGTGTATGTGTGAAATGCTTGATGATGATTAAGATTTTATTGGTGTGGGCTTATATTATAAAGCTGGAAGTTAATACGAAGAATTTTTCCAAGTGTTGTTAAAACTTAGCACCATTTTTTTTTTCAATTTAAAAGAGTAACTGTCTTACAAAATCGAACAAATCAGAGGCTTTATTGGCAGCAATATTGTTTCTTAAATTCTGGTTGCCTTGGTTACTCTTGGAATATTAAAATAATCTGGGCCTTTAGACAGTTGAGGACTAGTCTGCTATTTATTTTGGGCCCATGATAGTGCTAATTAAGCACTCTGTGGGGCAGGCAAGGAGGAAATGTATATGCTGTTTAGGGGGAAAGAGGACTGTGGCAGCCGGGAGTTTGGATAATTTCTGAGCTCCCAAAGAAAATAGCATCATTGATATGGAGGATCATTCTCTTTAAGACCTATGTGAATTCTTTCTTGGATGTTTCTGGTGCACAAAGGCACATCCTTGATCAGTTATGTGAAGTTACTATTTTGGAATAGAGAGGAAGGAGAATCTACAGATCCTAATCAACTTCTATTATTTTTTTCTTTTTCTCTACCCCCACCCCTTTCTCAGAGGTAAGCAGTGCTGACAGTGGCCAGGGTCCCAGGGCACTTCTGAAGAGGGAGCAGCTCTTCCATGATTGTATGAGGCCTGCTCTTGTACCCGGCACTGTGATTGGCTGCAACCCTACCCTAGAATCAGAATGTCACAGTTGAAATGAAACATACAAGTTTACTGTATGTTTCAGCCCACGTTTTTCAGATCCAGTGACCGATCAGAGAAGTGGGATATCCATTTTGAGTTCCGATTTCCAGAGTGGTGTTTTTCTCTCTTTAGACTGAGGACAATCCTACCCTTTCCATGTAAATCAAAGTCCCATATTTAAATAACACTGCTGTAGGAAAATTGTTCAGTAGTGTTGAAATTTTAGAAGTTGTCTTGGAAGAGTTATGGAATCACAGAGTGGAAAGGAACCTTGTGCAAGTATGTCATCCATCATGCCACCTCCAGGCTCCAACAGGAGTGTTTTTAATACTACACATGCTCTCTGCTGATCTCATCCCAACAATGAGTTCTCAAAATGTGTATGTACACAATGTGAAGAGAGCAGGGCTCAGGAGCAAGGGTATCTGTCTTAATAAGCCAATTTGGCTCATTTTGTTTGTTTCTGTTAGCCTACCTGGTGAAAATGCTTGCTGGAGACTGGAAACATAGCTATGAGGAAAAATGAGATCTTGCTGATGATAAAAATGAAACTACCTGATTTGTATTTTAGAGTTTCCATTGATAGCATTTCAGGACCATCACATGATCCATACTGATAACTTTAATGTTTAATTGATTAGCAGTTAATGTCGAGAGTAAGCAACACAGGAAAGAAAAAGGGAATGATGGTACTTCTGGGTGCCGTGTTCTGTCTGTCTGTCACTTAGACTCAGGTGTATCATTATCACTGTCTTACAGATGAGGCCACTGGGAAGCAGGAAGTTTCCATGCCCTTCTTAAGGGGACACAGCTAATCAATGGGGATGCTAGGATTTGAATCTGGCCTGCTGCCTCCAATAGAAGAGAAAACTTTAAGTGGAGAAGAGCAACTTGATATGGGTGCAGTTCAGCCTACTTACATTTACTTCCTCTTGCCTAAAAATAAGCCATTTCATGTGATCCTGTTAGTGAGCTTCTCCTGCTGGAGCAAAGATGCAGCCAAGGAATTTCCTTATGTCTGCAGATCTCCTGAAGTTTAAAAATGGTGGGAGAAGTGTGTGTGTGTGTGTGTGTGTGTGTGTGTGTGTGTGTGTGTGTGTTTAAGGCTAGCAACTGGAGAAAAGCCAATGAGTAAGGAAAAAACTAAAGACACGATTGATAAAGACCTTGCTGGGACTGTCAGGGGGAACTCAGTGCTGTGGAGTAGGGAGATGGGGGTGAGGAGCCAGTGCATCCACTTCACTGTGTAGCTGGTACACATAGAAATGGTTGAAATGCTTCATTATTTTGGAAACCTATAAGAATGCAAAATGATGAAGCAAGCAGTAGATGGACAGCAAAGGAGGCCTTGGCATAGCACAGAAACTAGATAGAGGCAAATGAATTGAATCTGAGAATAAGAATGATTAACTAAGGGGCTTATTTTGTATGCATGCATATGCACCTGCATGTGGTCTAGTGAGATTATATTAAAATCGTTAAAAACAGAAAAAGATTGGGAAAGATGTAATAGCAGACCAGGCTGTGGCAAGGGAGATGTCAGTATATCTACAGATAGATTAGATGAATATCTTTTAATGAAGAAACTTAGACCTTAGATTTTTGGTTAAGACCGCTAAATCACCTAGTTTTAGGATCAGCTTACGATAGGAAATATGCAGATATCTAATTAAAAAGCCAATATTATATCTATTAAGATGAAACCTTCCAGAAGGTGGTTGAGGGCAAAGTACCAATGACAAGAAATGTTGCCTTTCCAGCTTTCTTACCAGTCTTCATCCATTGACCTCTGCCCATCCCTCCCCTCTTGTATCTATCCTGTCGAGTAGCTTCCTGATTCAGAGTTGGCACTGTGTGTTTGAAATGCCTTTTTTTCCTTTCTTTCTTTGGCCACAGGCAAGCATGGCCTAGGCTGTGGGCATTGTTCCCATGGGATCAAACACCCTCCAAGAGCTGCATTTCACACTTGGATTCCACATCCTTGCTTGCTCAGCCCTCTGGTTGCTCGAATATCTCTTCTTGGACACTAGTCTTCTCTCAGTGGGCCTCCAGGACATCTCACAGGATATTAGGATGTCTTGGCAAATTATGTGTTTTGTTTTCGGCTCAACATGTGATCTTGTGGTTTGTCTATAGCTTGTACAGCAGAGGTTTCCAAACCTCACTGATTCACGGAGCCCTTAGTTTTCAGTAATATTTTCCCTGGGGGCCCCAGACATAAACCAAACAAATAAACTTAATGGTTCTGCTTATGAAGTGGTTAGGTTCAGACAGTTTAATGAATATTTATGTCCTAACTATTGTATCTGTTAGAAAAAAGTTCATTCATGTAGGTAGAAAGAAAAAATATTTTAATTCTTATAAATGGAATATTATTGAGCAGTGTGCAACTTCATGGACCCTGAAATCAGATTGGACACCATCACTCTCATTTTCTGTTCCACATTGGTCTTCGTGCAGTACTTGTGTTTTCTCACATCAACTGCCCCAAACCCAGCTTTGCAAAGATACATCATCAAAGGTGTGTAATGCAGTCTCACAATGAAACTGTGAACTGTCTTGACTAATAACTCATGCAGTATCTGTCAGATGGGGCTAGTTTTTCTCAAAAATTAAAAATATTTTCTAGTGCCCTACAGTGCATTAGTTTGAGAACCACCATATAGCTTTTTTCTCCCCACTAACAGATCCATTTAGCATAGAGTTCATCTGTTAGTTTCCTTTGACCTGGTTGTCCTCAACATTATACTATACTTTGATTTTAGAATGAACGTTTGTTACTGCTTTTTGTTAGGAACATAGTAACATTTTTATCTGTGTTTATAAATTATTATTTACAATCAGTATTATTAGTTTTTTTTAAGCTTCCAAAAAATAATCACTGTGGACGTCTGTCCACAAATGGCTCAGGTACCTCATGTTGCTTCTAATTGTTGAGAGAAGAACTCATACAGTTAGTGATGAAAAGGAGAAAGCAGAAGAACAAAATGAATTCTTTGTCCTCATCTCTAGATGTATTGCTCCTCTTGTCTTTTAATATTAGGTAAAAAATAGAAAGTATTGACTCAATAGACATAGAAAAATATTAATACTTACCTTTCATTTAGTGCTTGCTTTTTGCCAAAACACCAAGCATTATATATACATCATCTCACTTTAATCTTTCAGCAATGTTCTACATTCAGCCATTCATTCTAGAAACATTTATTAAGCAGGAGCTATGTGCAAAGGATTGTTTTGGGGGCAGCAGATATAGATGTGAAAAAAACAGGAAGAGCCCTACCATCAAAAAACTTGCCATCTAGAGGCACCTTAGTGGCTCAATTGGTTAAGTGTCTGATTCTTGATTTTGGCTCTGGTCATGATCTCAGGGTTTTGAGATGTAGCCCTGCATTGGCTTCTGTGCTCAGCACAGAGTCTGCTTGAGATTCTCTCTCTTTCTCTTTCTGCCTCCCTAAAAATAAATAAAATCTTTAAAAAAGAAAATTTGCAGTCTAGTATGGGAGACAGGTAGTAAATAGAGAATAGATAAAATAGAGTGAAAACAGATAGAAGTGCGTGATTAAGAAAAATAGATCAGATAAAGGGGAAAGAAAATGATGAAGATATCATTTTAGGTCCGGTGGTCCAGTGTAACTCTGAAATGGATGGTGTTATCTCCATTTTGTGGAGGAAGAAATTAAGTCCCACTGAAGTTAAGTGACTTGTCCACTGTAGCACAGTTATAAAGACCTTAGCTGGGATTCAGATCACTCTCATCAAGGAATTAATGCAATGCAACCAAGAGTCTTGAATTAATTCAAGGATAAAGTTATTAACATATTTGTCAAAGTGTGTGAGTTGACATATCAGTGCGTCTGAGTAGCTGAAATTTTCTAACATTAACTCCCAACTATAAAGAACTTGAAAACTACAGAAAGATCAGTCTCATTTACATACTTATCAAGGAGATAAAACCTATTATCATAAGAGTGGAATTATTGAATACACAAGCAAACATGTCCAGTGTGATAGAACAAAATGCTTTCTTTGAGTGAGGACAAACAAGACTTGGCTTCTTAGAAGAGATAAATTTTCAGGTTGGGAAAAAAATGGCATTTGGAGGACAATAACATTTATTTAGTTTAAGAAAGAGATCATTTTCTTGTTAATTGTTGGCTAGTAAATAAGAGGAAAATCAATTGGGAATTGCATTTCAAATTAACTTAATTTTGCTTTCTGTGAAAGGAAAGTAAAATATTCCATTCACCTGAATTTTATGAACAGAAAAGGGATCATGGAAGAAAGACAACATATAAAGGATAGTAATGTACTTTAATTATTATTATTATGACCAGTTAAATGGAAAAGAGAGCAAGAGAATGATGGACAGAAGAAGGAGGCTGAGCAAGCTCCAAGGGGAATGTGTTAGCTATAAGTAAATCATGCTTGTCACACTGTGTTTTGGACATCAGAGTAAATTATCACCTGTTAACATTTCTTTTGGAAGGTATTCAGCAGGTAAGAATAGTCTTTGGTTCCTCAGTGCTCTGGGAAACATGTTGCGAATGAAAGCATATCAATACCAGCTCATATTTATTTATTCATTCTCTTATTTTATGTTTAATTAAAATGTTATTTTGAAAAAATTCTAGGTATGCATGAAAACAGTTTCCCAGCTCTAATACCATGCCCAGAGGCAATCACCTCCATATTTTTCTGTATACAGAAGAGAATTTAAAATATGATTTAAAATATTTAAATAGTTTTAAATATAGTTTAATATTTAATTATTTATATAAATATATATTTAATTTAAATATAGTTTAAAGTAAATAGTTTAAAATGTAGAGATAGGTAGATAGATACACACACATACACATAACAGATTACATGTTTATCCCCCAGTGAATCAACATTAGACAGTATTTGTTGAATACCAATCATGAAAGAACAGTTTATTTTACACTTTCTCCAGGTGGTATTTCACTCTTGTTCTCTCATTTTTAAAGCAGTTTATTCTTATTTTGTGAGTACAGTATCTTCTTGATTCCCTCTGAGGATATAACTAGGTTTTTTTTTTTTTAAGGATTTCTATTTATTTATGAGAGACACAGAGAGAGGCAGAGACTTAGGCAGAGGGAGAAGCAGGCTCCATGGGGGGAGCCTGATTTGGGACTGGATCCTGGGTCTCCAGGATACCGCCCTGGGCTGAAGGCAGGCGTCAAACCGCTGAGCCACCCAAGCTGCCCAGGTTTTTAAGTTATTTTCACTTTTTCTAGAGTCATTTTTTAGTCTTTATGCCTCTCAGGCTTCTTGCATTTGTTTTTTTATTTTTAAAATTTTGGTGACATTTATTTCTCTGTTTAGATTGTAAAATGAAGAGCTCCCCACTTGGAGGAAATGACAAAAGTATGGAAACATGTATGACCAGGGCTATTGTTTACAGCACTATTTGTAGTAGTAAAAGATTAGAAAAAACCCACATGCCCATCAATTGGGACTTGTTGAATCAACTATGGAACATTTTAACAATGGGGTTCTGTGATGCTGTAAAAAAAAAATATTAGGAAGATCTTGTCTCTCTGTCTCTGTCTCTCTACCTACCTATCTGAGGAGTGATCTATGGAATATAATGTTAAGTAGAAAAAAAGGTAAAGTAGAGAAAAGTGTGTATAAAGTAAGTGTGTGTAAAATAGTGATATTATTTATGGAGAAAAGAGAGATATAAATATAAATATAATTACACATGCACATATATTTTAGGACATAGAAGGATAAACATGAAATTAAATAAAAATGTTAGCTTTCAGGAGGGAGGAAGGGAATTGAATTATGCTATTTTGTCAATTTGCCTTTGGAACCATGTACATATTTTACATAATTATAATACAAAGTTGAATTTTAAAGGATAATCCTCTCAAATCAGGAGTAAAATGAAATAGATGAATCTGATTGTATATTCATTTGGCAATGTAACCACAAAGGGATGAGCCATCCCAAGTGATTTAAAACAGTGATCTGAACATCCTTAGAAGGATGTGCCCCCGAGGATGAAAATAATTGCAAAAAATCTTAAACTGTTTTTAGCAATTATGTCATTGATGGTAGTCTTGAAATCAGACTGTTTGTGTGATACATAATAAATAAAACTAGTAATTATGTTGGTGTTATTGAGTACTGGGATTTTGGGCAGGGAGGATGGATGTTAAGAGATAGATACATGATCAGTGATTTTGAATTAAAGCTCTGTGGTCCTGATTCTGAATTGGAAGTGTCATTATTAACTCATGAGGTATTTTGTGTATATGTATGGGCATACATTTATGTGAACATATGCATGCATGTGTGTATGTTTGTGTGTAATACTAGCTTTCTCCATCAAAAAACTGCAGAAACAATGACCAATTCAGTAGCAGTGAACACCTGTAGTACCGTGGTTGCTGTTCCTAGATACCATCTTTATCTAAAATGAAAGAACTTCTTTAAATATGGCTGATTCCTGGTCAGGGGTAAGAAGTATACAAAATGAACCTACAATATTTTATCATTCTAGAGATCAAGGAAAATATCAAAGATTGCTAGGGTCGTGTTGAAAGAAGTCAGGAGCCAACTCTAATGGACTTCTGCTGGATAAAGCTGGAAGAGTTTAAACATCAAAAAGAATAACTGCAATGAATTTCAAAATATTGGATATGTTTACATCCATGGATTCATAGTAAACAACTCCTCCCAAGTTCATGAATCAATTTTCTAAGATCCAAAACTCAATTTTCTAAAAAAATTGGTGAATAAAGGGAAAAATTAGTACTTAGCTTGCTTTCTTATATAAACAGTACCAGAGGATAACCAAATATCTGATGAGAAGAAGCTTAACTTTGTAGGAATCTTCCAGATAATAAATGAAGAAGGAATGATTGAATGAGAGTATTATCTTCATGCAACTATAATGAATTACTTGACTGAGGCAGTGATTATCAATATCAACTTTGTAAAAAAGAGAGACAGCCAGACATCATATCTCTCCTGATGGAAGTATACATGTTGTATTTGAAGTGGTATTGCCTGTCACTGCCCAAATTGAACCAGTATTAGACCAAGCGTTTGGTAAATCTATCAATGTCTAAGAAATGTGGATAGTAGAGGGGGAATAAGTTAAGTGATGCTATGGAGAGGCAGTCAGCAAAATCGAGACTTTGAGACACTCTACTGAACAAACGATGTGATTTCTTCAACAAATTAAATTGCAGGGAAGATAAAAGAGACAGGAAATCTATAGACTATAAGAAATCAAACTTACCAACCAATCATAGTGAATGTTCCCTGTGTTGGTACTGATTTAAAGAAACAAATTGTAATTTTAAGAAGATCATTTATAGGACAAATCAAGTGTATGAATAGTGAATGACAATATCAAGGAAATGTTGATTTTGGTGGCCTGTGACTTATTATGGTTATGATTTGAAAGGGAGAATCTTTGTCTTTTAGGGAAACATACCTAATTTAATAATGGAGTAGTAGAGTGGGAATTTCTAAACAATTTTATGGATTGGGGAAGTAAATTAGGGTATGTAAAGGTCAAGACTGGCCATGAATTAATACTTCTGAAGGTGGATTCTGGGTACATAGGGATGTCTACCTTTGCGTATGTTTGAAATTTTCCGTAATTAAAAGCATAAAGGAATAAAGAGTGAAAAACTGGTTTGGGTTGAAAATAGGTAGCCAGCATGTATTTCTTTGGTGATTCAGTGGAACTTTTTAGCTGTAAGATTTCTTTCCTGTAAGGAGGGCTGACTTTGAGCCTCATGTAGCTAGGTGGAGGAGCTTTAACTGACAGACTTCACTTGAGAGTGTGCAAGATACACACGGCTTGTTCACATGCAAGAAGAAGGGGGACTTCACTTTGAGCTTCAGAATTCTGTTTTAGGAAATTCTTTGCAAAGCAGCTCTTAGGTTTCATTTCAGAGTAAATGCCCTGGCTCTCCACCTCTGTGAGGGTGAGGAGTGTTCCAAAAATATGTCTTTGAGTAAGTTAGCCTGATTACTATTATATAGCCCACTGGGGACACATTTCAATATAAGATCTCTTAGTTTGGAGTATATCTATCTGTTTGAAAGCATCATTTCCATCAGACCACCTGGGAAATGGCTTTGTTCTTGCTCTTCTGCAGACCAGGAATACTTCTTTACAGGTAGGAGTAGAGAAAATGAAAAGTTGGCGTTTTCTTCTGAGAAAAGAAAAGATGCTATCGCCTCATGAAGCACATGTCTGATGAAGCTAAAACCGGAGCCTGATCTTTCATTTAGATTTCTAATAGTAATTGACCAGGTCTTGTATAAAGGACTATGTTAAAAGCTGACATATATTGGCTTTAGGCCAAATACTATGAAATGGAGACACTGGCTCACACTAAGGAAATAAATGAGTCTTTCAGTGGATGAAGTTAATAGATTAATAAAATAAAATAGTGCAGAGACTGTCAGATTTTTACATAGTGAAGTCGAAAGACAGGTTTGAGCAGTGAGATTTCCAGATTGGGAAATAACAAACTCGATGAGGTAGTAAAATAAAATACTAGTGGACAGAAAAGCGAGAGTTGAATGTGAGTGAGCCCTGGGCAAAGTATCTTTAAAATAAGAGATACAGACTGTCTCTGAAATAGTCTGAATCCCCTTTAAGCTGGGTTCTTTTTTTAAAAAAAATTATTTATTTATTCATGAAAGACACAGAGAGAGAGGCAGAGACACAACAGTGGGAGAAGCAGGCTCCCTGTGGGGAGCCCAGTGCGGGACTCAATCCCAGAACCCCAGGATAACGACCTGAGCCAAAGGCAGATGCTCAACTGCTGAGCCACCCAGGAGTCCCCTAAGCTAGGTTCTTTAACCACTCTATGAGTGCTGCACTGTTGAAGGCCATTGTTAACTCTGTGTTCTGCAAAAATACTGACGAACTCATGGATCAGTGACCAAACTCTTTATCTTTCTCCCTCTCCCTGCTGCAAACTAGCATCATCTTTATTTAGCATCTGTTTTTTTTTTCCATTGAAGTTCCTGGTAATGCTGTCTTTGCACTCCTTGTGCTCATAACCTCGAAATCATTATTTATCCAGGCATTCATTCAACACACATTTCTCAGTGCCTGCATCCACCAGGCCCTGTTCTAGGTGCTGGGGCTACTGTGGTGAACAAGATGATTGTGGTGGTCGCAGCATTCACAGGGTTAAGAGTGTAGCAGAGATCACTCACAGCCCCTCTCCTCTCCCTAGGGCTAATGGACAGGGTCAGTCCGGTTTCTCTCAACATTATCACCTTTTCCTTGGCATCTCTAAAAATCATCCTCACCACAGTCTGTCTTAGATGATCATTACGTGACTATCACTTCCATTAGGTCAGGAGCAGAATTCATTTCTTAATCTATTTTTCTTTCCCACCTTCTAAACCCTTATATATATGTTTTGTGTTTCCTGGTTTCAGGATGCAAGTATGTGATTTCTGATCAACACATACACACCAACACACACACACACACACACACACACACACAGATCAGCTAGCCTACAAAATCCCCTTTGTGTGCAGTGGTGAGAGACTTTAAAGCAGATGACCAGATGCCTTACACAGCACCATGCCTCTCTCAGCCGGCAGCTTGATGCCTTCCTCCCTATTTGTCAGTTTCCTACCAGGAGGACAGTGAAAATTTCATCTGCCTCCTTTCTCTGATATTGAGCGTTACTGTTAGAACTCTTCCACCTCAATTACAATTTTTATGGGGGGTTGCTTTTGAAAATAAAAAGTAGCTTTTATTCATAAAACTTCAGGGGTTCCTCCCAGAGAAATAGAAATAACAAACGGTTAATAAATATTTATAAAAACTTTTCAACTATTCTAAATGATATCAATAGAATCTTGAAACCTGGAGATTAATTGCCGTATAGCAAGCATCTGACATAAAAACAATAAGAATGATTGAGTACATCCAGGTACCAGGCACCAAGCCAAGTCTTTTATAGGGAATATGTTATTTAGTCCTCACAATTGTATGAGGTAGGTATCTTTCCTATCTCTGTTCTACTGCAGAGAAAGACCCTGAGGCATTAAATAATTTGTTCATAGCTATCAAGTGGTGAGTTTGAGATTTGACCGAATCACAACAATTATATCAAAGTATCAAATAGAATGCTTCCTTGCTTGGTTTTTCCTCCCTCCACTGCCCCCTCCTACCCCTTCCCTTTTTCCCTTTCTCTCCCCACCCCCCTTCTCTTTTTCTTTCTTTTGTGGCTAGCTTATAAACAGGTGTATGGAACCAGAATGTATGACTATATTTGGTATGGTGCTGTGGACAATTCATTTACCATGACATACTTCATTTTTAAAAAATAATATTCTGTTTCAGGGCACCTGGGTAGCTTAGTCGGTTGAGTGTCCAACTCTTGCTTTGGGCTCGGGTCACGATCTCAGAGTACGGGATCGAGCCTGGAGCCCTGAGTTGCTCCCTGCTAGATGGGGAGTCTATTTGAGAATCACTCTCTCCCTTTCTCCCTGCCTCTCCCATCTTTCCCCTCTCTCAAGTAAATAAATAAATCTTTAAAAATAATATTCTGCTTCAGATACTAATATTAATGTTCAAGTATCACTGTGTTTTTATTATTAGTGAACAGTGGTCACCGGTTGAACTTCAGTTTTTAAATTTTACTCTGCATGTAGTAAAGAAATACATTGTCTTATTACATAAATTACTCAATACAATTGAATTTAGATATTTTATTTTCTGTAGTGCATGGTACCATATTAAAAAAAATTCCCAACTCTAAATTTGTGGCATATTACAGAACTTTTTTTTTTAAACTTACAACTGTAAGAAACTTTGGAGGCACATTTTCTCAGAAGAGGAGCAGTTGGTCTTTGAATGTATGCCCATTTATATTTCTTACTGCAAGTCATTTACATTTACATGTTTTACTTATGGAGTCGTGCTCCTAAAATGTCAAATGCAATTATTATAGTTCGCAATAACTAGAAAAACTTCTCTCCAAATATTTTCCTCAGGAGAGAAGAGATTTCTTCTGGCTTGTTTGAGCTCAGTAGCCAGAGGCTTCCAGGTTATCTAGCTGTCCTCTGGCATCTTCACAGACCTTCTCCAGCAGAGTTGCATATAGTCTGCTTTTTTATTTTATTTTTATTTTTTTGAAGATTTATTTATTCAGAGAGAGAGGGGCAGAGACACAGGCAGAGGAAGAAGCAGGCTCCATGCAGGAAGCCTGACGTCGGACTCGATTCCGGGTCTCCAGGATCACACGACGGGCTGCAGGCAGCACTAAACCGCTGCACCACCAGGGCTGCCCTAGTCTGCTTTTTTAGAACCTCTCATTGGAAATCCCTCCCTTGAAGCTACCATGGGAAGCATGGGGTGGTCTGGAAGGCTGATCCACATGGAGATGCTCACTTCCATTTCAAAACTCTTGTGGTCACCAAGACTTTCCTAGAGCAGAATCCATATCTTTGAACTCCGTCGTTTGAAAGCCATTTCTCTAGACTAAAACAGAGCCTCTGGAATTATAACTGCATCTCTGTCCTGGTTTGTTTTGGCTTACCTATTTTTAGAGCAGGCTATCACAGAACATCTACTTCATGACTTTTATCCAGCTGGTATTTTTACTTAATACCTTATAGGTTTAATAATTTCTGATTTTAAAAGCCTCCACACCTACCCTCTTTTGTTTTATCTGCTCCATAAGCCCAGGAGTTAGGAAAAGAACTTTTGTTAGATGAAAAACTGCAGCCTGGAAGGAGTTTGGGGATTCATGTGATGACACAGCTGGTTGGAAAAGGAATCAAAACATCAGGTTAAAATTTGTGATTATTGGTCTGCACCTCTTGAGACTAGACCATGCTACTCATGTAGCACGTTTTCAAAATAGCACTCTTCATAAATTGGTCAGTTCAATTAATTTGAGTTTCTGAGGCTTTGCTGTATTGCCAACCCTTGACTTTTCCTAAAATGATGTTGAACCCCGCAATTCATTATGACTTCTGGGGCACAGCAGTTGCAGAAACTGCTCAAAGTATGCCGGGATGGAGATGCAATGTCTTAATAATTTTAAGACAAGAATCTTTTATTCCTGAAATAATTCTGTTCACTAATGTGATCAGGGAGCTCAATTTCAGTTTGACAGAGGTTTCAAAATAGAACTTCTTGAGGGAAAACTGCAATTAGATATTCATGGGTAATATTCTTATGTTTGTGAAGTAGAATGTTAATGAAGGGGAGATATTGATTTTATTTTAGCTTAATTATACTACATTTGCTGTTATATCTGTTGCAGATTGTAAAGAACTTGATATCGTTACTTTGCCTTTTCTTCTTGTTCCGTACCTATTGTGCTTAAAGGCATAGAATTCTTCAGAACCTGTAGCAGACATAACATTAAATGTAATATACCTGTTGGGAGTAGCCAAATAAGATCCTTAACAAAGTTCCTTGTGCGAGTACTTAGTTGCAAAATAATGTCATTGTCTTTACCTTCCTGTCTTTGCAAGTTCTCATCGGGACTATGGATCTCTGAGAGATTTGGAATCAGAAACACAGAATAGCAGAAAAGTAGCCAGCCCATCACGCCAACCAAAATTATTAGCTTCCTTTTCCAAGTCTTCTGCAGTTTCCTTCTTTACCCAGTATTTGGAGATTAAGAATTTCCATTTTGTGGAGGGTGGCTGTTGTCAGTAGGCTCCTCCTGGGTGAATTAAAGAGGTAATAGAAATTGTTTGCAAGCTGATGCTAGAAAGCAGCAGAGACTAACATGAGACATGGCCCTGTTGTTTTTCTGTTATCAAATGTTGTGGATAATAACAATCATTTTGATCACCTCCATTTTCTTGGAAAATGATTGAATTGAAAATATAAGCTTGGAAATTACAGAGTGCTATGTTAAAGCCTTGGGCGGGGGGGACTTGTAGAGAAGTTGATTTTTGCCTTTGTCTAGGTCTGGCGTCATGTTCCATGAGGGGAAAGCTAGGGCAGATCATGTGGGTTTCTACAGGGTCATGGCCCAGCACCAGTGACCCAGGAGACTTGGATGCTTCAGGGTGGAAAAGTTTTTGGATTATCTTCACTTTGCTCACTGTGTCTCTGGGGAATTTGCTGTGGGTACCCGGGGTGTTTATTCACTTCCCTCCCTGGTCTGAGCAGTTATATTAACCCCATCCTTTCCTCAGCACACTTACCATCATGGCCTCTTCCTGTTTACTTGGTTGATTATTAACTATCTTCTTAAGGAGAATACAGACTCCATGTGGTTAGGGATCTTATTTCCTCGGCTAAACCCACAGAGCCCCAGCACAGGGTAGAGAATCTGGTAGATATTTAATGAATTTATTGAGTGAATGAACAAAAAATGTGTAGTTGTATAACATTTCTCACTTTCACAGTTTAAAAACACACAAGTTTTAGATGTATTACATAGTTCATCATGATATTCTAAAAACATGGATTTCAAGAGATTGTGTATTTATAGTTTGTTTTGAAGGTATTTAACATATATGTTAAAGAGTGCACTTGTCATGATGAGCACAGGGTGATGTATGGAATTGTTGAATAACTCTGTTGTACACCTGAAACTGACAGATCCCTGTCTGATAACTCTATGGAATTTATTTATTTTTATTTTTTTAACTCCATGGAATTTAAATAAAAAAATAAATGTATGATCTTAATAGCTAATCATAAAAATGAGGAATTGTGCTTGAAGACAAGTGGGCTAGGATCAGCCAGTCACCAATTTGGATATTGCAGAATGCTATCTGTCCTATGACTACACTCAGTTCCTTTCTTTTTTAAAAAAATATTTTTATTTATATATTCATGAGAAACACAGAGAGAAAGACAGAGACATAGGCAAAGGGAGAAGCAGGCTCCTTGCAGGGAACCTGATGCAGGACTTAGTCCCAGGACCCTGGGATTACAACCTGAGCTGAAGGCAGACGCTCAACCACTGAGCCGCCCAGGTGCCCCTCACACTGACTTTCTTAGTGTAAAATTGGGATAATAATAACTATTTTGGGTGCCTAGCTGGCTCCCTCGGTTGAGCATCCAACTCCTGGTTTCAGCTCAGGTGGTGATCTTGGGGTCATAGGATCAAGCTGGGTGTGAGGCTCTGTGCTCAGCGGGGAGTCTGCTTGGCTCTCTCCATGTGCTCCTCCCCCTGATTTGCACACACTCTCTCTCAGTCTCTCTCTTTCTCAAATAAATAAATAAAATCTTTAGAAAACAATAATACCTGTCCTATCCATTTAGAATAGTTAGAAAGATTTTTTTTTAAATTTCTTATTTATAGAGTGCTTTAACATTTACACAGTGTTTTCTTATGTATGCCTCAGAGCACCTGGTGAAGTAGGTATGATTATTTGTCTTTTATAGAAGAGGATCTTGATTTCTGATATTCCAGAGCTAGTGAGTGGCAAAGGTGGAACTCAGACTGAGGCCATTGGCTGCATATTTGTTATTCTGTCTTTGGCATGGCAGCTGACCGCTCACTGTACCACAGCAGAGGGATGGACACCATTCTGAATATTCTAAAGTGCTAGAGAATACATTCTTACCATTACAACTTTTAACCATGCTGAGTTTTACGTATATAAGTTTGCTGTATATTCTTGCATAATACTTGATTAAGCACCTGAGTGGCATACAAAAACACATAAATCTACACCTTACATAATTTTTTCAGTAGCACTTGTTCAATTCCCAAATGTTTTATTTTACTTGAATTGCAAGGTGGTGAAAATAAAGGCACTTGAAATGATTTAGCTTCCTGAATTTGACCCTATATCTCTTTCCGTTTGCTTTTGCTGATCATGCTTTTGGTCATGTGAGGGTATTTATCATGTGATATTTGCATTTGGAAGCACTTATTCACATATATAGGGTCCATCTGCTCCTTCCAAATTGGGCAGAGATGCTAAAATAAAGTGGAATCAGTCTAAATGGAGTGATCTACAGTATGTATGCACGTATCTGTACTTATATGTGTGTGTCTATGTCCATGTGTGTTGTGTGTATATATATTTTGTATGTGTAAATGGTATGTGTATATAATGTGCATATGTACAAATACACAGATATGTATATGTGCACACATGTACATATATATGTGTATATGTAATTTTTTTCCTTTTGGTGATGAGCAAACAGTCTGATGATTTTTCTCGAGCCATCACCTTTCATGTGTGCACTATAAACAGATGAGGCTCTCCTAAAGGCTCTCTCTTTTGTGCAAAAAGAAAGAAGAAAAGGAAATTGGCTCAGAGCACTATGAATACCTGCTCTGTTTTCTACATTTCATGGTACAAGAAAGGTGGAGCTCCAGGGATTTCATTAGAATTTGCTCTGCCCATTCTCCTTAACCACAGAAATCCTGAAGGAGCCAGCATACGTGATGGTGGATGATGATTGAATGCTTCTTTAACCTGGCTCTAGTGACTTTTCTCCTGCTGAGCCTTACGGCCCACGTACACAATTTTAAACTTTGACTTTACATTGTTATGCGGGTGGGTGTTATGTGGAGGGGTCCTGAAAGCTTGATGTGATTCGAACTAATGTCCGGATGCCTTTCCACTAAGGACACCTTTGTGTATACAAAACACTGTAGGACTTAAAACCTTATCTAAAGATATTTGAAATTCTAAGTAAATGGTGTACATTAAGGTCACTACTTTTCATTATTTTTGACTCTGTGGGCGAATGTGTAAAACACTTCTCTGAGGAAAGCTATGCTTTCTTTTTTATCCTCCTGAATGTTCCTTCAAGTATCTATTTCTAATCAGACTCTATGATATATAAGCCTCTTTTCCTTGTTTTAGTTCTATGTGTGGATACTCATAACTCTCGGCATATGTTCTTCACCTTTACTCACGTGGATTGAGGGAGCATCTTTTATTTTATTGTCCTTCGGGTGCAGAGATGATGGCATGAAGGTGGATGGGTGGACATGATCGAAGAGGCCACTTGGATGAACAATTTTGGTGATGCAATTTGCTATGAAAACTGCTCCTTGGTTTGTGGCACAGGACTCTGAGCTATGATAGATCCAATTTACTTCCATTTCCACAATCTGTCTACCACCGTCCCTACCAGGGAGGCATCTCAACACGTTCTCCAGTTATGTGGCAGCGGCAGCTGCTGCTTATCGGCATTTTGCAGGGAAAAGCACACCCTTTGAGCTTCTGCTTCAATGTGCCTTGCAAACGCTTTTCTGCTGGCTTTTGTACTTACCTAAATTTGTTCACCTTGAGGCAACCTTTGTGATACCACATTTCTAGCCCATATCTGGTTGAGTGAATATACTGCTGAGAACACTATTTCCAAGCTGATCAAATGATTTATAACAGAAATAACCATCATTTACTGAGCACCTGTTAAGTGCTAGACATCTTACCTATGCTATCTCATTCATACTTCCCCAGAAATGTAAGACATGCTCCCTGTTTTACAGATGAGGAGATTGAGATTCAGAGTGTCGGTTTGCACAAGGTGTCTCAGTTAGTAAGTGGAAGAGTTGGTTCAGGACCAGTGTCTCTCTGATTCCAAAGCCCAAGTGTTCTGTGATGTGACATAGTGCCCATGGCTTTCACCTTGGACTGCATCACAGGTCCTAGCACTTGATTTTGGCTCTCTGACTCTCCTTAAGGAAGTATGACTCAGTGATTCTTTTATTATTATTATTATTATTATTATTATTATTATTATTTATTTACGATAATCACAGAGAGAGAGAGAGAGAGGCAGAGACACAGGCAGAGGGAGAAGCAGGCTCCATGCACCGGGAGCCCGACGCGGGATTCGATCCCGGGTCTCCAGGATCGCGCCCTGGGCCAAAGGCAGGTGCCGAACCGCTGCGCCACCCAGGGATCCCCCTGACTCAGTGATTCTTATGACCAGTTTTTAGGACTCTCCTTGTAGTATATCTCTTCTACTTCGGTGCATTGTGGATTTGTCACCTTTTAGTGGCAGATCAATGCCGTGTTGGTGTTCTGTTCTGTCTGCCAGCCTACTGAAAGCCATGTTGGCTTTCTGATTGTGGCTGGCTACTTCTTGATCTGTTAGGCTGCTGTCCAAGAGCTTGCTCCCCAGGTAGCAGAATGTAGTGACAATTTCTTTCTCTCTATTGCTAATAGACACCTGTAAACTGAGTTTCCATTCTTCTAAGCAAAGGGTGGTGTCTCTGCTGATCCTCTTTGGGCAACAATCAACTTTTTGGCACTCAAGTTGTAATCATTTCATTTGTAGAAGGCTGCTGGTGATGGAATTACTTATATATATTGTATTAAAAACAGGTATATTCTTGTTTTCTGTGTCAGCATTGGCTCACAGGAGTGGCATCTGCTCACATCTCTGGGTTGATCACTTAAATCCTGTCACAAGTAATGCTAACCATATATTCTGTTTTATTTAACAAACTTTAGAGTTCTACTGTTATATACAGGGCTATGGTTTAAGTAAGTATGATGTGTATAGTAACTTTTAGATAAACTTCAATACCAGTCTTCATTATAATTTACATATAACATTCTTTTCATTTCAAAATCAAAGTAAAATTTCCAGAAAATTAAGTAAAGCCTTGGCCAAATTTTTAGATCTTTTCTGAGTCATTTTCCTTGTCAGTAAAACAGAGATAACATATATGCTTTTTATTTAGGCATTCTTAATGCAAGGAAATATATATAAAGTGCCTTGTAGTATGCGTCTGGCATATTACTGATCAAAATGGCCTTTCTCTTCCTCTATAAGCTGTGAATCCTGCAAAATAATTCTTAACCCATTTTCTTTGCATGCTTACTTTTATCACTATAGTTATCAACATATAATTGTTACTGTTATCGAATGACTGCATTTAGGATACTTATTGTCCTTTAATTGTCATTAAAGAATATAGATATGAGAGTCTAGGTTACTTTGTATGCTAATTTAAAAGCATTCTCCCAATATACTAGTTTATATTTTATTTAATTTTTGATACAAATTTTAAGATCCGTATTGCCACAGCTTAAAAAAATATGTAGCTATAGCCAGCAAAGATAAACTTCTTAATATAGGTATTTATATTGTCCTATTTGAGGAACTCATTTTGATCAAGCAAGAATGGAAAAAGTGTACTTCAGTTCATTTTTCTTCATCTATAATTTTCTCTAAATCAAATTCCATGACTCGATTAAATCTATAGGAATTAATAGGACTGTAAAATAAATGAAAATTGATTATTTTTATTATTATTACTTTAATTTTAATGCTCCTTTATGTTTATAGTTTTATTGAGTTTTCTTTCAGAGGAGCTTAAGAACTACGGGCTTAAAACTGAAAGCATTCAAGACAGAGGTAGTGAATGGGGGGCTGAATATAAGATGGCAAAATAGATCACAGGGGTCATAATAGAGTCTGTGACAGCAGATTCAATTGAATCTTATTTAATAGCGAATATAAATTCTTGGATTATTCATCGTTTAGTTTTCAGTTGGACATATGCCACTACGTAAGGTGTAAATCACATCCTCTTGGCGAGACTCCTTTCTAGAAAAGGATGTAGGACTGTAATCTCAAGAGTTGTTGGGTGTGGAATTTGTCCAGGAAGATGTTGTCTTGGAGGTCTGCATGTTCTTACTTTGATCCCAGAGTCCTTCATTGTCTTCTGGGGATCCTGGAACCAGTCAACATTTGCTGCAGTGATAACCCTCACTGGCAAAAAATGTGTTTCTTGTTCATGTTCCTTGTGGCTTTTGTGGATTGCCTGTGGGTCTGTATATCCTACCATCTGGTTGTCCAGGCTGAATTACTGTGGGTCTGTTCCATTTGTGTTATCATTCTGGAACACAGACCAAAAGGAGCAGCTCCTATCTGGGACAGCTCCTGGCAGTGTGAATGAACCCAAGAAGCTGAATTGAGCACACAATTTGATTTAAAGCCATGACTTGATGTGACATGCTTCATGCCTGCTCACAGGCCATTGGCTAAGGCAAATCACCTGGCCAATCTCACAGGGCAGGGGTAGGGCAGAGACAAGAGGGGAAAGTGGATACTTGTGAGCAGTGATGCAATCCACCCCACATTGACACTGATCTTCTGGACCCTAGATGTTAAGAGATAAATTAGGTGATAAAAATTTATAACATATTGTGAATTCCCTCACCTGGCATTTATTGAACCATGCAGTAGACTGTAAGTGTTAAAAAGATAAATGGTCCAAACTTGATGTCCAAATGAAACTTATATAGCATTTTATAGGATCAGATGTGTGTGCAAGTAACTGTAACATATCCATCCATTCATTTGTTGATTTGTGCAATAAATACTTATTAGGTATTTACTGTGTGCCAGGTGCTGTTCTAGGTGTGGGCTCCCTTGCCTTCTTAGCTTTCCCCTCTGCCTGGGCACTTGCCTTCACTCCCAGGCCTTCGTCTGTAGATGGACGACTGAATCCATCTGCAGATACAGACTCTGTTATGAGCTGCATATTAAGTACCTCAGAGATGGTAACTATGCTTTTATTGGTAATATGCTTCTAGTACCTCATGTTAAAAATGGAACTCTTCGTGCGTCCCAAACTTTGTGTCCCTAGGAGTTTCCCACCCATTCATGCATTCAGATTTATTCATTTATTTATTCCTTCAGCACGTATTTACTGAATACTTACCATATGTTAGGTGCTGCTGGAGCTATGGGAGGCTTGGCAATGAACAGAGCAAGACTCTTGCTTTCCTAAGAGCATTCAGTTAGGAGTGGGGGAGATAGCAGGTAGCAGGCGATAAATAAAGAAACTATATGCAGTTAATGAGAAGTACTGTGAAATAAAAATTAAAAAAAAAGCAGATTGAGTGGTCAAGGAAGGTCTTTTGAGAAAGTGGCATTTCAGGAGGGACCTGATGGACAAGAAGGAACCAGCAAGGTGAATCTGGGGAACATCCCCTTCAGGTACAAGGGAGAACTAGGTGGGGATAAGCTTGAGGTATGCAGGAGAATGCAGCAGCGTGGTGAGTGATACTGAGCTAGTTGGGGTTTGAGAGGTGGCTGGGACCCAGACATGATGGGCTCTAAAGGCTGTAGTAGAAGTGGTCCAAGAGTGATGAAAAGCCATTGATATGGCCTCCCACCATCAAGCCAGAAGCCTAGGCCTCATTCTTGATTCTTCTTCTTCATTCCTGTATCTAATCCATGTCTATGATTTTCTCTTTCCCCAAAATGTCTCAGAACTTCCACCTCACTGCCTTTTGTCCAGTCCATGCCATTGCCATTTGAGGTGGCTTTTGGCTGGTCTTCCTGCCTCTAGACTTGCCCACTTCCAGCCTGGTCTCCATCTCACTGCCAGAGTGATCTTTTCAAAATGCAGCTTTGTTCAAGTCAGCCTCAGCATAAAGACCTTTTGATAATTCCAGTCGCCCCTGGTGACTGCTCTGCTGCCCATCCAACACCCCGCCCCCCCGCCCTCCAAAGGAGCTAATCTTTTAGCCCTGCTGCACTGCATACCTGTTGTCCTCTGAAGGACCTCTTTCAAATCCATGACTAGTCTCTGTCCACATGTAGTCTCTATGCATTCTCTTCCTTCTGTTCCCATTCCCACAGCTTCATGACTTCAGTTCTCCTTCCAGGTCCTGGTGTAGATTTTCCTGAAAGATCTGCCCGGGTTCATTACCTCTCTTCTGTGCACTCATTACTTCTTGTGTGTTGTTGCTTCCCATCTTAGCATCATTCCATAGTTTACTCATCTGTCTTCCCATCAGAGAGAGGGTGAGCTCTGTCTTACTTTTGTTCATGAAGGGCTTTGCACGGTGTCCAGAACTAGATGTTTAAAAAAAATCTGTTGATTGAACAAATGAATATGTGTGTCTAATTCAAGCAGCCAAAAATGTGACTATTTTGTAGAGCACCTTCTATTTGAGTGTTTACAAATAGAAGGTGCTCTACAAAAGCTAGCTGAGTTAAATAAAGCTGGGGGACATGAGTCATTTCTTGCAACAGAATTGGAAGTAGGTGAATAAAAAGAAAAAGAGAGCATCTCTTCAAGATAGAGCAAACGTAGCTGAGGGCAGCAGAGAGATTATTGAGTCTGGGGTCAGAGCACCAGAGGTGAGTCTTTAATGTGATTCACTGTGTGACTTTAGTCAATTAACTTACCCAGCACATGTGCAGGAGCCAGAGAACTGGGTTCAAATCTGGATCTGGAGCATTTTCTAATTGTGACTATGGGCAAATTACTTATCCTCTGGAGAATGGGAAAGCCAGTGCTACCCACCTTGTAGGACTGCTATGAGGATTTTCTTTTTAAAATCCAGCATACTTGAGGTGTACTTGACAAAATGGTAAGATTAAATTTAAAGTTTACATCATGGTGATTTGATACATATGTATACATTGTGTAAAGAATCCCCTCATCTGTTTAATGAACACATTCATAACCTCACATATTTATTTATCTTTTTAATTTTTGGGGGGTGAGAATATTGAAGTTCTACTCTCAGCAAATTTTCAATTATACAGTATAGTGTAATCAACTGTAGTCACCATGTTTTACATGAGATCCTCAGACCTTACTCATCTTAGAGTTGAAAATTTGTACCCTTTTACCAACCTCTCCCTATTTCCCCTACCCCAGCGTCTGGCAGCTACTTTTCCACTTTTTGTTCTATGAATCTACTTCCCCCCCAGATTCCATATAAATGATAATACCACGGTATTATAATGATATAATAATTATAATGATAATTATCATTTTCACCCTCTTGGGTGGCTCAGGTGGTGAGACAACTGAATCTTGATTTTGGCTCAGGACATGATCTCAGGCTTGTGAGATTGAGCCCCATGTAGGGCTCCATGCTCAGAGGGGAGTCTGTTTGAGATTCTCTCTCTCCCTCTACCCCCTACTTCTGTACTCTCTCTCAAATAAAGAAATAAATCTTAAAAATGATATTATGCAGGATTGTCTTTCTCTGGCTTATTACACTCAGCATTGCTGTCAGGATTAAATGAGATAAGGAGATGCTCACAGAAGTGCCTGACAAATATTACTATTGTTATCTTAGTACTAAAATAGAGATAGGAATATTTTCATTAAGAATTATAATGTTGATCAAGTATGATGGTTTTTTTTTTTTTATGATAGTCACAGAGAGAGAGAGAGAGAGAGAGAGAGGCAGAGACATAGGCAGAGGGAGAAGCAGGCTCCATGCACGGGGAGCCTGATGTGGGATTCGATCCTGGGTCTCCAGGATCGTGCCCTGGGCCAAAGGCAGGCGCCAAACCGCTGCGCCACCCAGGGATCCCAAGTATGATGGTTTTTAAAAGGCAATATTGATAGCAAATTAATATAGAAATATATTCAGTTAGAATGAGTGTTAGGCTGGGAAGAAGTAAAAAATAGGGCAATATGTGGCAAGTTTGAAGGAAAGAATTTTTGAACTCTCCCAGAAGTATTGTGGTGCTCAAGAGCCTTTTGAGAGGTCCCTGAGCATCCTTCTCCATCCTTCAGTGCTGTTTCATTCTTCTCTCTGGCAGATCACAGATGCTAAGTCCATTACCTCTTCCACACAAGCCCTATCTCTAGCCCTTCCTTTGGTCCTCTGATACCTTTGGCTGCAGGTTTCGATTTAGAGCCACAGGAGAGAAATCAAGGTTGCCACAGTCCAGAGATCTCTCTTCTTAGGTTTTGGATGAGATTAGATGAACCCAAAGAATTTTCTGACCTTTACCCTGTCACTGACCAAACTGCTCATGCGTTTGTGAATAGACTCATCCACTCAAAGCTCAAGGAAATCAGAAGGAACTTGGCCTGACGGTTCAATTTCATTCAGCTCCTTCTATAGGGTACTTCATTCTATATGTCTTACAGATGTCATTAAGGTAGTGCATAAAAACATGGGGAATAAGTGGTTGAGTAAAGGCAGAGGATAAAAAAAATGAAGGGAGCTTTGGTGTAAGTTTTGTCTAGGAGCTTGACACTGGTGATGGGGAATTGAAGGATAAACAAAAGTGCTGAACTCTCAGAAAAGGCAATTGATTTGAGGAGGTTGGAGGCTGTGTTGTGGATATGTCATAGACATTTAGGATAATACTGATTATAGGTATGCTCTTCCAAACTGGAGATCGTTCAGATTGTAAAATGAAGTCAGAGGAGAAAGAGAGAAGAAGGGAGGGAGGAGGCGAGGGAGGGAGTGGGGTGGGGGGGGGGAGAGAGAGAGAGAGAGAGAGAGAGAGAGAGAGAGAGAGATAGGGGTGGAGGAGGCTGCAAAGAGCAATGACCTAGCCTCTGGCTTCAAGGTGGTGGGTGCTCGTGTAGTATTTGAGTGTGCATTGCATAAGTGTACAGGGCATTTAGAGAGAGGCGTAGTGAAGTTTCTTCTGGGATTTCACTAAGCCCCTTTCTACCCATCTTATTATTTTGGAAATTGAATAAACTCTTTCAGGACACCAGAGCTAATTAATACACTTGGTAATCTGCGACTTCATTAAGTGGAACTCCTTGAGGATCCCATGAAGCTTCAAAATGTGCATTCTAGGAATAATTGTATTGCTTTTCAGTAATAATAACAATAGATGGGAGTGGTTGGACATTGCTCATGTGCTAGGCACTGTGCTCAGAGCTTTATCTAATTCTCTGTGAATCTACAGAGCCATCCTGGGGGGATGATTGTCCCTAGCCTGTTCTCAAAGCCTTGGTCCCCTTATTGGCTGCCATTTCACATATTGTAACTGTGTCCCTGGCGTCCTCATCTCATTATCTATATAATATTGTAGAACAAAGAAGACCCAAAAAATCCACTCACAGGAAATGTATTGTGTCTGCCTAAACCTGATTGCCATGAAACCAAATCAAAAGTCAATATAAAAAACACAGAACACATTTGACAATATTTAGTCCTGGTCTCTGAATTTTAAAAATATCTCCTTAGATGCATGTTGTCAATTTTCACCCCAAGGAAATACGGAGGTCTCTCTTTTCTAGACTTAGCTTTTTATTCAGAAAATACATCTTATTATGTTCCTCTTACTTCTTTTTGTTTCCTTTAGCCTCTCATGTAATGGTTATCTATCATTCCTGTTAGGTAAATTGATCCCATTTCCAAACTTTAATTAGCATTTTGTTATTGATTACGCTTAGAGGTCATGTGCTTTTCATGGAATTAATGAGAATATTATGTGTAATGGTTATTTTAAAAGGCAATTTTATTGATTTCAGAATAAAACCATTACATCCTTCAAGAGAGCAATACTTTGGCGGGGGGAGGGTGTGTGTGGAAATGATGCCTTCACTGTTACTAGTTCAAGATTTGTCGCTAGTTTCAAGGATTTTCTTTTTGAAATGTCAAAACTAAAAAGGGAAACAAAAATAACATTAACAGACCCATGTAGGAAATTATATTATTTGAGGATGTCAAATTGGAAGATGGAACATGTTTTTTTGCAGACTTTCCTGCTTCCTGAAAATAGCAATGAATAACGGAGACAATCTTTAATGCCATCTTTGAGCTTTTGCTTGATAAAAAGAACTGCTGTATAGCTTCGAAGGTTGTTGTTGTTGTTTTTTTTTTTAAAACTGCTTTGCAGAAATAGTTTATCCTTTCCAGAGCATCTTCTTGTCTCCACGCATAAGTGCACTCCCAGTGGCATGCTTAATCCATCTTCACAGCCCTACATATCTTCAAGTATGTGCATAAATTCTGTCAGGAAGGAACTACGACCTCATCGTGAATAACTGCAGGCAGCGCTGTGCATGGGGCTCTATTGCCTGATGTAAAACATGGCCCTGGATGATCACTCTCTACTTGGTTAGTTAGTGTGGTAAGGTTGCATGGGAGCTCCTCGCCATGGTGGTCACCATCTGATGATCCATGGCAGAGTCAGTGCCCAAAAAGCGTCACTTGCCATAAATTGTCATCCACAACCCCCATACCCCATCACTCCAGATGTTCAGAGTCAGCTTAAATCAGTCATCCCTCTCTGCCTCAGTTTCCTCCTTTGCCAAATGGAGGTTTTATTGTATCACAATTGTAAATTAATTATGGGATTACCTGAAATAGAGCACCCAGAACATCTCATGCGCCGTGTGGCACGTAGTAAAAGACACTCTCAATAAATGTTAGTTTATGGCAGTTTTTTTTTCTTGGTTCTTCAGCATAAGCCTGAGTTCATCAATCTCAGGAACCATGTGATTTCTTCTTATTTTAGATCTGCTTTTACTCGTGTGCTCTGTTCCTGAAGGGCAAGGCGTAATTTTGTACTCTTCTGGTATGTTCCTGAGAGCACAGATGTGAGTGAAAGTGAAAAACGATTCAGTGTGAAGTGTCATGGTGGGCCAGCACGTTAACTGCTTCCTCTCTGTAGGGCCTATGAAAGGCTGGGGCAGCCACCACTGGCCGCCCACAGAATTACTGGAGCCAACCTCCCAGAAGGGCCTGCATCCCACCCTGTTAGTCAGATTTATCAGCTGCTGTGTCCCTCTTGGTCTCCACTCTTTGGATTGTGACCCATTGCCTGTTGGGTTTCTGATTGGCATCTCCTTACATGCCTCCCCTCAAGATATCCCCTCAGCACTCTACTGTCAGGAAGAGGAAAGGTGTGTTTATGAAAATCCCCACAACAACCCTATTACCATAAACATTTATTATCCTCTTGTGCATTTGATACTAAACAGCATAGAGAATAGAGAGAATAAAATAGCATAGAGAGAATAAATAACTCCCCAAGGCTCTAGGACAGATTAATTATTTCCTGGGCCTTGAAGACCATGTTGATGATGGTTGGTGACTTTGGTAACTGTTCAGGGACTTAGGAAGACAGTGGTGTGACTGCTTACCCTCTGGCATGGTAGTACCAGTAGGGGGAGAGCTGTCCTAGGCAGGAGAGAGAGATCTCAGGGGGATCTTTGCAAGAGGATCAGGAGTGAAACACAGCTCCACAGATGAGACTGATACAGTCAGTTTCTACCCAGTAATCATTTCTCCTTCTTTATTTGTTTCAGGATCCTGATATTTAGCTACCCCTTTTGCTATGGGATGTAGACGGCTTTTCCCAGCTTTCCTTGCAGCTAGGTGTGGCCATGTGACATTTCTGGTCGGTGGGTTGTAAATTAAGTGTTGATGAGGCTTTTGAGATTATTGCATCCTCAGTAGGATGCGTTTTTTCTGTTCAGACTTCCCTTCTCCTGGCCCATGACTCTGACGATGAGATGACCTTGAGGGTGTGAAGCCATGCACTAGCAGTTTGGTTCCCTGATGACACCAAGAGGCTGTCAAACCAGATCTGAACTGCTTCTCTGGACTATGTTGTGTAAGAAAGAAAGAAACTTCTTTTTCATCACCAAGTGTGTACAAGAAACACAGTTAAGTCCGTGTTAAGTCTACAGTTAAGTGAAATAGTATTTAGAAGAAAACTATAAAAATATAAGAGGGGAGAGAAAAGGCACAAGGGACAGTGGAAACAGGCATGAAGGGTCAAACAAACACCAGGGAATCTGCCCAGTGACCCGGTGATCCTGAGGAAAAGACAGAGGAGCTCTTGGCATTCCAGAATTCAAGGTATAAAGGGGATAGGTGAGCCAGCTTTCTGTATCAGCCACTACTCGGTCCAAGACCTAGGAATCAACTCTGAACTAGTGGCTCACCCATTTATTGTCTGACCCCCTTTAGTCATGAGGCCACTGAGAGTGACAGAAGTGGACTCAGCATTGGGAAGTACCAACCACATGTGCAAACCTACCTTTTGGGCGAAGGGCCATGTGGCTTATATTTGCTCATTGCTACCAACTACCACTGCAGGGGACCCTGGGAAAGTAAAACCCCAGCTTTCCTGCCATAACTGCTGGGCATCTGGCAAGGGCCACAGTGGAGTCCCCTTCAGCCTTATTGTTCATCACTCTCAAACCCTACAGTGCTAAATTGATTCATGCTCCATATGCCTGTTTTCTTTTGATCAATGCTACAAATCAAAGGCCCTCTGTTCACGCATCATACCCAAACTATTATCTTCATGAACCAACCCTTCACTCTTCTTTCTTCCTGTTCGTTTTACATACCCAAATATTTTTCCATCTTCTTGACTTGAATTGAAACCTGGCGGGTCCCCAAGGCTGTGGCTTCTCCCATACTCCTCTCAATGGTCAGCTGTCAGTCTTCTCATAATTTTTGTTTCTCAGGGTTAAGAAGTGCCTTCTTTGCTCTGAAATGCAATTTTCTGGCTAGTGTGTCTGCACCATCCTGAGGCTCATGTCCCTGGCTCTATTCCTCTTTCTCTCTGTGACCTCCAGATGGATCTATGTGATTCATGGAGCACTGGTTCATTGGCAGTAATTTACATATATTGAATAGTAGATGATAGGAATTTTCTTTGGCTTTTAGGGCTAAACTACATCTAAATGCTAATAATGTATAAATTAATTTGTTTTATTGAGTTAAAATGGGACTTTAGCAACATGAAATTGTATGTATTTTCAATATATACAGCTGAACAATTATAGTGAAGAGGTGGTTTTGCATATTGGGTATATATTGCTTTACTTAAAAAAGGAATGACCACAGAGGATCTCTTGATAGTTACATATCTCAATTATATTATTTATAAAATTAATTATAAGGTCACTGGATAGGAATGTGTAGGCTATTATGTAGCCAGGTACCTAGTCAGCATTACTTCATTTTAGTAATTGAGTATTAGCGATAAAGAAATGAGAACCATTACACATCTATTAATTTTTGGTTCTGATTTCTATATCACTTCTGTGTATACGATTTAATTTTTAATTTTAGAATGTAGACTATAACTTGTTTAAGACAAGGCTGAGCCTCTTTCAAGTTATAAAATGCTTTATTTTAAAATTTGACATGAAAGTAGAAGGTAGGCCTACCAGGATATGACCCATTGGTAATCTTGTTCATATTTAGTGAGAAAAGCCTAGCAATACCTTTTAGCCAGTGTCAGAGTCAAAAGACACGCAGATTCTGGTTTCATGTGATTGTTTGAATAGTTTGCTAGCAGTCCCAATGAACATAAGATTAAAATTAAACTTTCTCAGAGTAACAGACTTCTTTGCCCTTTGCCAGGAGTGAAAAAGATTTTCTGACACTGATAATTAATTACATCCATGCGTTTCAGGTCTCCAAATAAGAACTACAGATCATGTTTAGTTCCATACTGTCTATATAACTGTAACTTTTATTCATTCCTAGCCTGGTCCCACCTTATCCTTTTTTGTGTGTGTTTTAGTGCTACCCATGGACCTATCAGGACAAAGCCCAGGCCAGAAAACTTATGGCTGTGAGTTCATGGCAGGTGGCCATGGTATTCTGCTTGGTTATCTCTGAGATTAGGGACACAGTTGATAAATGCCAGCCTGCCAAGCATTTATTACCAGATCCCAGCTGTGCTTGGGGCTGGGTGTGTATCCCTCAGACGGCTGTATGCAGATGCACCTGTTTCACTCTGAGCTCTGGCATGTCTCAGAATTTCTGATGATGGTGGCTAAATAGATGGAGCTATTTGGGGCCTGATGTAAAGGACAAAATTCCTTGCCTAAAAGGAAGCTTGGCCTGCAAAATGGCATCATCAGAAATTCAGATGAGAGCATATCTGCTTTCCAATTAGTTTTCATTTCAAATTTATAAATCCCTCGCATAGTGGAAGCCAGCCTAGATTAGGCTAGTTGGAATAATGATATCTTACACCCCAGGTTTCTGTGACTAATATTGGTCTTTACTTGTGAAACCCACAGGAAATTTAACAAAATAGAAAAATTTAGAAATTGATATAGAAAGTGAAGATCCATAATTTTTATGGAGAGTTGTGTTTTGGTGCCATTGCATGAAGGATGCTACATTAATTTTTAATTCCTACTGCATAGTATCTCTTCCAGTACTCAAGAGACACAGTTCTATGAACCATATAATATGTTGGTGTTAACACTATTCTTAGAGTGTAAGCTTCATATGTGCCTGGAAAGATACTAAATAATGGACTGACGACTCGCTGTATCACTTGCTTTTATAGCCCTCAGCAAGCACCATGTGGAAACGACATAAATGCATTTTCATGAAATTGATGAGGGTGGATATTTAATACTTACCAGGTAATGAGAGTGCATGGTTTCATCATAAAATAGATTTCCATCTATATATTTGTTGAACTTATTCAGTATAAATGCACAAGATAATTCTTGTATGCATATGTGTACACACACATATATACACACAATGATACATTGTGATGGTTTTAAAGGATTTCGTCCTCTAAATCCTGTTTTTAATGTCTTTTAAAAAATGAATTGGTTTGACACCCATGAAACTTGTTATAATGAATCACATCAGAGAACTGCATTTTAATGCTTTGATTCGTCATGAAACAATTAGAGAGGGTGAAGGGGAAATGTATTCCCCTTATTTAGGTACTTCTCATATCCATTTGAAATTCCTGATTAAAGATTTTAATGCTTTCTGGCTACTATCCCCTCTGCAGTCCACTTCCTTTTCATGTAACCACAGTGATCATAAAATGCTTTGATCTTTGCTTCCTACCCCAATCGTCTACAGCCATTCACACAGCTGTCCCATCACAAAGTGATTGTGCAGGTTATATCCTCCATCCTGTGCTGCCGTGGCACCTTGCTGATCATCCTGTGATGAGCTGTGAGTCAGGATCCTTGATACAACCCTAAGATACTGAACCTGAGCAGCCACTTCCCTCTTTCCATCATGTTACGGTCCCAAGAAAGCTCAAGGAGTTTTTGCCTCTCAGAATTTTAGGAACCGATCGCAAAACCAGTTTTCAAAAGCAGAAAATAATTTACATTAGGAATTAAAGAAGTGATAACTGCAAGTGAAAATATTTCCATTTCAGTGTATTCTCATGTTTTTTTTTTTAAGATTTTTTCTTGTGTTTATTCACAAGACACAGAGAGAGGCAGAGACACAGGCAGAGGGAGAAGCAGGCTCCCTGCCGGGACCCCGATGCAGGACTTGATCCCAGGACCAAGGGATCATGACCTGAGCCAAAGGCAGATACTCAACCGCTGAGCCACCCAGGTACCCCAGCATATTCTCATGTTGGTCAACTTTCTTAGGTTGGACGTCGTTTATCTAACTTGTGGTTACTAGAAAAAGGAGGGATTTTTTTTCTTATAACCTCCCTAGGGAGCCCCACTTCTCTGCGAGCCACTGTTGGGTGGGAGAAGGCTATGCCAGTTTCGGCATGTCCTGAGGGGTTACCTTGGGTTTCCAGAGTATCCAGCAATCCCCTGTTCACATACCTGTAGCCTTAGCAGAAGTGAAAGAGAACAAATGTTGTCTTTCTATATTTTTTTCTCTTGTGACACCAACTTCATCACCTGTTTATGTCATCATCATCATTATTGTTATCACTTCTGTTTTTATTATCGTGGTTATTACTTGGATGGCAAGACAAACTTCTGGCCCTTGGGCATATGCAGACATTACCACTGTCAATCCTCAGCCTGTCCTGTCTCCACCACTAACCCCACTTCAAACCATGGTCCACAGCACCCCTGGAGTGAGGTCAGCAGTGTCCACCCGGAATGATTGAACCATGGCCACGATTCTCAGCCGGCTCTTTCATGTTTACATAAACAGATGTGTAACAGGCTTGCGGAGTCCCAGTTCAGTACTTTGCAGGACTGAATTAGATGCTCCAATTTTTAGAGAACAGAGTTATGTATTGTCTGAATGTCTTTTATATTGTGAGAATGTCGAAACTCTTTAAACATATTGTTTTCTATTATTTTATTAGATACTTTCTTACTCCAAAAATCTTTATTTTCTTCTCCTCCGGAAAAAAAAAAGATAATAGAAAGGATGCTATTTTCTTGTGGAAGTATGGCACCATAGGTGGCTGTTTCTATATTGTGTTTGTAGGGAACTTAAAATTTTACATTCAGGTTGCATGGAACTCACCTAAATGTCTACACAGCGCAGTGATATACTGCTGCTTTGCTTTCCACTTACCCTCTTTTTGTCAAGAAAACACAAAGCCTTTTATAAATATTAACTCTCAACAACCCCAGAGGACAAGATAAATGGTAGCTGGAAAGAAAGTTACAGGATGGATAGATGATTTTCTTGACATTGTAGAGTACACCAGAAACAAGAAAGGTCTGTTAATTTCACAACTTCTCAGACTAGAATATTTTCTGATTACGATGATTCTACCAATTTGGACATACTCCTCTAACTAGGAAACTTACATCAAAAGGCACTTTTATCTGACTGGGCACTTGCTGCCAGCCACACTAATAGGAAAATATCTCTAGGGTAAAAATTAGAAGAGAGCTTTTTGTAGAATTTAAAAAATATTATAATAAAAGGAATTGAATTGAAATACTGGCATCAGTTTTAATGCCTGGGTATTATAGCAGTGCATATAAGAAAACATGATTTCTTTATGTATCGCTGTATATGCTAGGCACATAGTAGATACTCACATGTCATTGCTTTGAAAATTTCTATTTCCATTGTTGACTATTTGCTTGTGGTTTAAAAGTTGAAGGCACATTTCATTTATTTTCTTCAAAAGATGTGTATTATCAGGATATGATGAATCTCAATGCACATCTCTTTCAATAACAATGTCTTCCTACAAAATTTGAGAAAATTAGAAAATTCTCTAAATCTGTTTGTAGATCTTGTCCACATAGATTCAAATTATATAAACGTAGTCAATTTTATATTTTCAAAGAAAAAATATATTCGGGATTGAATTTGGGGTCCAAATGCTAAGTTACTTTCTAGAGTTTGGATTATTTTATCCTCTTGATTGACTGATACCCTTTGGGGAACAAATAGGGCAAGAAGTTTGGAAGCAGGAGGACCGAAGTGGAGTGTACTGCAAAATAGTTGTAATACAGGTTTGCTCTTTCAGTGGTGAAGAATTCTATTCCCGAACATGGCAAACTCACATGTTCAAATAATAGTATTTCATTTTTCATTGCTCTATACAGTAAATGACTAGATTAACTATAGAAAATATATCTTCTTTCTCTAGAATCCAAAGAGAGGAGAAAATTTCACCAGCTAAATTTATTAACTTGCACTGCTAAAGCAGATGGTATGATAGGAAAATATTGATTTTTCTATACTGACAGAGCAGCTGATAACTTATTTTTGGTTTGACTTAATGTATAAACTGTGAGTTAGGTCAAGGGATTTTTATGCTATTTTGTACTGGCTTATCTTGGACTTTACAAATCCAAATATTGACTTTTCAAGGGAAAAAAATTTAATTTAACCCATTGGGGTTTTCATAAGCCACAGATTTCCCTTAAAATTTGGCCTGCTCGTACAAGCACTTGTCAGCTGTTTCCTGTCACGTAGCCATAAAAAGGGCACCCATTCGAATAGTCAAGGAGTGTAGCCTGGCCGTGTCTATGCATACTACTCTTCTTGTGGTCCCTGTGTTCCTCTGCTCTCTAAATTGGCTGGCGATATATTCTTAACCATTTGTTCTGTCCGCACATGAAGATTCTTTTTCTGTGGGGTCACCTTTTTTCTGCCTGTGACATGGCAGTTGAGGTGAAGAGCGAGGTAAGTGAATGAATGTTCCCTGCTCTGTGGTTTATAACTGACTCTTGCCTCAGGGCAGGACGTTATGATGTCAATGAACAGTGAATCTCAGTGTGCGTCTGTCTCACTCACAAACAGTGCCCCTTTACAAAAGACAAACTTAGGAAAATCCCTGGAATCGCTTTTGTATGTGGACCTATACCTATGTGTTTAGGTCACATACATTTAGTAATTTTCAGAGGTAAGCAAAATACATTAACTTTTGCAAGTGGATCCCAGATGCTAAGTTTGGATATCTTGTTAATAGAATAATATTATAGAGCATATGTGTTATGAACCTCTATGTCCTTATTTCACCAATTACACCTACTTCCGTTAGTGGGATTTTTTTATTCTCTATTTTTTATTATGAAATATTTTATACCTATATAAAGGACAGAGCATAACATAAAAATTTCCTTAAACTCCCAATTTAAGGAAAAAAACCTAATAAATACAGTTGAAGATCCCTGTGGATCCTCCCAAGTCTTTAACCTTTCTCCTGGATGCAAACCTAACTTAAATGTAGTGTGATCTTTTTCTGCAAATTTGTATACTTTTATTATGTGTGCCTGAAAATCTAAATAAAAAATGAGATGATAGTTTTGAATATTTAAAAACTTTATGTAAAAGGCATGATGACACTTGCCATACTTTCACAATCTGCTCTTTAGCTTACTATTGTTTTCAGAGACTGAGCACATTAATACCTATAGATATAATTTATTCTTGTATTGTATGACTCTATCCAATTTTATTTATCCTTCCTCTTGTTGGTGGGAGTTTTGATTTTCCCAATATAGGCAGTTGATGAGGTCTACATTTCCTCACATCTGAGATTTTTCTCTAGGGCATCTATACCTAGAAGTGGAATTCCTGGGTTGTAGGGTATATATACCTTTAACTTTGCTAGATATTGCCAAATGTCTCTCTAATTTATGCTTGCATTGGTGATGTGTAAGAATTCTGGTTGCTCTGTATCCTTACCAGCAGTGGTATGTATAGTCAGACTTTAAATTTGAATTTTAGTTGTCAGTCTGGTGCATAGAAAGCAGTATCTCATATTTTTTTATTATTATATTTTATTTTTTTATTGAGAGAGAGAGAGAGAATGCATGAGAGCAGTGGGGAAGGATGGGCAGAGGGAGAGGGAGAGAGAGAATCCCAAGCAGACACTGTATCCAGCTCAGAGCCTGATGCAGGGCTCAATCTCACAAACTCAAGATCTGTGACGTGAGCCGAAATCAAAGGTTGGATGCTTAACCAACTGAGCCACCTAGGTATCCCACTCTCTTGTATTTTTTATTCTCACTTCCCTGACAACTAGTACAGTTAATCATCTTTTCATATCATAATTGGTCATTTAGGTTTTTTCTTCAGTGAGTAATTTTTTAATAGCCTTTGATTTTTTTTTTGGGTGGTTGTCTTAGTTCAGGTTGCTGTAGCAAATATACCATAGACTGAATGGCTTATAAACCATGGAAATTTATTTCTTGGAGTTCTGGAAGCTGGAAGTCTGAGGTCAGAGTGCCACATGCGTGGGTTCTGTTGAGGGTCCAATTCCAGGTTGTGGATGGCCAACTACTGGTATCCTTACTTGGTGGAGGGAGAGAGAGGGAGCACTCTGAGGTCTCTTTTATTTATTATTATTATTTTAAGGGAAATGGTGGAAGGGGTTGACAGAGAGGGAGAGAAAGTCTTAATAAAGCTCCATGCATGCCCAGTGGGGAGCCTTATGTGGGGCTCCATCTAACAACCCTGAGATCATGACCTGAACCAAAATCAAGAGTCAGATGCTTAACAGACTGAGCCCCTAGTTCCTGCTCTTAGGTTCCTTTTAAAGGACCTTTACAATTCTGTTTATAAGGACTACCGCCTTGTGACCTAATCACCGTCTAAAGGCTTCACCTCCTAATACTGTCACATTGGGCATTAGGATTTCCACGTATGAATTTGCTGGGGAGGCACAAACATTTTGTCCATAACAGCAATGATAATTATTTTTGTTTTGTAAGAATTCTTTATATATTCTGGGTTCTAATCCTTTGTTACATGTATGGCAAAGATCTTTTTCCTAATCTGTGACTTGTCTGTTCTTTAAAAAAAATTGTGTCTTTGGCTGAACTGTAACTTTTTACATTTCATTAATCTATTTCATCAGTTTTTTCCTTTAGGCTTCTTATTTAAGTTATTATTCCCTAACTCCACATCATTAAGAAACTCTCCAAGAGTTTTACTATCTGCCTTTTCATTTTTGTAGTTTGTATCTTTGTGGCTCCATTCTACTTTTATAATCTCATCAACATGTGTCACTAGTATATAGATCTGTACCGGTCAGACCAGGATCCAGGATTCAACCTGTAGATCATTTCTATGTGAAATCTACTCATACTCAGCATTTTTGTGAGCTAGTCGATTTTGCAGAATTTCACTTGGGTGAGTGGGATGCATGATAAGGAGGAATCACATGGAGGTACAGTTGCTCATGTATCCCACCAAGCCCCCAGGAAATATAATCTCACTTCCTCTCTCTTTCTTTCTTGGGGAATAGCCCTGCCATGGTTTTCTGCTTCTTCCAGACCCCTGGAGTTCTGGTAAATAAAATTTCCCATCTCATTACAATTATTTCTTAAAAGCCTTTATTACTTTTAAAGTCTATATTAACTGGATAAGCCTCTAAGGGTGGGCTACCTATCCCCCAAAATGATTATTTTAGTGGAGTTTATTAAATACTGTGAATGTACATTATTGAAGGCCCAGAACTGGTCAAAATTTAACTGAGCCTGCAGCTGTGAGTAACTAACCTTGTGACCCGAATATTTCTTCAGTTAGCATAATTAGGAGATCTACAGATCTTAGAAATTTCTATCTCTAAAATTTTAAGAAAGGAAATCAAACAGGGGGTTGTATTATTTGAAAGTAAATGAAGATGACCATTATAACTTTAAGAGCAAAATTAGGGATTTGATATTGAAATACAACTGAATTCTGGGAAAAAGGCATGTTGCTTAGCATGTGAGCTGAGCAGCAGCAGAGAGGGTGCCAGCCTACTTGTAGTTTGTTCAGTGAGTCTTTTCTCCCTTGCCCCCCTTCTTTTTTGTACCCAGGTGGGAGGCAGGTGTTCAGAGACGAAGGAAGGTTTCCAGATGGGGTGAGGATGGTGGTAAAGGCAGCTTGCCTCTCATGCCCTCCATCGCTCAGTCTAAATGCTTGTATCACAACAGCAACATCAAAATATCACAGACCTGCTTTTCCAATTTGTGATGAGGTATATAAACAATATTCCCTAAAGAAGCAGGAGGCTGATGTGTTATGTTCCTGTATGTATGGCTTTCAGCTCACCCAGTGATTAGTAATTCTTGGTCACTAATGGGTAATGAGACACAACCCAGATAGCTTGGAGAGAAAATCATTGGTCATTCCATTAAATTGAATTCTAGATGTGAACTGCCAATGGCAGTGGGTGTATCCAACCAATCATATAAAGAAATGTTGCCCTTCCCCAGTGTTGCTGGTCAAAATTGCTTCTTGGTGATAGTTGTATATAGTCTCTTACAGTGATGTGAGAAAGGAATATGAAAGAACACTTATGGAAAGCTATAAAATGGGAATTTAGAGTTTGTTTTTTCTATCTAAAATGTTTTATTACATTACATTTTTGATTGTGAAAAGTACCTTTTCTTTTGGACTTTTGTCTTTCTGGTTTTGAAAAAAAATTTAATTAAAGTAATACGTGCTCATCATTGTAGAAGGTTTATTAGGAAAGCAGAGAGCATGTAGTGTCATGATTAGGGCATGGGTTGTGATTTCTCAGCCTCTGGCTTTGTGTTTTTTGGGTGTATTATGTAGACCTCTCTCTGATGAGTTTTTCATCTTTTTAAGTGGAATTAATGATTTCTACCCACAGGATTGTTGTGTGGGTTAACTGAGATGATTTCTGGCCATAACGGTTGGTACCCATTGTGATTATTAGCCTATTTATGGGAGGTAGTATAGCAGCGTGGTTAAGACCATCTTCTAGAGCCTATTGCCTAGGCTCAGATCCCATTTGTGGCACTTCCTAGCAGTATACCCTTTGACAAATTGCTTCATTTCTTTGTTTCTCTGTTTTCTCATCCATAAAATGGGGATAATAATAGTTTTTAATCATAGATTTGTTCTGAGAACTGTGTAAATTCACGTACATAAACAACATAAAATAAAACCTACTATGTACATAGTAAATGTTAACTGTTATCATTATTGTGCAATTTCTAGGCAGTCATGCTGACATTCTAGCATATTTTATTTGTTTGTGTTGCATATACATTTTTTGATCTGTTTAGTTTTGTTTTGTCTGCAGTCCTTTTAGTGACTACATAATATTCCACAGAGTGGGAACTTACGATTCCCTGAGCCTCACTATTGGCACTTAGTGTTTCTTTCCTTTTTTGTCTTCCTCTCTGATAAATACTAGAGAAATATTATTGTGCATACCATTTGTTGAAAATTCTGATTACTTCCCCAAAGTGGAAAATCATCTGAATTTTTATAATACTTCATGCATTCAAAGAAGTATAGAAGATTCTATGAGACACCACAACTGGGTTCACGCAAACTAACATGTTACCATATTTAGTTTTGATTTATCCTTTGCAGAGAAAAGATATCATCATGGGGTGGGTGGGGGTAAGAGAGGTGATGGGAGGGGGACATAATCTGACAAACAGCTCTTCTTAGAAAGCACTGAAGGCTGTCTCTGACCCAGACCCCTCCGTCATACCACAGAGGTGACTTCTTACTGTACATTACCCTGGCCTAAGCATGAGTTGTCTGCGGCTTCTGGTTTCTTGAGCACTCTAAGACAGGTTGCCATTTTTTTTCAAAAAAGATTTATTTATTTATTTGAGACAGAGAGCACAAGCAGGTGGAGAGGCAGAGGCAGAGGGAGAAGCAGACTCTCCCCTGAGCATGGACTCCCCAGAACCATCTGGAGACCCTTGGGTCGTAACCTGAGCTCAAGGCAGATACTTAACCGATTGAGCCACCCAGGTGCTGCCGCCACCCCCCACCCATTTGCCACTTTAAAGAGACTTTTACTAAAAATAAGGAGAAAAGGGGAAGGAATGGAACACACATGAAGCATAGCAGTCTACTCTTTTGTCAGCATTGGCCTTGCTTTGCCTACCTATCCTCCACATGCTTGCCCCTGGGCCCCGACGCCCCTGGTCCCCTTAGTTTACAGAGCTGGCTGTGTCTCCACCCTGGCTTCTGCCTAGCTCTGGGCCCCACCTGCAACTCCAGGATGCACTTTTGCAACCCTCCTTATCACATTCTCTGAGTGCCTATCCTCTCTTGCCTTGGGGCCATGGTGGGATGTCAGAGAGTAAGATCGATGTTCTGGGGTCAGTATAGGCAAAGCTTATTTTGAACATCCTGTGTAGCCTAAGAGCAAGGAATCTGAATTAACAAGTAAAGGGATAGAAGACGAGGAGTATTTATTGAGTGATTCCTTGTACCAGGTGTTTTACATATATAATTTAATTTATGTCTTCCTCAAACTGCAAGATAGGGTTTATTTTCTCACATTAATTAATGGATGAAAAAACTGAATCTTAGAGAATTAGAGTGCTATGCTTAAGATCACCATTACCTGTTTATGATATAACTGAATCTGTTTAATTTTTTTTTTTTTTTAGGATTTTATTTACTTTTTTGAGAGAGAGAGAGATTAAGTGAGAGCGCACCAGCAGGGGGAGGGACAGAGGGAGAAACAGGCTCCCCCATGAGCAGGGAGCTCAATGCAGGGTTCCATCCCAGGATTCTGGGATCAATGACCTGAGCCAAAGGCAGATACTTGACTGATGAGCCCTGTGCGGTCTGTACTGTTAATAACTATGTTATACTGCAGAGTAGCAGTAGGTGTGTCTGTTGTGTGTGATTATTATTTTTTTAAAATTTTTATTTATTTATGATAGTCACACACACACACACACACAGAGAGGCAGAGACACAGGCAGAGGGAGAAGCAGGCTCCATGCATCGGGAGCCCAATGTGGGATTTGATCCCGGGTCTCCAGGATCGCGCCCTGGGCCAAACGCAGGCGCCAAACCGCTGCGCCACCCAGGGATCCCAATCTTTGCATTTCTGTGTCCACAGAGATTAAGGGACTGGGGTGGGGTGGGGGGCAGGGATAGAGGTTCCCAAAAGCAAGGGAGAAGTTATGTAGAACAGACCACTTCAAGGGGACCAATGACTGTTGGATGTGGGACACACCATCTAGAGGGAACCCTGTGAAGAGAAATCCAGAATAAATACCCAGGACCCAGTCTCCTCCCCCACCAACTCTTGCTTCCTGCCAGGGCTCCCCATCTGCCAAACACAAGTGGAAGCCATGGAGCAAGGGGTGGCTCATTGTAGTATATACAGTTGATCCTCAGGGCAGTCAGCAGAGTGGAAAAGGGTGGAAAGACCTGGGGGGCCAAGGGATGAGATCTGCCAGAAAATGACTGTATATGATGTCTTTTTCTCTCTACTAATCTGGCTCTTTCCAGGACTTCATATTTCATGGGAGCATGCCTATTACCAAGTATCAAATACCCCAGTCATGTGGAGCCCTGTGAAGAGAGGGCAAGAATTAGGGATATGTTTAAAGCTTACATCAAGAACTGGCCAGTGATGGAGACTGCAAGAACCTAGAGCTGTTGGTCACAGTTGGGTCTGGCGTGCCATTTTCGTTTTCCTACAAAGGCACCAATGGCTCCCTCAACCACCCTCATATAGAGGTGCATCTTTTCATATGGGACAATTGTAACACCTGGAAAGTTCTTGTACATCTTCCTCTTGAATAATTTGGCTCAAGTAAAACTTTTAAGTATATGCTTCTAGAACTTCACTCACTCAATGAGCTTCCCTGGCTCCCGGATCGTCTTATTTTCCCTCACCCCTGCCTGAAGTTCCCACCGTAGACAACTGCTCTGTTAAATTCTTAGCATGTTTCTTTCCTTGTCTTTTGTCCACTCTTTCTTCCACTATAGTTTTATCAGTCTTGCGAAGGTATTTAAATGTGACACAGCATCTAAATAATATGAATAAATTGCTGTACATTAAAGAGGTTGCATTTCCTGAGAACGATATTATGTGATTTTGTCCTGTAACTATTTTGAACCTCATACTTTCACCACGGCATGTTGATAAAAGAATGAATGGTGGAGGTAGATGGACCTGAGCTCACGTGACCGTAGGTACTTAAACTACTAACATCATTCATTCATTAATGGATTCATTCCAGGAACATTTATTGAGTACATCCTGATAGGAGTATCAGGTACATTTTTAGGCTCTGGCAAATTGGAGGTAGACAAAGCTGACTGCAGGTGCCTTTATGAGATGGTGAAAATAATCTCTGTTCTGGAGGATGATGCTTAGGATGAGATGGGGTAGGTAAGGCAACCAACAGAGAGTTTTTACATAGTAGTTGTTTATTAAACTGTATTTGTCATCCTTTCCCTGAAGATAATAAACATGATAATATATTTTTGAAAGTTTTGTGAAAGAGCATCTGGAGGAAAAATATTTTTGAAAGGCCTTTTTAAATAGATAAATTTAAAGCATCATTAAAGTTTAAAATTTTCTGATTTGTTTTCTTGCTTTTAAGTTGCAAGGAAAGACACTTTTTTTTAAGGGTGTAAGGTAGAGCAGTTACCTTGCAGACATCTGAAGTCAGCATTCTTTTTTTCTGCTACTTCAAGAGCTTTAATTAGAAATTGTGGTGATTTTCCTTTTCTCAAAACTATCAGTTTATTAGAGCTGGCTAGGTTGTTTGTGATGATCTGTTTCATATGGACATTTCATATTAACAAAACTTTTCAAAAGCATTTTTAAAAAAAGTTTTATTTATATATCTATTTAGAGCACGAGCAGGGGGAGGGGCAGAGAAAGGAGGAGAGAGAATCTCAAGCAGACTCTACAGTGAGCAGGATCCCAGTGCAGGGCTCAATCCCACGACCCTGAGATCATGACATGAGCTGAAATTAAGAGTCAGATGCTTAACTGACTGAGCCACCCAAGGTGCTCCATCTTACAAAAAAAAACTTTAAAGAAACTTTATTGAACTTCTTTTCCTGATAATGGTTTTATATCTCCTAATAAATCTGTGACATTTTATTTGGCCCAGGGCTTCTATAAATTCACATATTAGAGAGCTAAGCCATATGATGTAAAATTTTAAGTCTTTCCATTGGCTTCAGGGATTTAATTATGTAATTGTGAAATTAATGTAGTCTGACAATGTCATGATTTTTCTCATTTTTTATGCCTCCAGACTGAAGCATCCTATTTGGGGTAAATGTATGGATCCTGAAACCATGGCAGTCTACTACAAAATACTAATCTCATTCAGAAAGTAAATATAAAAAAATTTTTTTTAAAGCCATAATACTACTGGACCACAAATGAACATTTGCTTTGCCAACTCCTTTAAAATGTTTTGCTTGTTTATTAATGGTGTGTGCAAGCTGGCAAACATATTTGAGGAGGCCTTCTATCCTTAGGTGGCTAAAAGAAACTCAGTACATAAACATATTTAGCAATAACACATTTTCTGACTGAATTAATAATTTGGATATCAACCAATTTGTACTTTGAGTCATACTAGTAATAACTTTTATTTGTGAAATACATCTGAGCATGCTGAATATTGTCTGCTTGCCTCCTTAGATCCACTTCCCATCCTTCTCCACCTGCTTTGTTTCCTTTTGTATTAGTCGGCTTAGGCTGCTATAACAAAATAAAGTAGACCAAGTGATGTAAACAACAAATTTGTTTTCTCATAGTTTAGGAGGTGGGAAAGGCAAGGATCAGGATCCAGCAGGTTTGGGTATCTGATGAAGGCTTTCTTCCTGGCTTGCAGATGGCAGCCTTCTTCTTCTTCTTCTTTTTTTTTTTTTTTTAAGATTTTATTTATTTATTCACGAGGGACACAGAGAGAGAGAGAGAGAGAGAGGCAGAGACAGAGACACAGGCAGAGGGAGAAGCAGGCTCCATGCAGCGAACCCGATGCAGGACTTGATCCTGGGACTCCAGGATCATGGATCATGCCCTGGGCCGAAGGCAGGTGCCAAACCGCTGAGCCACTCAGGGATCCCTTCAGCCTTCTTCTTGTGTACTCATGTGGCCTTTTCTTTTTCTTGGTGTGTATGTGTGTGTGTATATGTGTGTATATATCTCAAATACTCCTCCTGCCCTCCCCCCATTATAAAAGAAAATAAAAACAAAAAACTATTATTATTTGTTTGTTTATGTGTTTAAGTAGGTTCCATGTTGGGCATGGAGCTCAACACAAAGTTTGGACTTATTACCCTGAGTTCAAGACCTGAGCTGAAATCAAGAGCTGGACTCTTAACCAATGGAGCCATCCAGGTGCCCCTAAAAACATTTTTAATTAATTAATTAATTAATTTTTAAAAACGATTTTATTTTATTTTTTATTATTTATTCATGAGAGACACAGAGAGAGAGGCAGAGACAGAGGCAGAGGGAGAAGCAATCTCCTTGCAGCGAGCCTGATGTGGGACTTTATCCCAGGACCCTGGGATCAGCCCTGGGCCAAAGGCAGGTGCTAAACTGCTGAGCCACCCAGCGATCCCCTAAAAACATTTTTTAATGGGGAAAACAGATGGTGCTTTGTTGATGGGGAATTGGTTTGTGACACCCTTACCTTTTGATTGGATGGAAAGCAGTTAGGGTCAGGGGAAGTCTTTTTGGGAAATAATAATCAAATTACATCTATCTGTGTGGGCCAAATAAGACTATGACTCAAATCACTGCTAGGTGATCACCACTCCCTCAAATTGTCACTGACTTCTTTCATTGCTTATGGCTTGTTCCCATCTGTAGAATTCAAGCTAATGATTGTGATTGCCTTAAATACTATACTGTTCCAGACACCAAGAATAATGCCCATGGCAGCTTCCAATAAATAATTTATTGAGTGATTTTGTTATTCAAATTCTATTGAACTGTAATAGAATGGGGAGTGGAGAGGCAGGATTTGGGGGAATGAACTCAACTTAATGCCCTAAATAAAGTTCATTCAGCAGCAGCAAACAGGAGAGGGAAAACATAGTGCAGACAGCAAGGAGTTGCATGGATAAACAGGTGACTTCCAGAGTCACTAGCAGGGTAGTCCCCAAAAGCTCATGGATCAGAGGGAAAGAGGCCATTGATATTTGGCCTACTGGAATTCTAGACAGTTGGAATATCTATTAGCATGTTGTAAGATGTAAGCTTATGTGTACTGGGGTGCTGGGATACAGAAATGAATAAGATGTGGTCTCTTACATTGGGTTGTCTCTTTAGCATGGATGACTGAAAGAAATGGTTATATTCTCCCCTTCAAAATGGGAAAAAAGTCAATAAACTTTAGTTATAATATTAAATTTTCTTTTTGGATGGTAAATTAAGTGCTATTTTAAATTTTATAATTGATTCTAAATGATTGAACAATAAACTGTAGTGTGTTGACTTTAAAATTGCTCATGTTCTGAAATACAGATGGTGAAATTGACAATACAATTGGATAAAATCAAGGTTATTTTTCCGTGGGTAACCATAAAATACCAATCTCAATTCTTTTTTTTTTTTTAACTTCATAAGACAATCTAGAGATGCTGGAGTAAATATGACTTTCCTCCTAGCCACTTTATGATGTAACAGGGAATACATTGATTTCCTTTCTAACAAGGCACAAATCACATAAGCCAAAAAAAGTTAAGGCCTCGAAATGGACTTTAATAATTTCCAGGCCTTAGAAGATACTACAGATGTCTGTGTGGAAAGGTGATGAGAAACATTTCTTATGGTTCCACATCAGCTTCATTTTCCCTAGGCTTAAGATTAATCACACAGGAAATTCAAGAATGTAGTAAAGCTCAGAGAAAACCAGAGGCAAAATTGCAAGGTCAATATCCAAGCAAGAAGCTAACAAGATCAGTGAAAGCTAACATGAGCCTTTAACTTTCTTTAATGAAAATTGCCCACTGAAGTCAGACCAGGTAAATGGGCTTAGTTGCTCTACCTGGTTCCTGGATGATTTCACTTCTTGAGCACTACCCTTTAAACAAGGGTGTATTATTCAGGCCTAACAACTAGTAATTGCTCTGGTGGCTGAATCAGTAATGTGATAATCAAAGCTGAACTTATTTATAGAAAAATTATTGTGTATGTTAGTGAATTTTAAGGGAATAAATAGGGAGTTAACACTTGGGACCACTAACCCATTAATTTCTTGGATTTTCATTCCTTTTGTCTCATAACTTAATTTTTTATTTATCTGGAAGCATGCTTTTGCTCACACATTTCACCGATAGGATTCTTTTTCTTTCTTCTTTTTTTTTTTAATGGAAGAGATAACTCTTCTTGTAGCTTGTGTAAGTCTATTTCAGTGGCATTTATGGATATGAACTTGGTAAAAGATGTCAAACCAAAGCTTCTGTTGTACTGTCATATCTCGAAACTGCAAAATTGAAGTAGTTGTGTGTTTCAGTTTAGAAATGGAGTGTAGCCATGTGATGTGTCCTAGTAGTTGTTGATGATTTGTAGCATGCATTTGTGGGCTAAGTAGCCATACTTGTTTTAGACTACTTTATTTCATCAAAGCAGAAAAAAATAGTATTTTATGTTCTGGTTTTAATTTTCAGTGTTAGTATGTCAGTTGTGTAATCCAATCAGAACAAGGATGGGATCAGTTGTGAGTGAGGTTGGCAGAGGGACATAGAGATAGATGGGATAATGAGTCACCCTTATTTTGCAATAGGAAATGTGATAGTGGCTATTTAGCAAATGGCCCATTGCTGAGGTGATAACACGTAGACATTCTTGTTGCACTGGACAGCACAGCCTCCAAAACCAGAGCAAGACAACCTGTTCCAATGCCCTTTGCAATATGGCTGCTCCCATAGTTGCTCAAACCTGCCACTGACACCATTCAGCTAATTTCCACATTGGTGTTGGCAGGGTTGAGTTATACAGAGTGTCTTTCTGATGCCCCAGTCTGGGCCTGAACCCAAGAACCATTTCTAGTATTGACATTCATGGATGGGACCAGAGCAATTGCATTCAGAACAGAATACCTATACTTTGTAGTGACACAAAATAACCCCTTGGATGTTCTTTCTGGAATGGATGCAGGGGGGAAAAACCATTCTGTTTTTCATTTTTTAGGTTATTCCTTGATTTGTGTCTAACTTGGGGGGGGGGAGGTGGTAAGAGAAGGAAGAAAATTGCATAGATGTTGCAATAACATATACACTACAATTTTTGGCAATAACTATAAAACTGACCCTAATAGTTGCTACCATTAAAGGTCAAAAATGCTATCCTTGGATATCTAGTTGAGGAACTCCAATTTCTCTCTCTAAACAGTGGCAATTGCTTTCACCTGCTCTAAACAGGTGGAAGTTAGTTCTGTATAGAAGTTCAAACAATATTCCAGTCACTTCCATTCCCTTTCCTCCTCTTTCCTCTGCATGTTCCCCTGCCCCTCATCCCTTCCTTTCTTTTCTCCTCTCTTCCCCCCTTCTCCCTTTGCAGAGTGTGAATTAACTGAATATTTATGGGCATGACTTAGCCCTATAGCACCAAGTTGTCCATCCTAGTGATACACATAACTCCTATTGCATGTTACATGCGGCTTTTTAAGATGTTCTAATTTCTATGTCAGAATATTAGCCTCTGCGGTGCTTTCAGTTATTCTGTGGTTCTTAAGGCTAATGATTGCAAATGGGACTCCAGAGCCCTATCACTGTGAGCACTGCTGGTTTGGACAGGGAAGATAAAATCTTCAAGCTTGCACCAAGTTCTAACATTAGAATTAATTTGAAATTAGAAGTTCAGCACCTATGAGAAATTAGCAAAACAGCCTTGCATTTTTGTATATGTTCATAGTCCTGTGTTCTAGACAGAATATAAATTATCTATGTTTTAGGATAAGTGAGTATAGGGTTAGAGAAAGTTAGTGGTTGGCCCGAGGTTACAGGCCAGCTACTTGTTTCCTGGATTCTCCTGGCCAGTGATCTTTTTATGAGTTTTTTTTTTTTTTTGATAAAAATCTTACAGTACCTTAAAAATGAATGTCCTCTCCATCATCCATTACCTAGATTTCTTTTAGACTGTTCTTAAATAATTTGGGTAGACTTTTATGTTTGTTTAAGTGCAGCATGTTTGCATTGTTACTGAGAGTGAGTTTAATTTTTCCAAAGGGTAATTGAATTATTCTGAAGTTGAATGCATGGTTTATGCACAGCAATATATTAGCTTGTAAGTTGGCAATTGAGGGAGTCACTAAGAATAAAACATTTCCTTCAAGCATCATAGTATTTTGGTAGCTTAAAAATGTAAATTTTGATCACAGAAATCCTTTGTAGACAATAGACTTAATTGGTCGTACCTGATAGGTATACCCATATGCCAGGCCATTTGAGAAGTAAATGTGTATCAAATTGAGTTTGGCATAATTAAATTATCCAGGGGACATAAGTGTGTAGAAATTCTGATGCTGTTATTACAGATCGCCTACACTAGGAGGTGCAAACAATGAGTTATTCTGGAAATATTCCTTTTGGAAACCTCTTCACCAATTGTCATATCATTTCCAAAGTCCATAAATTAAAAAACAGCAGACTTCAATATTCTAAGAGTCAATGTTTCTTCCCAAAGTGGAACATTTTTACTGGAAATAAACATCATACTTGAAAATATTTTTTTCATGGTTTAGATAGGATTATTTTAGATAATTATGTTGCAACTTTTTTTTTTTTTTTTTAATGGAAGGGGCAGTACAGGAAAAGGCAAAGCAGTGTGTCTTAAAGTTCTTGTATATCCATCTCTACTTCCATCGGGATGTACCTGGTTTAACATTTCATTTTAATAACTATGCTTTCCTGATTTTATTATTTTTATTATGTATATTTTTCATACTTTCCTGTTTTTAATCAATGATTGGTTTACAACCTGTTTGCTCCTTTTCTTTCCTATTGGCTCCTTCTCTGGCACTGCTCAAAAACCAGATATTTTGGTTATCATGTAAGTATTTTCTCTTTGTGATCAACTAGAATTGATGATTACTAAGTATCTTACGATTTAAGAAAGAAGAGAAAAACGTACTTCAACCAGGGGAGAAAATAAAAGAGAAACCTAGAAGAGCAAGGAGACTTTCTAGAAAAGTAGATTACAGCATGTAATGATTTATTATGGTGAGTCCTGGGCAATATGGTAGGAAATTTAGTTTATGGTCTTGCCACAACCTGGCCAGTCTTTGGTAAATAAGTGCTTTTTGTTGCATCTCTGGGCCTCTGTGTTTCCCTCAGTAGTAGGAGACATAATTAAGTGAAGATATGGCCAGAAATGTCACTTTAGTGTAGAATGATGAATTTGGAGAGGGCATAGCACTTTTAAAAATGGTTTGATGGACTAACTTAAAGATTTTAGAGCATTTAAAAATAACTAACAACTGGATTTATATATATTTCAAAGGGGAAATACCTGAACAGTTTTAGGATTTAGATGCGGGAAATTAGGACATTATATGGTCTTTTGTCTTGTTGTTGTTGCTGTTGTTTATATTTTTGTGAAAAAATGTGAACTCTTTTTTAAACACATACCATTTAAATGGGACACAACACACTCTGTAGTTTCAAGCTCTATCGTAAATAGTGTACTACTATTCTGTTTAAAGAAATATAGTGGCACAATCATGTCCTTGGAGGTCTTAACCTAGGTTAGAGACATTGGTATGAATGCACACAAATGGCACTTACATACAGTAAGATGAAATATTAAACCAAGATATGAGAAGATATTTTTGTCAGTTACATTAGAGGCAAAGCATTTTAGCGATGAATATTATTGATGGGGGCCAGCTCATCTTGACGTCATCCATATCAATCTGCTGATCCTTACACCGTCAGTAGCTTCATGATGATCCATGGTGACTTTATCGAGTTAGTGTTCTGCATAAATATTTTTATTGTATTTAAAATTGTGGCCAGTTAAATCCGTGGTTGTTGGGAGTAGTTACTTTACCTTGATGAGCTAGAACTATTTTTAGATACAATCTCTTTGAAAGAGTAAGTGCTAAAACGGTGATTTTGCAGGTTCCATGTGAAAGTAAAAATATGGTCTGACTTTTTAAGTATGGCTATTCTTAACTTGTGAGATATAGTCCTTCTCATCAACCTGCTATATTTACTATAATCTTTGGGGTAAATATTTATCCATCTTTTGCTCTAAAAATAGATACTTAACAGCATTTGTGGAGATCCAGCAGAACAACAGTAATCAATTTGATCCAGCCTCGAAAACAGGTGTCATTTTGATAAATGGTCCTAATTAAGCTGAGATTTCAGGTAGGAAGCCGATGGAGTTAATGCATTGGCACCTATAGGGCCAGGGCTGCACGAGTACAGATGTTACAACGAGGTAAAGGTGGCACTTTATTAACTTAGTCGAGTCTCCCAAGTTTTGTATCTCCCATTGTTTGATCAAAATATCTCTGTGTTGTGACACCACTGGCTTCAACTTTCATCTGTTCACAGTGTTGCAGGAGGCAAGGCAGCTATGGAAGTCTCAGCTCTTTTAGGTCATTTTTTACTGATCCCTACCCCGCAGTGAGAGACAAGTGCATAAAAATGATTAATTAGACAAGAAGCCTCATTGTTTCCAATCCATGATTCATATTCCTTCTGCACAACATGGGTTTAAACTGCTGGAAACAAAGCTCTTTTATGTCTTCTTACATTAATTTCAGTATAGATCGTCTAGGTAAGGAGTGTGCAGGATGCCTGCACTGCTTACTGCTTCATGTCTAGAAAGACTTTCAGTGCAAAATGATACAGGGACATGACCTTCCCTCCTGAATTCATAATGCTTTGTGATCTCTTAGTATCAGATTCTGCTATGGACAATTCTGCACTTAGGTTCTCCAATAAAAGACTTACGATTTCTTCTTCATTTTTTCCTACTTACTTATTTTGAAGTGCTTTTTTTTTTCTTTTTGTGGGTGAGGTATTTTAGGTGAATATTTCAGTAGTCTTGGTGAACTTAGTTCAGTTGCTTCAACTTTCTAATGCAGAGATCAGCAAACTTTCTGTAAAGGATAAATAGTAAATATTTCAGGCTTTGTGGGCTGTATGGTCTCTATTGCAACTACTATATTGCAGTTGGTACATGATAGCAGCCACAGACAACACACAACATGAATAAGTGTGGCTGTGCTTCCACATAACTGTATAGAGACTGAAATTTGAATTTAATATAATTTCCACGTGCCATTACTATTCTTCTTTTCTTTTTTCTTTTGCAACCAATTAGAAATGTAAAAAATATCCTTAGCTCCAGGGCCTTAGAAGAATAAGCAGTGGGCTGGTTTTGGCTAATGGGCCACAGTTTGCTAAACCCCATCTAATGCATTTCATGAAATTCTGTGCTACATAATTAGTGCTGGGTTTAGAGTAGACACACAGAAAATATTAAGTGTTGTCTCTGCCTTCAGGAACCTTTCATGCAGATGGAGAAAAAGTCAACTGCATAAAGACATCAGTATTATAAAACAACATATAATTAAATGCTAAAACCTAAACCATACTAGTTCTCTAGCTAGCTCAGAAGGAAGGAAGAGGGACCAGGGAGAGGGAGGAGTGAACTTATTTCTCATAGCTCTGGAGGCCAAAGTCAACGTGCTGGCAGATTCAGTTTCTGGTGAAGGGTCTTTTCTTGGTTTGCAGACAATCATCTTTTAGTGTCCTCACATAGCAGAGGGAGAGAGGGAGAGAGATACCTAGGGTTTCTTCTAATAAGATCATTAATCCCATCATGAGGGCCCCACCCTATCACCTTATCTACATCTAATCACCTCCCAAAGACCATCTCCAAATGCCATCACACTAGGGGCTAGGGCTTCAACATATGAATTTGGGGATGGGGACACAATTAAGTGCATAGCAGCTGAGTACTGGAAATATAAATAATTAAATAGAGCACAATCACAATCACATGATCCTGGAGGTCATCATCTCAAGGAGATACCCCATTTAGTGCTAAAATAAAGGGACATATAGTTTGCAAGAAGAACACACAGGAGAGGTGATTATTTCTGCCTGGGGGCTCGGGCATGGAAACGATTCATAGAGGGGGCACCATTTGGCTGATCTCAAATGATGAGTACAAATGAACCAGGTGGGAGAGAACAGACTTAGCAGTAGGGGCAGAGTTGGGAAAGCATGAGATATATTCAGGAAATACAAGTTACTCAGCTTGGCTGGAGCATGAGAAGAGCATGTTGGATTGTCAGGAAAAGAGTCTTAGAAGAGCTTAGGATTTTGAAAGGTCTTTCATGTCATGTTAAAGAGTTTGAGCTTTACCCTGTAATAGTGAGTTGTTGAAGGATCCTGAGTGGAGTAGGGATAGGAACAGATTGGTTATCTATTCAGGCTCAGTGTAGAAGATGGACTGGAGTGGGCATAAGGCTAAAGCAGGGAGACACCAGTTAAGAATCCATTGTCTTAATCCATATAAGTGACAGAAAGTTAAACAGAGTGTGAGAATGAGAATGAAGAGGGTGGCAGGAGGGGATGGAAGAGTCTCAAAAAATTCAAAGTACTGGTTTGGAAACTGGATAGATGATGTGTTCATCGATACCCCATCAGATGTGGATCAGTGAATTAATTTGGTGGGAAAGGAAAATTCGGTTTTTGGAGATACTGAATATGGGCTTCCAAGTGTCATTGGCCAGGCCTCAGGATGAAATATGAGTCTGGAGACTTTGGGAATTAATCAGCATGAAGTTATAGGTGAAGCATTTAGACCTGAGAAAGTATGCAGGGAGGGTGAGTCATGTAGAAGATGAGATCTAAGGATAGAACTTTTCTGGAGGCCAGCGTCCAAGGAAGAGCAGAGGAGCTACCCAGAAGGTAAGGGAAGATAGGGCAGGGACAGAGGAAGTGGAGGTGATAGTCTAGGTGTCTTTCAAGAAACAGAATTAAAGGGAATGACAAGATAGAGCTTGTCATGAGAAGCGTTGTAAAAGGTAAGCAGTATCTGAATATGTTTATAAGCTGAAACGATGGAGCCCATCAGATGTGAAGACTGATAGCTCCTGACAATGCAGAGAAAGGAGAAAAGTCCTAGGGCAAGATGCTGAAGGGGTTAGGGGGGAGAGGAGTGCTTGCCTTGGATAGGAGGGGAATCTGAGATGAAGAGCAAGAGATGAAGATACTTGTGGAGATCGACAGACTTAGAGGGTGGAGTTGAAAAGGTGAGGGAACTCTCATCTCATGACCTACTTTTTGCCTATAAAGGAAATGGTAAGGCTACCTACTTCAGGTGAGTGGAAAAAGGCAGGAGTAGCCAATTAGGAGAGTGGATAAGGTGCTGTCTAGTGAAGCTCCTAGAACCTCTCTCTATACTTTGTGTGTGTATGTGTGCACGCGCGTGCATGCATTGAGGGAGGAATTGGACAAAGGGCAGGTAGGGCCTGGGCTGTGCTCCTCAACCTTTAATGTACTTGTCAGTCGTTTTGAGTTCTTGTTAGATAGAGATTTTGATTCATTAGGTCTGAGGTGGGGCTTCATGTCCTGAATTTCTTACAAGCTGCTAAGCCACAAGTGTTACATGTCATATCACCAAACTTTCTAGAAGCTGTTGCATATACTTACTGTTTTTACTTAAACTTGTAAGTAAGTTTAAGTAAACATGTAAACTTGTGTATTTACATGGGGGAAAGGCTTTGGTGAAGAGTGCTGATAGACAGAAAGCGGGGGTTAATGGCTTCTGAAGCTAGCCTTGGCCCGTTGGCCCATCATAAAGGGCGAATAAAAGCTGTTTTCTCCCCTAAAGTTGGAAATTAAAGTGATGATACCAGCTTGAATGATTACGTGCTGTTTCCAGTAGTGTTTGTCTTCGTGGGTGTAAATGGACTGAACATGGATAGTTGGATCAAAGGGGGGTGTGGTAGGACACTTGAAGAAATAAGTCATGTTGATCTGATGTTGATTGGAGACATGGTACAGATCATAGTCAGGGGAGGGAGGTTTAAGGGATAAGAGTGAGAAAACAATGTCAGGAGGTTGTATTCTGAGAGTGTGAATTCACAGTCTAAGATAAGGAGGTCAGGTGGACTGGGAGATGACAGTGGCTATTGGAGCAGGTTTCCAAGAGTATTCAGATGGTTGTCAACTTGAGGACTAGAGAAAGATAGATGCCAAAGCCCTCATCCATTGTGTGAGTGATCATAGGATTATAATCTCCAGGTAAGGAAGATGTTGATGCAATAGGCAGATACCATGAGCCTCTGGGAAATGTGATAAAGAGTGGAAGAATTGTGTATGGGGTGAGGGTGAGCAGTTTCCTCTAGAGAGGGCTACAAGGGGAAAGTGAATCCTTAGAAAATAAGGATCTAGATAGGGTAGGGAAGAATCTGAACATTTTTGCATTCTTTTTTTTTTCTTTAAGATTTATTTATTTATTTGAGAGAGTGTGTGTGCAAGCAGTGGGAGGGGCAAATGGAGAAGGAGAGAGAGAATCTCAAGTAAACTCCCTGCTGAGCACAGAGCCCATCATGGGGCACAACCCTAGGACCCCACAATCATGACCTGAGCTGAAATCAAGAGTTAGCTGTTTAACTAACTGAGCCACTCAGGTGCCCCTGAATCTGAGCATTCTGAGAAGAGCTTGAGAATACATCAGTAGAGTTGGGGGGAGAATGGAGGCTGGCAGGGCTGCTTCCATTGAGCCCTGAGGACGGGATGAGGGATTGGCTGTAGAAGGGGCCAAGAGGAAGGGAAGAGCAATGAGAGAAAATATTTGGTACCTAAGGAGATTACCTTTGGGCAGTGGTGAAAGATGACAGCAAGGAGAATGGTAGAGATGCATTGACCGGTCTTGGGTTCTGGCTGAAGCTTGGGTAAAAGAGGTTTTCACAAGGCTATCGGCAAACTTGTTCTGGGGAGGATGTGTTGGGGATTTAGGCCCAGTTTCATTCATACTGTGTGTGGTCTTGTCAGCCAAAAAAGAGATCTGCTTATTTTATGCATACCAAGTAAGACGTTAAAAGATTCATTCCATAATTTTGATAAGCATGTTATGTATTCTTGAATGACAGTACAGAACAATTGCTTAATTGATACATCTGTTTTCCCTTATTAAAACATTGGACTTTTTTAAAGATAATGCTTTTTCCTCAAATTGTGGTGTGGAAATATTTGTCTTCTACAGATTAGAAAACAGAAAATTACAGTTGAATGAATTTCTAACTTCCTTCCCTAAGTTGGGACCACTCTCAGGCTCTCAGGAGTAGAATTTCTATCCAGAAAAAGGCCCCTTTCCTTTTGAAGCTATATTACATAGCACATGCAAAAAAGACTTGTCATGTCTATCAGAATGGGTAGGATATTACAATATTGCTATATTGTTTTTTTGTTCTTTTTATTCCTTTAGTTTTGTGTGGTAACTATTACTGTCCTATTGAAAGCAATAGCCAGTGGGAAATGTAATTTTGAACTTGACAAATACAGAGCATTCATTTTATTACAGAGGGTTTGAAATACCTAAGAAAGAAACTATAGTTTGAAAAGGTCCAGCAAAATAAATCTGAAATGGAAAGAGATACAGTGATGAGGACTGGGAAAAATACCTAATAAATCAAAATGAAACCAGTTGTGGGGAAGAGGGAAAATATGATAGGAAATTGGGAAAATAATAAGAGATAATGAAACATAGTCAAAAAATATGAAATGATAGCAATTTGTGTTTGCCTGGAAGCTTTAATCCAGAAATTAAATTTGATAGGAGTGAAGGATTAGGGGAGGCTGGGAAGGAAGCTGATAATGACTTGGTTCTGGGAGGTTAGGGATGAGGTCTGAGCAAGTCTGTAAATAGGAAGTAAAAATTGCGAAGGAATTTAAATTTAATCCAGGGAGCTTTGGGGGAATTCTGTGTAAGGGACTGACATGGTCAAATGACAGCGGGAAGATAATTAACATTCAGGATGCAAGAGCAGAAAGGAAGGCCTCCTAGGGGAAGCATGTGCAGTGAATGTTGTTACCTGCTGCATGTTGGAACGGGCATGCCTTGGCACATCAGTACATCCCGATGCTGACTTCTGAACAAAACTTTTTCATTTGAGTACTTGTTTTTTATCATCTATTCAAAGAGCAGAAAGAAAGGAAGCAAAGAATCTACCCAACCTTGGCAAAATCCAAGGGAAGTCTTCAACGTATACAAACTTTTTGGAAAGATAATTGGATGATATATCTCAAAAACTTTAAGATTATCTATTTCCTATGACTAAATAATAGTACTTCAAGAGATTTATTATAGGTAATAATAATAATTAGGTGTATCTTCAAAGATTTATGCCTGTTGATGTTCACTATAGCATTTTTTGTAATACCCCAATTTGGAAACCACCTAGACATATAACAATAGCACATTGCTTAAATGAGTCTTAGCTGATTTATCTTATGACATGCAATGCGTTTATTAAGATCATGTTGTAGAAGAATATATAATATTGGGAAATCTTTATGGTACGTTGCTAAGTGGAAAAGAAGTGGTTTTGCAAGCAGTTTGTACAATATGGGAAACCTGTATATGTCTAATTATATGGGAGGATACTGGGTATCCTATCATTACATATACTTTCTTTTTTTTTTAAATTTTTTTTTTAATTTTATTTATTTATGATAGTCATACAGAGAGAAAGAGAGAGAGGCAGAGACACAGGCAGAGGGAGAAGCAGGCTTCATGCACCGGGAGCCTGATGTGGGATTCGATCCCGGGTCTCCAGGATCGCGCCCTGGGCCAAAGGCAGGCGCCAAACCGCTGCACCACCCAGGGATCCCTTACATATACTTTCTTATAGAAAAACATATGTTAGAGAACTATCTGGAAATCTGACTTATAAGAGGTCCTACGATTGAACTGCAAGATAATAAGCATTTGTACTATGTAATGTAGGCAGTCAACTGGTATTGGTAGGTTTCTTTATAGCTCCATCAAGCAGTAACTTCCATTTATAGCCTGAGTGCCTCAAATGCAGGACAGGTTGCTTTGGGCCCAAACACAATCAGGAAAGAGAAGGCCACTCACTGGTTCCAAAAGAAGGAAGATGGGATCATCCTTCATGGCAAATAAACTATTTCTATCCAAAAGGCCTCCCCCCAAAAAAATCACTGAAATGTAGAAAATCAATGAAAAAAAAAAAACTCTGGAGAGGCATAGTTGTTTTTTTTTCTCCTTGTTCTTTCTTACTCTTTTCAGACTGATCCTTCCCCTTTCCCACATCAAAGACCCCTGTTCCTTTGAGTGTTTGTTACATCAAATAGATACAGCACCTTCACCCTCAAATCCATTTAGTCAGCTGCTGATCTCCTGGTCATCTTTCTTCATTCATTGAAGATTTTAGCTCCTACTGCATAGCATTAGTCCTCTCTCCCAACCTTGTCCTTGGTCTCCTCTTGGTGATGAGAACACCCACCCACTCTTCCAGCTTGGTTCCTCTACCTTCCCGAACAATCATCTTTTCTGCCGGTCCCTTCTCACAATCCATTCCCATTGTCCATTCCTCACCTCCAGCACCCTCCTTTTTTCTTCATACCCAGCTGAGATTCCATGGTTGTCTAGTATAGTAGCTCCATGAAAAACTTCCTTAATTCTCTTACCTTTCTTCCTCCATTATTTATTTCTAGAAAAGCTCTGACGCTGAATCTGTCATTTACTATCTCCTTGCCAGCACCCAAGTGGCTGAATATTCCCCGAGAATAAAAACACACAAGAGGGCTGTCTGGTTTAATTTTAAATGCATTGAAAGGCATGATCACAAACTCAAAACTGGTATCCTACCATAATTCTCCTTTCCTACTTCCTGTCATGACTATTTCCTATCATCCACTCTCTTCAAATCTCAGACTTCTTCTTCCCACTTGTCTTGCAGCTGGTGACCTTGATTCTTATGTCACCGAGAAGGTGGAAACCATCAGGAAGATGTTGATTTGTCTTCTCATTACCAAATCTGTAAACCCACTTGCATTATTATTCTTCCCTCTTAGTACAACAGGGGAAGTATCCCTTCTCCTCCTATCCAAGCCTGTTCTTGGATTCCATTCCTACTTTTCTGTCTTCTGCAAGATTTCCTTCTCTCACTTACCCCTTCTCCCTGCATCACTGATCTATTCCTCACTACCAGATCAGTGTGTAATAAACCTAAAATCTCTGGTCCCATATTTCTAACATTTGCTCCATTTCTAGTTTCTTGGTAATCCCCCTCCTTGGAAAATCATCTACACATACTAATGCTTTACTTTGAATCTTGGTTTTAACCCCAATACTCAGTTATCGCTGCTCTTGTCAAGGCCACAAATGACCTTCACGTGGTCTAATTAAGTGGCCACATCTTTACTCTTTTTGTTTTTAGACTTCACTCAGCACTGGATTCAGTTGACCACTGTTTTCTTGAAATGTGATCTCATTTTGGCTTTTTCAACTTCAGACTCTCCTGGCTTATTCTTATCTCACTTAATGGTTTTTCGTTACTCTGCCCCAGAACCCTGGTGTTTCTATCAGTTAAATCGGAACCTTCCTCCTGCTACTCCCCACCCCATACTTTCTCTCTAATAGGTTTTGCTCTCTACCCATGAATCTCCTATGGTCTCTAACTGCCATGTTGATACCTCTGGTTAATTGTCTTACAGGCTTATTTCCAAAAATGGAACCTTGGGTTCTATCCTCCACATCTCTTCCTATTTTAGTCTTCCCCATCTCAGTAAAGACTACTGCCATCTACCCAATTGTTTGAGAAAGAACACTGGATATTAGTCTTAATTCATCATTTTCACCTCTAGTATCCAGTTTACCACCAAAATCTCCAGATCTCAAAACCTTCTACTACTGTCCACTTCTATCATCAGCATCCTAAGCCACACCTGATGGTGCCTTCCTTGGACAACTGCTGCAGCCTCCTCAGTTTCCCTGCTCCATCTTGTCACCTTTCATCCATTCTTCAGCCAAAAGTGCCTTCTTCTTTTAGGTTAAATATGATTTTGCCACTTAGATACACTGTGGGTTCCTTACAACAGTCTATAAGGCTCTTTTATGGAATTTGTTTTTTATTTTTATTTAAAAATTTAATTCCAGTACAGTTACTATGTTACATTAGTTTCAGATGTATAATATAGTGGTTCAACAATTCTGTGTATTATCAGGACTCCTCACAGTAAGTGTACTCTTAATCCCCATCACCTATTTCACCTATACCCCCATTCACCTACCCTCTGGCAGCCACCAGTTCTCTGTGGTGAAGTGTTACTTCTAAGGCTCTTTTGTCTGTCATTGCATTTGCGTCCCTTTTGCTACTGAGATATTCTTTAGGTCTCAGATTAAAATGTAGTTAATTCCAAGAGGCTTACCTCAACTTCCTGATAAAAGATCTCTCCATCATTATTCTCTAGTGTAGAACCATTTTCATTTATTTTACAACATTTACCATCTCAAATTATGTATATTTACATGTTTATTGGGTCTCCTCTGCTAGGTGGGAGACTTCTGCGACCAAAGTTCAAGTCTCCTTTGATCACTGTTTTACCCCAGTACCTAGCACAGTGCTTATGCATAGTAGATAGTGTGTTTTCAATTGATATTTGTGAAATGAATGAACACATGAATATTTGCCAAGTGTTGATTTTCTTTGGTGCTGATGTGAAGAGAAAGTATAAAAATGATCTAAGTTGTAAGATGATTATCATGGTCCCTGGGTGATATACGATAAGTGGTAAGGATTGGCAGCATAATATGGGGAAATAGGAAATACAACAGCAAGGTTTAGCAGTTGAAAAATGGCAAAATGATTATATCTTTGTGGGAATGAGGAAATAAGGTAGTGTAAAGGTCTGAGGAAAGAATTCTAGGAACTCAGTATTCTCTACCTTCTGTGGGAGATCTTATACTTAAAAAAAATCTCTTCAGGCAACCTGCCTCAAAAGTAGAATTTATGAAACTACTCAGGATAGAATATAGAGTAGAAACCACAAAGATACTTAAGTTGAGAAAGTGTAAAGATACTCGGTCCTCAGTATTTATGTTGGTACTAGTGATTATGTGAATACAGACCATGGAAATGGTTAATAGAAAGGTTAATTATTTTCATGACTTGTGCTTATTGATTACTGAAGAATTCCCTGGGTGATTGTCCTATGCTTCAGAGTGTTGATATGGAAGACATCTCTTCATCCAGCTACCGAGATGAAATCAATCATTTAGCAGCAGTTGGCTTATCATATTGCACTACTTTATATGAAAGATGCTATCCATTAAGGCAATTGTAATGGGTGGTTTAATAAGGCAAACACTGTTAGAGAGTACAATTTGACTATGTTCATAGCAAATAGTACTATGCATAGTACTTTTTGCAATGCACTCATTTGTTTTATTAAAGCCAGTTATACACTTGTTTTTGCTAATTTTTGCTGTACAAAAGAAATTTGAAATACTTAATAGTCAATTACTGTGAGCATGCAGATAAAAATAATGAATGTTATCACACAAGGAGTTTGTATATAAGAGGCAAGGCAAACACAAATATGTATGCGGAAATCTGTCAGAAATTAATAACTTCTGTTTTAGGCCTCTTCAGAAAATTCAGGGAATGAGACCTTTTAAATCATTGTTATTTCTACCTGGGTCCATGTTGATAACTGACATGATTCTATGTAATTGGAATGCTGGTATAAGCTATAGGGTCCTCTCAAAAGAGCTGGCTTTTTCCTTAAGAGCAACTTTAACACAATAGACAAGCAAACTCCTGGTGCTTAGGTCTCTATATTTAGTTGCTTTGGAGTATTGGTTGCTTTTATGAGTCATAGGAAGGAACTCTGAACTTACTTTCAAGTGGTAATGGAGAATGATATATTTTAAACAAATTTTGTTAGAGAATGATAAGTTTACTGGTAATAAAATTAATAAGAATGTTTTTTTTTAACACCAACTATTCATTTAGGTACATTTATAATAATTCTGGTTCAGTACTAGGTATATAAGATATATGTGGTCCTGGCAGTACAGAGTTGATAGTCTCAAGGTCAAATGAAGCATTAAATAGGTTGCTCCAGGGACATATGATATGTGCTGTGATAGAGGAATTAAGAGTACCACAGGAACATTTTTACATGTGAGGTCCTAACCTAATATGGGGATCAGGGAAAGTCTTTCATTTAAGAAGAAGTTAGGCAGGAGCACCTGGGTGGCTCAGAGGTTGAGTGTCTGCTTTTGGCTCAGATTGTGATCCGGGGTCCTGGGATTGAGTCCCACATCGGGCTTCCCACAGGAAGCCTGCTTCTCCCTCTGCCTATGTCTCTGCCTCTCTCTCCATGTCTCTCATGAATAAATAAATAAAGTCCTTAAAAAAAAGAAGAAGAAGAAGTTAGGCAAAGGGGGCAGAGGAAAGAACATGTATGTATATAGGAGCCTTTGAAAAATGGAAGGAAGTCCAGATTGGCTGGAGCTTAGAATGTTGAGAAAAGTGGCAGAGATGCATCCAGGAGAAGGGCTGAAACCAGATTCAGATTGCCCTGTGAGTCATAATAAAAAGTTTGTATTTTATCCTAACTGCTGGGATACCACTGAAGATTTTAAGAGGATTCAGAACATGACCCAATTTTATTTTATCCCTTTAACCACTTTAGCTGTACTGTGGGGAATGGGTGGGAAGTAAACAAGACTGGGTATAGGGAGATGAATGGATGAGGATGTTAAAATGGCAGTCAATAAAGTATGGGCAAGGGCAGGGGACAGAGACAAGTAGATAGATTCAGGTAATGTTAATGTGTTAAGATGGCCAACAGGTTGGTAGATAGGTGGTTTTGAATCTCAGGAGAATGGACTAACCTGATATATATTTGAGAGTTATCAGCACTTAGACATTTTGTAATTGATGTCATGAGAATCAGTGAAAGGCCTATAGCTGTGGTCTTCAAATTGAGGTACATGTACTTCTGGGGATACATAAAGACTCCAGGATTTATGTGGGCACACAAATAATTTTAAAGAAATCCAACTGCTAGGTTCTTGACTTTCATATGTTGTCTTTCTAAGATCAGTGTTCCTGAGGATCCTTCTATGATCAAATAGATTGTTCCTCCCCACATCTCCTTTCACAGAGTTCTTTCCCATTGAAAAAGAAGGGCAGACCTGCAATTTATTCCTACTTGACATGGTGCCTCTGTGGGCCCCACATAAAAGCAATAGCATATTTATAAAGAGAAAATGTATGACCCAAATGGGTAATACATCCTTTTGCAACTTGGGTACATTGTTTTCTTTTCTTTTTTCTTTTCTTTTCTTTTCTTTCTTTCTTTCTTTTCTTTTCTTTCTTTCTTTCTTTCTTTCTTTTCTTTCTTTCTTTCTTTCTTTCTTCTTTCTCCTTCCTTCCTTCCTTCCTTCCTTCCTTCCTTCCTTCGTAATTCCATGAAATTAAATTAAAAGAATGCCTAATAGAACTGTCAGCTGATAGATAATGAAAAACATTATGTCATGCTAGATCACTATTTGATTTTTAGCATATAACTCAGAAGGAGTTAATAATTGAGGGACATTCCTATGATAAAACTCTATTTCTTTTTTTTTTTTTTTAATTTATTTATTTATTTATTTATGATAGTCACACAGAGAGAGAGAGAGGCAGAGACACAGGCAGAGGGAGAAGCAGGCTCCATGCACCGGGAGCCCGATGTGGGATTCGATCCCGGGTCTCCAGGATCGCGCCCTGGGCCAAAGACAGGCGCTAAACCACTGCGCCACCCAGGGATCCCAAAACTCTATTTCTATCTACCTAGTATATAGGAAATGTTTTGGGTGCAAAAAATGAAAAACAGAACATTGTTTCATTCTGACAATACATTATATTATCCATGGACCCATAAACTGATCGAAAAAAATAAAAACCACTTCAATTAATAGTTCCATCTAAATTCTGTTTTATATAATTAATAAATATCTGTCAAATGTAAAATATGTTACATTGTGTTTATCAATTGGACATAATGGTAATTTAATGAGAACTCAATCCAAAAGAAAAATGCTATCACTTAGAAACTTATGGTCCCAGGCGATTAAAAAATATCAAATTTATCAACATATTTTTTTTTTTGGAGATGTAGGATAAGGTCATCAATAAAAGACTGCCAAGCATAAAACATATTACATTGGGTTGCAATTTTGTTGGAGAAGGAGAAAAGAATTATGAGTTCCAAGAGAAAAAAGAATGATGTAATATTTCCTAATGTTAAAGAAAAGCTTTTTTGTGTATTTTTTTTTAACTAGATGAAGATGGGAATGAAGTGCCCATAGTGATTTCACACGTTTTAAACATTGGGCATGTTTAAAAGAATGAAGTAATGGTTATATTTTTAAGTGTTGTTACAGAATTTACAAAATGGAGGGAATTATATCCTTTGCCAATGATATCTTACATTATGTGGTCATTTTCAGATGTCAACTTGAAAGTGTTAGAAGTGTGTTTCAAAATAATTTTTGTGGGCCTATGAGAACACAAGTTTGAGGACCACTGATCTAGGAAGAAAAGTAGGCCGAAGCATAGGTTCGGTCTCCAGAAGCACCATAATACAAGGATCCCTCTCCCTTCAGTGTACAAGGAAGGGAAGCAAGGAAAGTCTTGCTGAATGTAAGTTTGTAGGTTGTCTCTATGAGACTTGGGATTAGACTATCAGTGAGAGGGCAAGAAGGATGGGGGAGGATGGCCAAAGAGAGTATGGTGTTTGGACTAGCTGTTGTGGAGATTGGGAGCTTTAGCTGATGGTTGAAGAGCCATTCTCAAGGTTGGCTGACCATGATCCTAGAGTGGCACCAATCTGTTTGGTATGTGATGTTCTTCAAGCACTTCTTGGCTGAAAATTCTTTTTATTTCTTTAAAGATTTTATGTATTTATTTGAGAGAGAGAGAGAGAGAGAGAGTGAGCATGACCAGGGGGAGGGGTAAAAGGAGAGAGAGAAGCAGACTCTCTGCTGAGCAGGGAGCCTGATGCGGGGCTTGATTCCAGAACCCCCGGGTCATGACCTGAGTTGAAGGCAGACCCCTAATTGACTGAACCACCCAGGTGCCCCTTGGCAGAAAATTCTAAAAGTTAATAGATAACTTGACATTATGAAAAATACTATAAATTACATAATATTAAAGGACTGTGGGAGATAATCAGAGGCGGAAATGGTAAGTCATTTACATAAGGTTACCTTTGGCAGATAGAATCTCAGTTTTTTCACTCAAGGTTTTAGAAACTTATCTTGTATTTCTCTATGGCATCTCTTACAGTGAGTTTGCTTATAATGCACATCAGAAGTGAGAGAAGTAGTTAGTAAAAGGGTATATGTGTGCCCTTCTTTCACACCCCAAAACTTGGTCTCAACCTAAATACCCAAAACCCCAAATGCACTTCCTGGCCAATGTCCTCTCTGGCTCTAGAATTTTACATTTCAGTTCTTGCCTGGAACGTGTCTGCCTCTTAATTCCACCTGTCCAGGTGCTCTGGATCCTTTAAAGGCCTTGAATATTCCCAACTCCACTTATACTTATCGTCTGTATCAGCAGAGGGAAAAGAATACAAACCACAAAGGTGAGTTGCATATATAATTCTTAATTTTCACCCAGGAACATTTACAAAACTAAAAAGAAACAGTTGAAATTCATTTTAATGTATTTTATTTAACCCAGTATATCCAAGATATTATTACGTTAATGTATAATACAAAAAATTATTAATGAAATATTTTATATATTTTTTACATAAATATTCAAAGTGAAGGATCTATTTTACATTTATAGCGCATCTCAATTTGGACTGGTCACATTTCAAGTGCTAATAGCTATATGTAGCTAGTGGCTACCATGTCAGACAGTGAAAATTTGTGACAAATACTAGATACTAATACTAAAAATTCCATTTTGATTTGCTGATTATTTCAGGTTTTTAAAATTTTTTTTTTTTTAGCAGACCTTAAGATCCTTAAGGGCAAGGATTATATTTGAAACTTCTTTGATGGTGAATATGCTCAATGCGATGGCTGAATATGAATATGAATATACTATGGCTGGCTCAGTGTTCAGTCAGTCATGGTTAGAAAAAAATGATCTACTATATTTGTTGAATTATTTTGACTTCTGAAACTTTTGTTAAACCACCTTGACGATACCAGTCTGTTGACTGGCCCTTTGGGAATAGGGTAGCTCTTTTTGGAACAACAAAGCTGTCAGAGTTTTAAATAATTGACAAGTCTGTTAATAGCTGCTGCTTGTGTGATTAGACCATCATTTAAATTTGTGAGCATCCTGGGGGCGGGACTGTGGTGTCTTTTCAGTTATATCTAGTCACAACAACTTTTATTTTAAGTATGAACATCTTTACACACAAATTAATAGTTCTTTGGAAAGCATTAGATGCTCTTTAAAATAAATTATGAGTTTAAATTTTCCCTGGGGTGCTTATAGATTTGGTTAATATTATCATACTTATATTTGACTTATCTGAGAACCTAGGTTAGAAATAAATTGGCTAAGCTGTACCAACTAGTCCCTTAGAAACTTTTTTTTCCACTTTTTTTAGGGCAGTAGAGAGGAGAGGGCTTGCCTAGATTCTGAAAATGTCATTATCTCTTTCTGATAAGCCTTTATGTTGAGAGCAGTGGCCTTCAGGATAAACAAAGTGGAAAAGGGCCCTTGAGAATCTTAATTTGTTCAAATTAAAATGAACATAGGAAGATAATAAAGATGTTTTTAAAAGCTGTTCTGAACTTTAGCACAGTATTTTAACCATTCCTTTGGGGAAATGACATCACCTTTAGTTCAGGGTCAATGAAAATGCAGTAATTATTCAGAGTTGCAGGATTTTTTTGTTTGTTTGTTTGTTTCCACCATTGTGAATGCAATAATATGAATTCACAGTACAAATTCTGGAACAGCAGCTCTATGGCATTAGAAAACCTCCAGGGTGTCCTGTGTAGGGAGGAGGGTTGACAGAGTGATTACTTTGTTCTAATGACTTTATGCTAAAATAAATTTATCATATCAAAATCAGTTTTATAATAGAAATCCTTGTATCAGTTGCAGAATGGAGGTCTTTTGCATGAAAGGGGATTTTTTTCCCCCTGTAATTATGGCCACTATGTTAAAGCAATCAAGAAGGTGTGCTAATTTACTTCTAACTGATGCAATTTATTTCCTAAAAGCTTTACGGGAATAGGCGATGTCATTGTGATGAATCAGAAATGCTTAATCCTATCACCATAGAAAGCAAATTGAGTTGTTATGCATCCCATCTATTTTGTATTAATCAAAAACCCAACTGTATTCTTCTAGTTCTAGGTAACTTTCAGATGGAAAGAGGATTGAATAAGCTAGTTTTAAACTTTCATCAGGAGACACTGAATTGAAATTTGATGCCTCTGGTGCTAATTATTGAGGTGCATTCTGCTAGGGAGTGAAGTCTATGGGTGGCTCATAATGGAAGTCTGCCAAACATGATATATTTTGTACGTAGGTCATGAACTGTTGTCAGTGTTCCCTCAAGGGAGATCTGGATGTGTTGCATCTTCTTTTTAAGCTTGGTGTAACTGTGTTTGAAAGTAAAATTGTTGTTGCTGCTAATACCTATTAACTTTAAATGTTACTCACTGTCTATGCTAGGAAGTCACAGCGTGTACTGAATATTAATTATAATCTCTTCCAGCAATAGTGAAATTTTACTTCATAACCCACTTCGATGAATGTGATCAGCTCCAGTGGCACTAATTTTGTGTGCTGTTGCTAAATCATCTCAGATGGTTGAAATCAGGCTTCTAGGGCTGATTTGGAATCATTGTATGATGCCACAAACAATGAGGTTATTCTGGGACTCCCTAGAGTTGACCCCTCAGTCAATCATGTCCAGTTTGTACCTTGCCACCCATACAGGATTTAGAGAATTGAGTCAGAGAAGAGTGCAAGAGGCGTGGCATGAAGACCAGAACCTCACGGTCTCCAATAGATGTAACTCAATTTTTTTTTTCATTTCAAGTCCTTCAGCAATTCACGGTGATAGCCGTCAGTTCAGAATTTCCTCAGTCAGCTCTTGGTTTCCATTTTCTCCTAGGTTCCAGCTAGTTTGGAGGGACCTTGTAGATGCCAAGGCATGAAGGTCCACAGGGATGCTTTTTCTGGTCTCTGGTCCCTATGTGTTGATCCCTACAGCTTGCCACAGACCTTCCTGGTTCTGATCATAGGTCTGCAGGATCTCCAAAGAGCCACTCCCTACCCATCTGGTACTCCTGGGTTTGTTGAGGGTGCCTGTTCCCCTGCAAACTGAAGCCACCTCTCGGTAGGTTTGGGAAACAGTACTTTCTTCTTCCAGGGAAATCTCTTGCCCATGCTCCATCCTTGTCCATATAGTTGCAAAAGTCAAGAATTTGCCTCTTTGGTTCTTCTCTGAAATAGAAACCCCCAAATGCCTACCTGTCTCCTGGACTGCAGTGACCTGGATGTGAGGGAGTGCTCTGGTCGAATAGGAAATATAGAGGGAAAAATTAGTTAATATGTTAAATCAGTTGATACGTTAAAAGCATTTTTCTCTACAAGGGCAAACTGAATAGAGTTTTGGAAATGTTGAAAAAGAGTAGGATTGGTCAGTTTGAGTAAAAGAAATCTATCTAAAATACTACTTTAAAAAAAAGATTTTATTTATTTATTCATGAGAGACAAACACACAGAGAGGCAGAGACATAGGCAGAGGGAGAAGCAGACTCCCCACAAGGAGACCGATGTGGGACTCGATCCCAGGACTCTACCTGGGATCACTACCTGAGCCAAAGGCAGAGGCTCAGCTACTGAACCACCCAGCATCCCCTAGAGTACTACTTTTATCTGTATTTTTACTAAATATATAGGTACTAAATATATATAATTATATATAAATTATATTTTATATATAGGTTATATATAATATATATTATATATTATTAATGTATATAATATAGATTATATAAGTATTTATATATTATATATTTATAAAGTATTTATATATTTATGCATATTATATTATATATAAGTATATATATAAGTTATATATGATATATAATTTTACTAAATATATATGTGCAAAATATATATAATGAATTAATTATATGTATAAAGTTTGTTATATGTGACTAATATGTAAAGAAAATCCATGATAGTTATGTGTATATACACCATCCAATATAACAGTACATATATATGAATGACTATTTTATATGTCTTGTGCTCACCAGTTAGTTATTTACTGTTAGAGCAGTGCCATACCTTAAAGACAGTGATTTATTTTAACAATAAGGAAACAGAGACCCAGAACTAGCATGATGTCATACAGCAAATGTGGCCACCGGCATGTCAAATCAGGTTCCTTGACTTGCTTGGAATTCTTTGCTTACTTCTTTCCTCCTTGCCTGGGAATGATATGATTCTGCAATTGAAGGGAATTAGGTTAGCAATCAGGATGAACTTTTTGAGGCTAATAGGTCGAAACATTGAAATACATTATCAAGGACATTTGCAGTGGTTATTTTAAAAAATGGTTAGGCAGCTACCTTTTTGCTCTCGCCTGGGGGCAGTCCTGTGGAATCAGTGAAGATGTGGCTTATTGAAGTCGATTTTTTAGATTACATGATTTTGAGGCAGATACTTCAGAAAACGTTTACAAATATAGACTTGATCGAAATATTTACTGCCAAAACTGCCCCTGTGGCTTCTCTGAATTTACTGTGTTATTTCCTGTATATGTGTGGATGTGCGTGTGTGTAGGGAACACACATTTAGTTTGCCCTTTCCAGCAAATGTAAGGATTTTTCAAGATGTTTAAAAACAGAAGAGTGAAATTGTCTTCAGATCCCTAGAGAAGATTGAATTGCATACAACTTTAGCTTCTTCCTTTCAATGGAATGGATTTCTTTTGGGAGAGGATTTATAACTTTATGGGCCAGATAGTGTAAAAGATGTGACAGGTTTCAAAAATAATTTTTCGGTGGGACTATTTCTTGGGAATAGTAATTGATTTTGCTTAGTGTCTGCTAAAAACAAACCTGGAAGGCTGTTGCATTAAAAAGAAAAGAAAAGAAAAGGTTAAAGCAAAATATTCATGTCTTTGAGAGGATGTGTGGAGATTTAGATAGATTATTTTGTATTTCATTTCTCCCTGATGAAGAGAGCTGCATTTTGGAAAGTCAATCAGACATTTCCTTTTCCTGTGGTACTATGTAGAATCTTAGCTAAAGAAAGATTTTCCAGAAGAATTTTTCTTTCCAATACTGTACCCCAGTGTATACTCCAATCCTTGGGTCTTTTCCTTTTAGCAATGTTTCTATTTAAACAGGATTTTTGATAGAGGAAACACCTGTTTGAATGTACCCTTTCCTTTCCTCCTTCCCTCCCTCTCTCCTTCCCTCCCTCCATCACATCTTTCCTCCCCCCTTGCCCTTCTACTTTGTAGTGAATGACTGTGTGCTGCCAAAATCAAATAACGTGAAAACATAGTAAGACCCTAACCCCCAGCTTTATTGAGATATAATTGACATATAACATTATGTAAGGTTAAGGTGTACAATGTGATGATTTGATGAACATATATACTGCTACGTGATTATTGCCAAAAGATTAGTTAACGCATCCACTGCCTTACATAGTTAACTGTGTGTGTGTGTGTGTGTGTATGTGTGTGTGTTGAGAACGTCTAAGATCTGCTCTCTTAGCAACTTCCGAGGATATACTAGTGTTCTGAACTCTAGTTGCCGTGTTGTACATGAGATCCCCAGGACTTATTCGTCTTATAGCTTGGAAATCTGCACTCTTTGACACCTCCCCATTTCCCTACCCTTCAGTCACTGTTAACCACCATTCTACTCTCTGTTTCTATGAATTTCTACATGTAAGTGAGACCATATAGTATTTGTCTTTCTCTGTCTGACTTATCTCACTTAGCGTAGAGCCCTCCAGTCCATCCATGTTGTTGCAGATGGCAAGGTTTCCTTTCTTTTTTATGGAGGAATAGTATTCCATTTGTGTGTGTGTGTGTGTGTGTGTGTGTGTGACATTTTGTTTATCCATTTATCTGTAACAAAGGCTATTTTTAATATGATTGAATATGAGAATCTAAAGTACATGCTTTTATTGAGCCTAATACATTCTCAAGTATATACTGCAGACTGCAGTTTCGTAAACTAGTGTATTTAGCTGACAGAACTTTCAATTTTATGTAATCTCTTAAGGTTATAATAATAGAGTTAGTTGTGTTTCTGATACACCTTCCAGCTGGATTCTCATTCTGTGTCAATTCTGTAACATTAATCCCTTAGAGACAGAAATGGAAATTTGGATTTAATTTAGAATTAATGTAATGTGGGAATATATTAATATTAATATAATAAGGTAATGTGAGAATAATTCCCTATAGTCTGTTTTTCTTTTTAAAATATAGAGGTGTATATAAACTCTCATTGTGCAAATATTTTTCATAAGGATTTATAGGCACTTTTACCCAAAACTCACTGTGTGAATTAGCATCTCACCATAATCAATATGCATGTGCATATAACAGAAAGGTTTGTTGCTGTTGAAATCAGGCCAGAGGATGTGGAGTGAGTGGGATGCAGGCTTCAGCCTGTGTTAAGGTTGTTTGAAGTGTTTACATAGTTGCTGACAATCTTCCTCATGCCTTAAGCATTTGGCCCTTCCTGCATCTCCAATCCTTTTGCCAGGATCTGCGAGGACTTCCAATCTGGGCCTAGTTTACATAGGATCTTTAGTGTCCCTAACATGTTATGGCATTGTTTACTTATAATGTGTATATGTTCCTTGCACATGTAAAAGGAAAACATTATTCCTATTTGAAACTGTAAGGAAGGATTCCATGTGTACTGCATGCAATCATACCCTCTATATGCTTCATTTGGCTTAAAAGATTAAGTAATTGGTGTTTCAAATGATTTAATTTATATAATTCAGAAGTCCTGGTGGATTTGGATTGCTATATTGATGTTTATAAGTGTTTTATTGATATTTGGGGAAACTGAATGGTTAGATGGATTGGGAACCTGAATGGTTAGATGGATTAGGTTTTCCCGATTATGATAATAGGAAGAGTCCCACAACCTGAAAATTGCTACATAATATACTTTCAGAAAACAATTGAATTCAGATGAGGGGTACCTATACTTCTTCTTTGAGCACATGCACATATAATTCCTGTAGTAGCTAGTACTAGTGAAGTTATCTTGAAAACTTCTGCATGACTAATTCTCATATTTTCCATCTAGTGTAAAAATGTGGCTACCTGTTCTGTCAACCAATATTATTATAACTTTTTGCGCATTTCTTGACAGTTTTCTAGATGACTGGCTCTGAGTCTTCTGAAGGACCTTTGTCCTCTGGTTTTCTCTTTCCTCCATACCCTGAAGGAAATTTTTGTTCTCCTTCCTTTGCTAAACTCTTCATCTCAAACCCTGTTCTCTCTCTTCCATCTTCCTGTCCCTCATTTTCAACTAGCTGCTCTACATTTGTGTCCCAGTGACACTTCAAATGTCACAGAGCAGGGGAGGGCCCCAGAGATCCATTTTGGGAGGGAGTGGGCTTTGCCTGAGAAAATGCCCCACAAGCCAATCAGTGCTACAAATTGGGACCCTAAGAACAAAGGTGGAAAGAAAAAAAGGTGAGAAATGGTAGCTGAATGACCCTGGATATGTGGGTGACCAGAGATTTGTGGTTAGAAGGGAAGGTGGGAAGGGCGGAGGTGGGAGGGAAGGAGTCAAAGAGGGAGTAAGGAGAGTGAAGGAAGAAAGTGGCCAGAAAACTTACAGAGGAGTAGAAACAGAGTTGGCAGAAAGGGCCAATGGACTTTATAACGACAGGTTGGTTTGATAGTCAGATTTAGGTGGTTGTTGTTTTTTGCAATATAAATGTCTTCATCTCTCCAGTATAATCTCTTGCATTCACAACAGCCTTCTATGGGTGAATTTTTCTGTGTCAAAATCTAGAGACAATTAGAGTAGAGCATCATTATTCACAACAGCTGAAAGGTTGAAGCAGTCCAGTTGTTTATCAACAGATGAATGGATAGGCAAAATGGAGTGTATCCATACAGTAGGATACTATTATTCAACCTTATAAAGGGATGAAATTCTTACACATGCTACCTGATGAATCTTGAGGACATTATATTAAGTGAACAAAGCCAGACACAAGAGGAAAAATATTGTAATTCAACTTATATGAGGTACCTAAAGTAATCAAATTCATAGAAACATAATATAGATTAGAGGTTGCCAGCAGGTGGAAGGAGGGTGAAATGTGGAGCTATTGTTTAAGGGGTACAGATGTTTAAGTGGTTCAGTTTGGGGTAATGGAAATGTTCTGGAGGTGGATGGTGGTGATGGTTGTACAGCAATGTATATGTCCTTAATGCCATTGAACTATACACTGAAGAATGGTTAAAATGGTAAAATTTTATGAGTATTTTACCACAATAAATTTCTTTTAAAAATATGGAGACAGAGGCTGTATACCATGTCTGAACAGTTTGTGCAGGATGCAAGATGATATAAAACTGAATTACTTCAGCAGAGGTTGGGTTATAGAACCACAGAGAGAAAAAGACTCCATAAAATCCCTGTAGTGGGTTGAATGGTGGCCTCCTAAAAGATGTCTATGTCCTAATCCCCGGAACCTGTGAATGTGACCTTATTTGAAAAAAGGGTCTTTGCAGATGTAATTAAATTTGAATCTCAAGATGAGATCACCATGGATTATCCAAGTGGGCCTCCAATCCAATGATGGGTGTCTTTCTAAGAGACAGAGGAGGAGAAGAAACAAAACAATAGGAGAAGACCATGTAAAGATGTAGGTTGAGATTGGAGTGATGCCAAGCAGTGCCTGGAGCCACCAGGAGCTGGAAGAGGCAAGCAAGAATCCTCTCTAGAGCCTTCAGAGATACATGGCCCTACCGACACCTTGCTTCTCAACTTCCAGCCTCCAGAACTGTGAGAGAATAAATTTCTGTGTTCTAAGCCATCAAGTTTATGGTTATTTGTTATGGAGGTCTAGGAAACTAATACAACCACCATCTCTTCCATGCTCTGCAAAATCTGACTAGTCACAGGCTGTTCTAAGAACTTCCATTGCAGAGAAGATTGACTTGTGGCTGATTCCATCAGCGTCCTGAAGACCTCTCTACTGACCTCTAGGTTATAGAAAAACAGAACCACCCTAATTAGATCTGGTTCATGTTCAGAAAACCCCAAAAAAGGTAGGCATCAACATGTGTAGTCTTAGATGGAGAAACTGAGCCCCCCCACCCCAGTGTTGGTTATTGTGTGATCTGTGTACCATGTGCATGAGAATCACCTGTGGTGTTTTTTGGACTGCAGTTTCCTGGGCCCTCTCCAAGACTTAGTGAATCAGAAACTGTGGGCATATTCTCCAGGAATCTTCATGTTGTATGATCACTTTCCTGTAATACTCATTCATATTGGATTTTGATAACCACTGCTGCTCTAAGTAGCAATTTGCTTGATGTGTAATGGCAGGTAAAAGGTGCAGTGAAGGTTTGAATCCATCTCTTGTTGTCTAGAAAGCACATGTCCTTTCCAATAGAAACCGGTCAACTTTTCTTTTTTCTTCTTGAAATAATTTTATAAAAGATTTATTTGTTTATTTGAGAGAGGCAGAGTATGAGCAAGGGGAGGGAGGGGTAGAGGGAGAGAAGCAGATGTTCTGCTGAGTGGGGAACCTGACACAGGGCTCAATCCCAGGATCCTGAGATCATGACCGGAGTGGAAGGCAGAGCTTAACTAACTGAGCCAGCCGGGTGCCCCTCATTTTTCTTTTCACTCTAAATTCCTTTAAGGATTCAGTGGCACCAATGAATAAATTATGTTCTCTCTAAATATTCAATAGCTAATATTTATTTAACTCTTTTGGTTTGACATCAAAATGATGATAGTACAACTAATTGCATGTGTCCATTTCCCCGCAATCATGAACTGTTCCATGGTGGGGCCCCGTTTAGTTTATCCTCATATTTCTGGTCTCTAGGGCAGGGCCTTGCATAAAGGTGGCATTGCATGTAAAAAGCCTAACCATTCTTTCCTGTTTTCATTGCAGAAGAAATATGTGCTTATTATTAAAATTTCGAACATTGCCCAAGTATAGAAAGTGAATTAAGTGTCACCCTTAATTCCAACATTTGGAATGTATCCTTTCATTCTGTGGGTATATACAGATCATTACAAATATAGTTTTTCCACAAAAGGGCATATTACTCTGTAATATACTTTTTCCTTTTAACAAATACATCATGGACGGCTCCTCTTGATTAGTGCCTAGTGGTCTACCTTATTATTTCCAAAAAGCGTGGCCATTTAAAATTAAATTTGTTGTTAATCTTCATACTTCTTGTCAGAAGAGCTCAGTTGGGATCAGCTGAAGAAAGTGATGTCATTTTAGGCCTCTAAGGTATAAAGATGTAGAAAATCTCAAAGGGATGGACAGACTCCAGAGAGAAGCTTAGAAATTCCCTAGCTCGGAGGAACCAAAGAAAGGAGACTTTTTGCCTCAAAGGAAAAGAATTTGCTTTAGAAGAAGGAACTTCAAGTTGTTCCAGAAAAGAGAAGGCTGTATGTTCTGAAAACCTGAAGAAAAAAAAGCTGACGAGGTTGATTCCTGACCTTGTAGCTTTCTCCATAGCAGTGAATAGAAAGCTAACATTCAGTGAGAATTATAAGTGGATTTCAACTGCTTAAAGACCAATTGCGAAAGAGTGAATCAAAGTAGAAATGGTGAAAGTTAGGTTGGGAAAGACATTCTATTTTTTCTTACTTTGGGAAATATTCTTAACTTTTGAGACTATTTTAAAAATTTATTCAACAAGCAATTAATATCTGCCACCTTGCTGGAACAAGGCAAGGCATTGAAGACTCAGAGAAGGCAGTCTCCACCCACGGTGACTTAAATTAGGCCTGTGGGACCTCCCCTACCATAGGCTTAATGTGAGAGCAAACCATTTTCATTTTATCCTATTTTATTGCAGAATATCTTCCCGAAAACAAGGGTGTTCATGTACAACAGCTGAGGAACACAGACTGGCTGGTTAATAGAAAATAGCATGTAGTTGAGAGAAAATTCCATAGAAGTGAAAATGTCATAAAATCCCTGATGATGGCATCAAGCATGCTATGTGGGCCCTAGGTTTTTCTTTTTTCTTTAAATTTAAATTCAGTTTGCCAACACATAATATAACACCCCGTGTTCATCCTATCAAGTGCCTTCCTCAGTGCCCGTCACCCAGTTACCCCATCCCCCCCACCTCCCCTTTGTTTCCCAGAGTTGGGAGTCTCTCATGGTTTGTCTTCTTCTCTAATTTTTCCCCACTCAGTTTCCCTCCTTTTCCCTATAATCCCTTTGACTATTTCTTATATTCCACGTATGAGTGAAACCACATGATGATTATCCTCCGGTTGACTTACTTCACTCACCATAATACCCTCCAGTTCCATCCACATTGAAGCAAATGGTGGGTATTTGTCTTTTCTGATGGCTGAGGAATATTCCATTGTGTATTTGTACCACATCTCCTTTATCCATTTATCTGTCAAAGGACATCATGGCTCCTTCCACAGTTTGGCTGTTGTGAACATTGCTGCTATAAACATTGGGGTGCAGGTGTCCCGGCATTTCACTACATCTGTATCTTTGGGGTAAATACCTGGTATTGCAGTTGTGGGTTCATAGGGTACCCTATGTTTAACTTTTTGAGGAACCTCCACACTGTTTTCCAGAGTGGCTGGACGAGCTTGCATTCCCACCAACAATTAAACCCCCCAAAACCTAATTTCCTACCTCAGGTTTTAGGCTTCTCAACTTACTTGGCGTGACTTGGGGAGTTGGAAGAAATTTAAACATGGGGTGTGCTTTCTGGTGATAATTTTTGGGGGACTTAGCAGGCAGTCTTGATGCTGACTTTCATGAGACTTACCGACTTCCATACAAAATGTGTTCAGAAGAGTTGAAACTAGCTTTTGTCTTTCTTCCCTTGATAAGAAATCTGTAGAAAGCTTCATCCGAATCAACAGCTCTAATGATTTCTGAGTCTCTCTTTGCATTGGAATCCCTTAAATCCCTTTGTGATACTGATTCTTAATCCACAAATTTATGAATCTCTCCTTTTTCTCTGTCCCCCCACTTTAGTTATAGACAAGATTTTGACCCCAGTCCATCATTTCATGTGTGTCACTGAGGAAATGCTATTTCCTTCACAAATAAACTCACCATCGACCAGATTTTGTCCCTTGAGCTTTCGCTAGCCTGCTTTTAGTATTTTTTTAAAAGATTTTATTTATTTATTCATGAGAGACACAGAGAGGCAGAGACACAGGCAGAGGGAGAAGCTGGCTCCCTATGGGGAGCCCGATGCAGGACTTGATTCCAGGACCCTGGGGTTACCACCTGAACCAAAGACAGTCACTCAACCACTGAGCCACCCAGGTGCCCCCCCCCCTTTTTTTCAAAGATTGCTTTTGGTATTCTTGATGATACTTTGCATTTCCTAACTTGTATTAGTACTGGTATTAACATTTTCACTTTTCTGTCCTCCACTCTGTTGTATAAAAACAGGAAAGGAAAGGCAATTCAATATTCAAATATTTACACAAATGCTTGTGTGCAGACAATGTAGTGCTATCAGGTCATATTTTAGCCTGGGATTTCATCAGATGAAATATGCACACAGAATTGGTCCTAGATAGGGAAGGGTGTTTCACTGTCTAGTAAATGAAAGTAAAGGCTGTGTGAACCTCTAAGACTCTTGTCATGTGTATATTAAAACATTCCGTCATCTCAGTGTGGGAGGGATGGAAGCGAAAAATTCCACGTTATTTCAACAGTGTCCAGATTATTATATTTCTCAGTTCAACAGAGACCTCTGAGCCTGTTTTCCCTTTTCTAAAAAGAGAGTCCTGATGCTTATCTCACAGCATTACTGTAGTACTGTGAAGATTAACTAGCTGCATGGTGGGCACCAAAAATGTAACTTGAGTCTCATCTGGTGGAGGGTGCACACCTGGAGGGCAGGGGCCCCGTCTGGTATGCCTTTATGGGGCTTTGTACAAGTTGTTATAATAGGGATGAAGTACATTAAAAATTTTATTAAATTTTCTCTGGGATGTGGAGGCAATGTAGCTATTAGGTTTTAGATGAAGAGTTGTGAAACAGATACGGCTAGCTTCGACATTTTCAGAAAAGCCCTACATGCTTATCTTCAGAGCTCATTCTTGCCTGGATGTACTAAGAGTTGGTTGATTGTCTATGGTGAGTATTACAGCCTGTTTTCTCACCCAGACTGGTATGCTTTTGAGAGTGAAAGAGCGTGCTCTGTATATTTGCACTTGGATCACAGTTGAAATCTGGAACTCTCCCAGGTGAACAGAGATAGATGGTCATCCTATTTAGGGTTGACGTTCTTCCTTTGGGATCTGATTTAATTTAAGGTGGAGCATTTCTCAAAAGGACTTCCTGTTTCTGTTGAATTGGTGTCACAACCACATTCAAAGCATGAGTAGACTTCTTCTTGAGGATGGCCTTTCTTATAAGTGTTAGGGATCCTTTTGGAGACAGGTGTTTAGCACTACTTGACTGTCCTTAATGGAGCAATGGTACTGGGACCTTGAGATTAATGGATATATCAGGAGTTCATAGGATTCCCCTCTCTTAATCTTGATACCTCTAGCCCCAGGAGAACATTCCCCATCTACCTACTGTATATCCACTGGAGATTTTTATGTGTGATCTATTTTTTTTTATTTTTTTAAATTTTATTTATGATAGTCACAGAGAGAGAGAGAGAGAGAGAGAGAGAGAGAGAGAGAGGCAGAGACATAGGCAGAGGGAGAAGCAGGCTCCATGCACTGGGAGCCCGATGTGGGATTCGATCCCGGGTCTCCAGGATCGCACCCTGGGCCAAAGGCAGGTGCCAAACCACTGCGCCACCCAGGGATCCCCACTGGAGATTTTTAATTAGTCTTGCAGTAGCACTTGGAATATAAAGCCATATGATTCAAAGTCAGTGAGTATTCACATATTACTTGCAGCTTTCTAATGACGCATGCTGACATTCCTTTCCAGGACTGCTGTATGGATTATCCTATTTATCTGAGAGCACACTAGCCTAGTACTTAGAATCTAGGCTAGTCTGGCAGACTCTAGCTGCCAGATGGCCTGGATTTGAACCCTTGCTTTACCCACATCAATTTTGTGACCCTTGACAAGTTGTTTATTTTTTTCCCCTTCAACTTCATTAGCAATATAAGAATAGTCTTAATATCTACCTCCTAGCAATGTTGTAAGGATTAAATGAATTAATACTTGTAAAATGCTCATCACAGTGTGTGATACTTAGCAAGAACTATATAAATGTAAGCAAAAAAAAAATAAAGCTTCCACATATAATCAGGTGCTGGTGGTATTAAACTTGAAATGCTCATCAGCATAAATGTGGGACTAAGAGAAAGAACCAAAGAAAAAGTGAGAGCTTCAGATAGCCCTGTGAAAAATAGGAAATACATTCCTCAGGAAATTTAAAGATGGAAATCTCTGTGTTACCAGAACCAGTATTTTATTGGGTATCATGAACCCAAGAGACAAATGTGGTTTTTCCTATGCTTTCTTCTTTGAGCACTGTTGAATTTTTTTGGGTTGCTACTGCAATCATTTTAGTCATTGTTAATATTGTCATCACTCTTATCAATATTTTGATCATTATATAAACTATTAAATTCCATTTGGTTTTGGTAGTTCACTGTATTATTTAAAACAGTGGTCCAGCCTCAGGACTTAGAGGTTCTGAAATGATAGTTTCTTATTGTAGTCTGGATGAGACCACAGTGGATTCATGTATGTCTACTGTTGAGTTTTCTGAATGAAATAGGAAAATGGAAACATTCATGGAGCTGATGGCATAGCAGCTGGCAATGACTGTATCTTAGATAGAGTCATCTGAGAATCACTGCTACAGAGTTATGGGAGCAAGGTCATCTTATTATTCCAGGTCCCAGTTCTTACGTCAGAAGTAAAAAAAAATAACAAAGAACCCAAGAAGTTTAAATATTAGAAAAAAAGAAAGACACAGAAGAAAGGGGTTTGGAATTTGATAGACTTGTATCCAAAATCTGGCTCTGGGATCATTTGTATGAGCCTCAAGAATTTGTTAGGCTCTCAGAGCCTATCTGTGAGATGGGATCGACACTCCCTCATATGGTCAGAGTAAAGATTAAATGAGATCATATGATCATATGAGATCATGACATATGACATATGAGATCATATGTCAAAGCAGCTGTTCTTAGTGGTATTTGGTATAAGCAATTTCCTTCTCCCTACCATTTACTGGACTGCTTCTTGGTCTCAGAGATTATGCCTTTATATTAGTGTATCCCCAGCACCCAAAACAGTGTCTGACATCAAGTAGATACTGAATGGATATTTATTCAATATTGAATGAATAATGGTATAACTAAATCTATTCATTAATCAACCAGTAATCAGGTAACCAGTCTATGTCAGTTACTATGCCAAGAACTTGAGAAACATAGATGAAAATGGTATATAGTACCCTCCCTATGCGGGGGGGGGGGGGGGCTTACAGATGAGAAGGAGAGAACTATAATGAGTGCCTTGTAAAGTCTGTACAAGGTGCCATGTATGCACAAATGAGGGAATACCTCACTCTAACTGAGGAAGTCTGGGAAAGCTTCATAGCAGAAGAGGTCTTAAGCTAAATCCACTCAGCAGATGTTGTGAGGGGAAGGGCAGTCTTCACAGGGGGACTTACATGTGTAAGCCCTCAGGGAGAGGGGGAGCACATGCTGTGATCTGTGAATTGCAAGTGTTTCCACACATCTGGAGAGCTGTGTGTGTGTGTGTGTTTGGGGGGAGGGCTGGTGGAGGGAGGGGATTGGTGGAATCTGGGTTGAAAAGCTAGGCAGGGTGGGAATCATGACAGGTCTTGTAAGATTTTTTTAGGCATTTGAACTGTATCTTAAAGGTAACGGAGAACCTTCAGAGGATTTCAAGAAAGGATGGACAGGACTGATATGAATAGGACCCTCTGGCTGCCACATGGAGAGGTAACTAGGTGACTACTCTGGTATTCCAAGTGAGACAGAAGAGGATGTGGGAGCACACAGTGGCTCTGGGAAGACTGACGGGATGGATTCAAAAGGACTTTGGGATGATTAGAAGTAAAATCTAGAGAAATCCAATCCTGGTTTGAGTTGTAACAGCAGAGATTCTTCTGTATTTTTTTTTTAAGATTTTATTTATTTATTCATGAGAGACATACAGAGAGAGGCAGATACATAGGCAGAGGGAGAAGTAGGCTCCCTGAGGTACTTGGTCCCAGGACTCCAGGATCATGCCCTGAGACAAAGACTTAACCTCTGAGCCACCCAGCCACCCCGATTCTTCTGTATTTTAAGAGACATAGAAAATATTTTGTATTTTGAATTTTCATTACATTTTCTACTTAACTGTAAAGATAGTGTTCTTTAACACCTGAAAGTTATTACTCTCGTCTGTCATCTTTTTAATTTTTCTTCGGTTCTTTCTAGTTCATGTCCTTACAAACATTTGGCTTCGAGCATTTAATTTTGGATTTTTCTTTTTTATAATTTTGGATTTTTCCATTGGTGGAAAAAATCAGCAGCTGTTGATTGGGGGGAAAAGTAACCACTGATGAGCATCTCTGTCAGAGAAGAGCCATAAAGAGTGGGAGTAAAACTTTGTTTCTTGTTTGTTAGTTCCAATTAAATTTATATTACAATATGAAGTTTAAATCGATGCCTATATTAAATCATGATTTGGATGCACAGCAATATTTTCTATAAAATTGTTTTCTTGGTTGTACCTTTGCATGGTGGTGAGTTTCCATCTGAGTTCTGTAGATAAACAAAATGAGTTAAGAATCTGAGCCTTTTATGTATTGTATCTTTTGTTATTACCACCAAAAACAAAGTGTTCAATACTACCACCATATTTGAATATTCTTTGATGTCTTTGCTTAAATCATTTGGTTGCTACTTTTCTAAGTTCTAAGCTTCAATGGCCTTTTAAATATTTCCTTTCTATTTCCTTTCTTTATTTTATTTCTTTATAGTGTAGCCTGTTTGCCTTTTATTTTAATCCCCTTTACAATGGCTGACTTTGCTGGGCTTTGGAGTAAAAGCCAAATGGGATTTATTTATAAGAACAGAAATTCACATATTTGGGAATTTTTTTGAAGATTATTCGATTGAACAAATCCATTATCTTTAAAATGTCTTTGAGTTGTATCCTAAAAATTTTATATATAGTTTCACAGAAATTCATCAGCAAATACCAATTGGTTTAATAATATAGAACGGAATTGATTCTTCATTTAGTAGTTGGAAAGCTAGTATACACACTTTAAAGCAGTCCAGTTTTGTAGGTATAGATTGGATCATATGGTAGGCTTCCAATTGTTGAGCTGTAATCAGTTATAGGAAAGCACCAATTGGAAAAGAGGATACAGAGCTTTGAATGACAGAAGAAAATTGGTTGTATGCTGTTGTTTTTAAAGCATTAGCAAATATCCTTGATGATGTTTATGAGTACAAGAAAACACAAGGAGGGTTAGGAGGCATCATGGTGAAATGAAAAAGGCACAGGAAACATATTTTCTTCAGCTCGGGCAGCTGTATGGGTTTGCATGAGTCACTCGACCTGCTTCGGTTTACCTGTCTTTATCTACAAAGTCGAGAGATTGAAACATTTGAACTTTTGCGCCTTTAAAATGTTATTCTTCAAAGCTTGGCAAGTTGTGTGAAGATAGAAATATGTGGAAGCTGTGGATCTATAGGGAAATTGGTCCCTGTTTTTTTTTTTTTTTTTGACATTGAAATATCAGAATAAAGGAATTTTGTGGTCTCAGGCTAATCCCCTTCAGCCAGGTCTGGTGAATGTGTTAGGGATTTATAGCAGGTACTACACAGGTCACCTGAACCACGTTTCTCCTAGAAGAAACTGATAGGAGGATCAGCTGCACTTAAAAAGGTACAATGAAACCTAGAATCGTCTTAACCATAGTAAGATTTATCCCTGGTGGTGCTCTCCTGGGATGAATGAAGGTTGTCAGAATGGTGAATGGTTACTGTCATTCAGGAATGTATGTATGTATGTATGTATGTATGTATGTATGTATGTATGTATTTATTTATTTATTTATTTATTTATTTATTTATTTATTTAAAGAGAGTGAGAGAGAGAGAGAGAGATGGAGGGGCAGAGGGAAAGAGAGAATCTTAAGTAGGCTCCACACCCAGTGCAGAGCCCAAAAAGGGGCTCCATCTTGCCATCCTGAAATCATGACCTGAGCTGAAATCAAGAGTCATACACTTAACCCACTGAGTCACCCAGGCACCCCAAGAGTGTTTGAGAAGTAAGATGATAACATCACAATGAGGTACCTCAATCCCACAACACTGAGAAGGACCAAGTAACTACATATTTGGCTCTACTGAAATAAAGATAAGGACAAAGGAGATAGTTATTAGCAGGTGAAAAATATAAAGAAAAATGAGATGGAAGAAAATGAACATTTTCTATTAAAAAAACCAAACTGTTAAGTCAGAGGGACCTTTTGTCTTAGTCTGGACTTTTTGGCTGTATCGTCACAGGTGTTTAAGTGCCTAGATAAGTCTGAAACTCATGAAGAGCCTAGATGGATATTTCTGTCCCTTGTAACTTATGTGTCTGAAGAGAGCATGTGCTTTTATGGGGAAAAATCAAGGAAATTATGTTCAAACCTTGATTGTAATTGTTCATTTACACAGCGAATGATTTGATTCTTAAGCAGATTTAATGAAATAAAAAAACAGGCAGCAAAGAATACATGAGTAAGATTCTCTTTGAATAGCCTTCATGAACAGTGTCATCAGTTATGTATCCACCTACCCACCCTGGGTTTATTATGACAGAAATTTATACTTATCCAGCCCACTGGACTCCTATATCATACACCTTCCAGAGAGCTGTGAGGGCTCCTTTATACTTCAACTTTCAAAAGAGGACACTATTTTGTTTTTTTCATATTATGTGCAGTGCACTTTATTTTTATTTAAGTATAATTACCATACAATGTTATATTAGTTTTAGGTGTATGATATAATGGCTCAATTACTCATTTTTTTTAAACTGTTTTTATTTATTTATGTTTCTGAGAGAGAGAGAGTTCAGGCAAGGTAGCAGGATGAGGGGCATAGGAAAATGGAGAAAATCTTAAGGAGACTCCTTGCTGAGTGTGGAGCCTGACATAGGGCTTGAGTTCATGACCCTCAGATCATGACCTAAGTCGAAATCAAAGGTTAGTTGCTTAACCTCTGAGCCACCCAGGCATCCCAGTGATTTAACAGTTCTATATATTTCTTGGTGATCATCTATATAAGGGTACTTTTAATCCCTTTAATATATTTCACCCATCCCCCTGCCCACTTACCCTCTGGCAACCCCTAGTTTGTTCTCTGTATTTAAGAGTCTGTATTTTCTGTAAGTCTCTTTTTTTGTTTGTTCATTTTTTTTTAAGTTATTCATATGAATGAAATTATATGATATTTATCTTTATCTGACATTACACTTAGCATAATACCCTCTAGGTCCATCCATGTTATTGCAAATGGCAAGATCTCATTCTTTTTTATGGCTGAGGAATATTCCATTGTGTCTATATGCCACATCTTCTTTATCCATTCATCTATCAGTGGGCACTTGAGTTGCTTCGGTATCTTGACTATTGTAAATAATGCAGCAAAAAACATAGGGGTGCATATATCTTTTCAAATTAGCATTTTTCATTTTCTTTGGGATTACTGGATCATATGGTAATTCTATTTTTAATTTTGTGAGGAACCTACATACTGTTTTCCTCAGTGGCTGTACCAATTTACATTCCTGTCAACAGTGCACAAGGGTTCCTTTTCCCCCACATCTTTGCCAACACTTGTCATTTCTTATGTTTTTGAATTTAGCCATTATGACAGATGAAAGTGACATCTCATTGTGGTTTTAACTTCTATTTCCCTCATGATTAGTGGTGTTGAGCATGTTTTCATGTGTATGTTGGGCATCTGTACGTCTTCTTTGGAAAAATGTCTCTTCAGGTCCTTTGCCCATTTTTTAAATTGGATTATTAGGTTCTTTTTGGTATTGAGTTGTATAAGTGCTTTATATTTTTTTGGATATTATTCCCTTATCAGGTATATCATTTGCAAATATCTTCTCCTATCCAGTAAGTTGTCTTGTTTTGTTAATGGTATCCTTTGCCATGAAGAAGCTTTTTATTTCGGTATAGTCTGAATAGTTTAATTTTGCTTTTGTTTCCCTTGCCAGAGGAAACATATCTAGAAAAATGTTTCTATAGCTGAGGTCGAAGAAATTACTACCTATGTCTTCTTCTAGGAATTTTATGGTTTCAGGTCTCACACTTAGGCCTTTAATCCATTTCAAATTTATTTTTGTTTAAGTGTAAGAAAGTGCGTCAGTTTCATTCTTTTGTATATAGCACCCCCCAAATAATAAAATACCTAGAAATAAACTTAACAAGGTAGCTGAAAGACCTATACTCTGAAAATGATAAAACACTGGTGAAAGAAATTGGAGATGACACAAATGGAAAGACATTCCATGTTTATAGATTGGAATAAATAATATTGTTAAAATGTCTATACTACTCAAAGCAATCTACATATTTAATGTAACCCCAATCAAAATATCAGCAATATTTTTTCATAAAACTAGAACAAATAATCCTAAAACTGGTATGGAGTCACAAAAGACCCCAAATAGCCAAAGCAGTCTTGAAAAAGAAGAACAAAGCTGGAGTCTCACAATCTCAGATTTCAAGATATATTACAAAGCTGTAGTAATCAAAACAGTATGGTATTGGCACAAGAATAGGTACATAGATCAATGGAACAGAATAGAGCCCAGAAATTAACCCATGATTAATTAATCTATCACAAATGAGGGAAGAATATACAATGGAGAAAACACAGTATCTTCAACAAATGGTGTTGGGAAAACTGGACAGCCACATACCAAAAGAAAAGATACCTTTTAAAATGAACTAATGAGAATTGAAATCTTCACTTAATTTGATATGAGTCACATGATATTGTCAAATATTATTTAAGCATTTGAGTATAAAAAACTTTTTATTTTTTGTGGTCACCTGTATTTATTTGCTATTAAATATGAGCACCTAGCAGTGATTTTTTTTAAAGATAGATAGATTTATTTATTTATTTATTTATTTATACTTATTAGAGACAGAGAGAGAGAAAGAGAGAGACAGACACAGGCAGAGGGAGAAGCAGGCTCCATGTAGGGAGCCTGACGTGGGACTCGATCCTGGGTCTCTAGGATCACGCCCTGGGCTGAAGGCGGCGCTAAATCGCTAAGCCACCGGGGCTGCCCTAGCAGTGATTTTTTAAAAAAAAGATTTTATTTATGCATTCATGAGAGACACAGAGAAAGGCAGAGACATAGACAGAGGGAGAAGCAGGCTCCCTGCGGGGAGTCTGATGCGAGACTTGATCCCAGGACTTCAGGATCACGACCTGAGCCAAAGGCCGACACTCAACCACTGAGTCACCCAGGTGCCCCCTATCAGTGATTGTTAACCTGCTTTGTACTTCTGACCTCTTGGTTGGTCTGTAGAAGGCCAAGGATGACTTCTCAGAATAGGGTTTGTAGGTGTATAAAATAAGATAAAATACATAGGATTACAAAAAAAGTCTTTTGCGTTAAAACACTATTTTCAAAATTGTACAAAATAGATGACTACAGTTAAGAATACTGTATCACATACCTGAAAGTTTCTAGGAAAGTGTATCATTAAAGTTCTCATCACAAGGAAAAAAAAATTGTGACTGTGTGTGGTGACAGATGTTAACTAGACTTACTGTGATGATCATTTCACAATATATACAAATACTGAATCATCATGTTGTATACCTGAAACTAATATGGTGTTATATGTCAATTATACCTCAATAAAAATACAACTTTAAAAAGTCATTTTTATAAATTAATAAGTTTATAAACAAAAAAGTTGTACTAAATAAAACTGTAATAGGGGTGGCTGTCTTAAGCACCATGATTTTGAAGTAATGATGAATATAATTGGTTTTGTGAGACAGCTGTTACAACCTAATGTGCTATGAAAACATATGTGAATTCTATTGGCAACACAGTCACAAGATTGACTAATACTGTGATGATATGTTGTCTACATTCATAATTGGATGAAATGTTAAATTTTCACTCAAGGTAGAGAAAATAAAGGTGCAGTTTTTTTTTTCTTCCTATCCCAATTAATGGATTCTCTGGTTTTCTCCTACGACTCCTTGAGAGTTCCAGGATCCCAGGTTTATAACCATAGCCAGAAGGTTTTCCTGGCCTGTGTTCTACAATTGACTTAATATTCACAGAGGAGGGATCCCTGGGTGGCGCAGCGGTTTGGCGCCTGCCTTTGGCCCAGAGCGCGATCCTGGAGACTCGGGATCGAATCCCACGTCAGGCTCCCGGTGCATGGAGCCTGCTTCTCCCTCTGCCTATGTCTCTGCCTCTCTCTCTCTCTCTCTCTCTCTCACTGTGTGCCTATCATAAATAAATAAAATAAGTCTAAAAAAAATTCACAGAGGAAGGGAAAATAGATATAAATATACACATTAATATAATACGTGGAAAATAAAGTAATCCTGTAATATTTATTATAATTAGAATACTAGGTACTGATAGAAAATATTGATGTGTCTGGGTATACTTTGCTAGCCCTAGCTTTCTTTTTAAGACATAAAATCATCTGTATAGTTTGTGTGGAACATTATGAAAAAGCTCTGGGCAAACTTTCAAAAAAATGAGGGATTTCTAAAGTATTTCATGAATCACAAAAGATTTGGTATAGATTATTGGTGGCAGGAGCCAAGATTCAGACATTTGTTGCATGGAGTAGACTATTGGCTTATAAAAACCAAATCTGGACAAGAACAGAGCAACCACTGGCCCGGGTCCAGGTCTGGATATTTCTTCTCATTAACAATGTTATCTTGATTAATACTTCCCAAGGGGGAAAAACATCTTCTTTGCCAAAGAGCTTCTAGTTGGGGAGAGGTCAGGGAATTCCCTGTGGTGACAGCCACACGTTTAGGCTCAGGGTGGGATGAGAACCATTTCATAGCCCACCTTGTGGGGTTAGGAACCAGTCAGGGTGGGAGATACAGCTTCATTTTACTCCCCACCCCTAGATGTATGAGATTGTTCCGGAGTTAATGACTTTATCTGGGTGGTCAGATGGGGTGCAGTTAGATGGATACAAACCTATGCCTGTGATATATATTTTTTTGTTTTAATCTCAAATCATGCAGTTTCTCCTAGTGAAGACTATTAAAAATCCATCTTCCACGTTCATACAGATATCACTATGGCTCCAAACTGGCTGTGTCAGCTGGAAGATGTGTAGATGTTAGCAGACGGGTGAAATCTGCAGAAAAATGATCATGGAAGGAGATGTGCCTTTTGTTCAGGCAAAGTCCTCCTTAGCTAGCTTTTCACTGAAAGGTGTTTCTAAGGATGCACAACAGATTGTCAGCATCTCCCTAGCTACATAAAATCCTCAAATTTCTCTGGAAGGGTCCTGACTGGTTCTGGCTTGTCCACACTTAAGGGGCAGTTTACACAGCACATAGACCACAGGAAATTAGATTATTTATGTTCCTGATACCACCAAACAATGAACAACCTGGTCTGACCTGACCCTCACAGATGGCTGTAAACAGAAAGTAAACTCATCGACTCTGAGTTCAAACCTACGGAACTCTCAATTCAAGCCCCTTTCTTAGCTTTATTTTACGGTACAGGGAGGTGAGCTCTAGGGAGATGAGAGGTTTTATAGTTCTCCAAAGCAAGCCAGGGTCACTATGGGTTCCTTCTAAAAGGTGAAGGTATAAGGCTTAGTTTGTACAGCTTTTTAGAAATTATTTGCAAGTGTTACAAGTTGACATTTCAAAATGCTGAAATTTGAAAATAACTTTTAAAAAGTTCTAATTAAGCTGTAGTAAGTGGGAATTGACATTTTCTACTTTTTCTACTATTCACTGAGAAGTTACCCAGCTAATAACCCCTTCTTTTCAAATTTCCAACCCAAAGTCATTATATAAATATAGAATGACATTGTGGTGTTGTGTAAGAAATTGGGGTCTTAGCATCTAGCCTACTCCCAACCCCAGTTCCTTTGTAAAACACTATTGATATCACCCTACACAGAAAAAGAGTTTGCTGTTCCTTGGAAATTTTGAATAGAAATTGACTTTATGTAAACAATCATAATTTAATTAATATATTACAACACTATTAACTCTGATTCACTTAGAATCCCTTGAAACACTCTAGCTACTTTTATAGTATGCAAAGTGAAAATTCCTACTAAAGAATTTTAAGAAGTTTAGACACATAAGCTGATCCAAAAGTAGCAAATCTTTATGAAGGAGTGATTTAGGATTATGGTTATATAGGTATGCTTTGTTAAAGGAAGAGATCGAGGGACAGAACCAGAATGATCTTCTAGTTTTTCCCAGGCCAGAGCCAGTTTATGCTTGATGTTATAATCCTTTCATTTTCAAAATGTTTCATTTGGATTATGAAATAAATGGTCATCCTATTTAATTGTCCAGTGAATTCTATGATTTCTCAAGATATCGAAAAAAAATGAAGTAGAATCAAAACATTTGGCTTCAAATCTCTACTAACAGAATATCCCTGATTTTTGCATAACAACCATGAATGCAAGAGTGCCACAATGATGCTTGGCCAATGATGAACACAAGGTATTTTAATTTGGTTGGTCTGAATCTATAGCCAGTTATTGGGACTCAGGGTACATATATATTGATTTATAATATAAGGAGAAAATAGAGGTTAATTATTTTTCCTTGGACAGAGTTCCATGGTTGTTCATTATTATTATTATTTTTTAAAGATTTTATTTATTTATTCATGAGAGACACACACACACAGAGAAAGGCAGAGACACAGGCAGAGGAGCCCGACATGGGACTCGATCCCGGGTCTCCAGGATCAAGCCCTGGGCTGATGGTGGCACTAAACCACTGAGCCACCGGGGCTGCCCCCATGGTTGTTTAATTGACAGGACTTAAAAGTGGGAGACTGAAGTTTAAGATTTGCCACTCTCTCGCTGTTTTGACCGTGCACACATCACTTGGATTTCTAAGATCTCCCTTACTTTCAGTAGTTATAAGGATTGGCTAAAGTGGATACACAATAGTGAAGATGTTTGACTTTTGATTTTGATTAGACATTCATTCATTCAATAAATACTTACTGAATTCAGTAAGTGCCAGAATGCCTATATGTATACATTCCAGTGACTGATAAATCAAAAGCAGACAAAAGAAATATGGTGCCAAAGAAATTGTCAGTCTGGCTGTCCTGTGATATTTTCTAGGCATTCCTGATAGGCCTCTCTCTTCTTACAACAAGAAAGAATATTTTAGATTTCTTCACCTAATCCTACATAACAATTTCTAAATCTTTAAATCTAACTAAACCTCCTCTGGTTTCAACTTGAGCATTTTCCCTTCTGTGTTTTCGCAGTGGGAAAGGAGAAAATCTGTTCTTCTGACTACATGAATATCTTTTATGTTATTAAATATCTGTCAGGCTTTTTCAGAGTACTGTAAAAGTGTGATACCATGTGGTAACCTTAAGTACCATAATGAACTCAACTAGTAGGTTGCATTTTTTTTCATTTTCTCATTTTTAAAAAATATTTTAATCTATTTATCCACTTGAGACCAAGAAAGAGAGAGAAAGCAAGAGAGCATGAGCAGGGGAGAGAGTCAGAGGAAGAGAGAGAGGAAGAAGTAGACTCTCTGCTGAGCTGGGAGCCTGACATGGGGCTCAACACAGGGCTTGATCCCAGGACCCGGAGTTCATGACCTGAGCCGAAGGCAGATGCCTAACCATCTGAGCCACCCAGGTGCCCCTACGTTTTTTCATTTTCTTCATGGTAACACAAACTGTTTTGTGAAATTTGGGGTATGATACCAATTTTGTGTATGCTATATTATAACATTTGCTTGGTAGTTCCAGTTAGGGTGGGAAATTCTTTTAGATGGATCAAGAATTATGTTGTGTTGAGGGGAGTACAGGGGGCACATTGTCCCTGCTGGGAGCTTGGTTACTTTTATGATGAAAATGTGGGGGGACAGCCTGGGTGTCTCAGCCGTTTAGCGCCTGCCTTCAGCTCAGGGCATGATCCTGGAGACCCAGGATCGAGTCCCACGTCAGGCTCTCTGGATGGAGCCTGCTTCTCCCTCTGCCTGTGTCTCTGTCTCTGTCTCTCTCTCTGTCTCTCATGAATAAATAAATAAAATCTAAAAAAAAAAAAAAAAAGAAAATGTGGGGATCTTACTGATAGGAACGGAAATGAAACATATTCTGGATATTTAGGTCATGAAAGAGCCCGAAAAAGGAATTGGTTTATCAAGGGACAGGTTTGGAGTGGAGAAAGAATCAGGCTTTAAGACAGATAACTAGGTATAGCTGACCTCTCACTATTGACCCAAGAACACAGTCTGGTTGCCCTTGGTTGCATTCTGATGAATCTTGCTGGGAGGAAGGGATTGTGTGCAGAGCTAGAGACCAACAAGTCTTATCAGGTGGTTCTCCAAGTGGCTGAAGTAGTTGATTAGAGGAGAAGGTTAGGCTCAACAAAAGATAAAATCTAACATAGCTACATTTTGAACTGCCAACAATTACTTACATTTATCAGACTGCAAAGGACATCAGATCATCTTGCTTATCCTCTTGCTTCTTGGCAAAATTGTGCATTAATGATTCTGGATGGAGGTGTGACTCACATATCAAATGACTTTAGAATGAAAGCTCAGCTAGAGGTAAAGAAGCTTTCCTTTAGGTCTGGTACACCCTATATTATTCTTTCAATTCCATCTTGGTAATGCTTCAAGGAAATGGACACAATTTTTCTACTACAGGTTATTTAAATAATCGCAGAGATGTACATTTCTGAACAGGCAGGAACAAATGTTTCTTGGAAAGTAGCAGAGTGATCTCCCTGCCCTGCCTCTGGGTTCACAAGATGTCCATGCTTCTCAGCTGTATGCACAGTGCAGTCACATTTTATATGAGAAATAGCTTCATAAAGACTTTGCATTTTTCAAAACTCACATAATTCAACACTAATTTTCTTATTGTAATAAATTGTAATGCAGGGGATGCTTTCCCAGAGCTCATAAATCTACCACAATTGTAGTGTAATTTTACTTTTAAATATGATTTTTATGTATATCAAATAACATAAAAATAACACATGAATAAATAAACTATAAAACCTTGACCCTTTCATAGCTTTTTTATCACATGTAATTTCACTCCATGGCTTTTGATTTGGGGGGTAGCGCATTTCAAGGCATCACCGTTCAGTGCATTTTGAGATATTGTTATGGGATATAAAAACAATTATAAATTATAATAGTACTGAACATTAAAATAATAGTGCACTAGTCACAAAACCATTCAGGATGTTCCAAGGCTATAAAGCCAAGTGTGGTTCATGAAATACTTTTATTTCTAATATTTCTGCTTATTAGCCAAAGTGCTGCTGCCTTGTAGGAATGAGAGATGCTGTCTGTGGTCAACCTACTCAGCTGTCAGCTTTGAAGGGATATGATTTGTATGGTTTTTAAAGTGTGTGTGTGTGTGTGTGTGTGTGTGTGTGTGTGTGTGTAGCGTTGTATTATAGAATATACAAGATGTATCCAGTAGTGGCTATTATGATTATGGATGTAATTTTAGAAAGGATTTCTCTGTATTCTTGAATAGAATATCTGGCATATGTTGTTTTATTAAATCGTATCACTGTGCACTGAATTGTGTCCCCCTCCCCAAGAGTCACATGTTGGAAATCCTAACCCTTTTGTGACTATATTGGGAATAAAACCTTTAAAGAGGTGATTAAGATTAAATGAGGTTGTGAGGGGAATGCCCTGATCCAACAGATCTGCTGGCATCCTGTATAAAAGAGGATGAGATACCAGAGATCTCTCTCTCTATACGTGTGCACAAAGAGGTCATGTGAACATATGATGAGAAGACTGCTGCCTACAAGTCACAAGAAGCCTCAAAATGAAACGTGCTTTCTAGCACCTTGACCTGGACTTCCCAGCCTCCAGAATTGTAAGAAACATATTTCTATTGTTTAAATTCCCCTGGTCTATGGTATTTTGTTATGGCAACTGGGGCAGACAATACAACATCTTTTAGTATTGAATAAGTTTAAGTTTAAATTATTTAAATTTTGGTTTTTCCAACTCATAGTGCATATACATGGTAAATGTGTATATGTCACTTAAAATCTAGTATTTTTGTTTAATTTTAAAATTTGAATTATAAATTTTATCTTAATTTCTGGAGAAGGTCATGGAAACAGATGGTTGGGCGCAGTTGACTTGTAGGAACCAACAGAGAAGCTGTCTCAGAAAAATCTCCCATTATCAGTGGAAACGTCCACTGCTGATTCTAGGGATTCTTAAGAACTAGACTTTTGCCCATGAGTCTGCCTGCAAGTTCCCTAGAAATGTCAAAATCCCATGCAGACTCCTCTCATGGGATGGCTTTCCCTTGGTGCCATGCTAGGAAGGGCATTCTGAAGAGGTTCATTTCTGTGTTCTCTGCAATGCGTAGTATCTGTAGAAGGGAGCAGAGAAGACACCAAGTTAGTTGTAGATAATCTATCTCTTTTGCCCACTAATCTATCACCAGTACCTAGGATATTCTCTTATGCATAGGAGGTGCTCAGTAAATCTTGGTTATATGATTGAGGCCCAGGTGTTGAAAGGGTATGGCACAGCCATGACAAAGAGTAATTGACTTTACAGCCAAAGGATTTATTTGGACATCTTACTTAGTTATCTTCACCTACTACCTGTAGCATTCAGATAAACCAACTTGTGAAATGGTATTCTGAAAGTTAACTTTTGTAGCTTGGAGTTTAAAACATATTTCTGTTAAAAATGGCAGTGAGGTCCCTAGACCAGTCCATAAAAGCCCATTTCACTCATACTGTCGCTGAAATATAGCAGTCATAATGTCATAGCTCACCACCTTATATAATATTCTGCAAGAAAATATACTTCAAGTTCCAGTGCTGATGCCAGATCTACATTTTCTTCTTTTGCATCTCTGGCAACAGCGGTACAAATTCCTCCTCCCCAATTCCTGTTTAGACTTTAAGCAACAGGAATAGGAACATCTTGTAGTTTTAGTCTTAGTCATAATAGAACAACTTCAGTTCTAAGTACCCTAGAAGCAGTAGATAGAAAATTCTGGATGGGGGAGAGAGTTCCAGTAGCTATAATGAAAAAGTCAATTCAATGTAAAGGACATTGCAAGTGCTTTATATTAGGATTTTCTGTATTATGCTTATTTAATTAAGATCAGAGTTTTCATTGCATAAGGATATAAGCTATAGAGTTAAAATTAAATTAGGAGAATAAGCTATATTAAATTTGCATAGAGATTTTCCTTAGAGGTCTTGCCAGGTGAGTGAACCATACCCTGGGGATATTAACTCTGGCAGCTCTTAAAGGAATCACTTAGTAAATTACTAGTACAATGAACTAAAAGATACTCTAAAGAATACTAAAATTGCTATAAGTTTCTAGGGGCAGGGATCATGTCTTAATCATTGCATTATCCTTCAAGAGTTAGCACTTTATTTTACAAACAGGCATCCAGTGAATGTCAAATGACATGATGCAGGTTGTCATAGATAAATTTAGAAAAGGAAGCATAAACAAAAATAATCTCTTCATCCAAGGATCTATATAATAGTCCATTAGAAAAAATGCATAAGAATTTTAGATTTACAAATAGGAAAACCAATATATAACAAGAGAGAGTTAGAATTTGGAAGTTATTAGTACGGTTCATCAAATAATTTGACTTCTTGGCCCCTTGCAATGAGGTGGGGACTGTGAGTAACTCAGGCCAGTGAGTCGTGAGGAGACATGATACAGCTAGATGATGTTTCTAACCTGGAGCATTTAATTACCGGTTTAGACACTAGAACTCTTTTTCCCTCATAGATAAGGTAAGTGAGAAATAAGCAGTGTGGACCATATAATCCTTTCATTCAAACCACATCACTTTTGAGACTCAGAAGAGCCTCTACTAATAATTTGGCTGAGATGAGAGGCATAAACCAGAACTGTCCTGAGTGAATAGAGCCATACGGTCATTTTGAACTAACTCTTTGTTATTTTTCTCCTACTGAGTGTGGAGTTGTTTGTTACTGCAGTGTAACCTCCAGACCGATACATGGGGTCCATGAACGAAAATGTCAGAACGAAAACTGACATTCTCTTTTTTGATTCATTGCCTGTAAATGAGTGTAAATGTATCATTTGGGTTATGAGTGATGGAAACTCAACTCAGACTTATTGAGGCAAAAATGAAGGGATTCAGCAGCACTTGGAATCCAAGAAAGGTTAAAAAATAAAACAATCGGAGGGTACAGATGGAGCTGAGCCTCAGGCAAAGCCTGAGCTGTGGGATGGGACTGAATGCTGGCAGCCCCTTTGCTTGCACCTTCTGTCTCTACTCCTCTTTGTGTGGAAACCCCATTGGTTCTCTCTAAAGCCAAATTTCTTCTGTAGGGGGTTGAATTATGGCTATCACCAGCTCCTAAATTCTAAGTCTGATTACTCATGTCATCAAGAAAGACAGAATTACATATGTTCTTTGAATCCAATTTCAGAAAATCCCAGGCAAGGATTTCTGTTTGGCTCAGTCTTTTAAAGGTGTCAACCTCTTGAACAACATACTGTGCCTGGACGTTGAGTCATTTAGGACCAAGGCAGTGCTTCCCTGGAAATGACACTGGGATAGAAGAAGAGTAGCCTACTAAGAAGACAAAAACACTAGATATTTATTTCATATGTCCTCTTGGATGTGGGCTGACATCATTAATAAGACCCTAGCTTAGAGATTTTCTGAAGTCATTGCTGAAATTTGTAAGCATTTTCAACATTTTTCCCCTCCCCTCCCCTGTGTATATTCTCTTGTGACTCCTTTTGGATAAAAGCCTCACATTTGAAAATAGCTGGGTGGAAAATGATGAGTTATGGGGCCAAGGGACTAAGTAAAGCTAACTGACCCACCTGGGCATTGAACCAGAAATTCTTTTCTCCGTGGAATTATATTTTAATCAACTGAGCTGAGCTGTGGGAACATAAATGACATAATGACATTCAGAGTGACTTTTTAAAGCTGACCATAAACTTCCATTATCTGCAATTAGCTTAGTCCCTTAAACATACACACACACACACACACACACACACACACACACACACACACACACTAAAGAGTTAGATTACATCATATTAAGCCTGCCTTCGAAGGTTAGATTGTGGGGTCTATGATTAAGTCACAGGTTCCAACACTGGGTTCATTCCTATTGTGCTTCCTCTCCTGCCTCACCTGAGCATGGTGTCTCACATATTTTCAATGTAAATTTGGGGGATATAGTCCCAACAAGGTTACCAGCCAACTTGCCTACAGCTTTGAAGGTACCTATGATTGAGCACTGTGTCGTGATGAAAATAATAGCTTTAATTAGCCATTAAGCAGGCTTCAGGGTCAGCATGACAGTGGGTTTCTTTCTCTGTTTGATTTAGTAGAAGCAGTTAATGATTTTGTTTTTATTATCTTTACCCCCTGCTTCAGAATTATTTACTTAGCACATGGAAGGCAACAGATATTTGTTATTATAAAATCAATTTCATGCCTGACTAGACCATCTCTGCCACCTTTATCATTACTCTTTGAGCTTTGGGTATTATCTTGGGCTCATTTATGTTTATACAACTATATGGCAATGGACCCTACCAATAATTATTTGGAAAATTTGTGTTGTACAGCAACAGGCAGTGTATTTTCATTCTTATTTTTAAGAGAATTTCCATGTATTTGTTTTCCTCCACTTCTATTGAAATTTCTAATCAATAGAATAATGTTTATACAGTAAAAGTATCACATCGTACTTTCCCTAGTTAGCTATATGATGTTAAGAATGGATTATGTATCTGGAATAAAAGTTCAACATGTAAAAGGACTGAAACACATATCCATAAGCTATCATTTTGGTTAAAAGCATTCTTCTTTGAAATCTTTGTTTACTGAAGTTGTGTTCCTTTGTTTTTCCTAGCTTTTATGTAAGGCTCAAGGTGATAATCATGGCTTTTCTGAAATGTCAGTAGCTGAAGTTAAATAATCTAAATGCCACTGACGTTCTTTTTTTTCTTTTTCTTTTTTTTTTTTTTTTTTTTTTTTTTTTTTTGTAGTGGCGGTGGTTCTGAATTAATTCTGAAACATACATAAAATTAGGTCTGCAAAATCTCCTCAAGCCTGTTAAGCACAAGCTGGATATAGCCTTATGGTTGTGGGGTAGGAAAGAGTTGGCCTAGTTCTGTTAGGATTAGCCCACTGTTCCATCATACCTTGCTGTTCCTATTTTGCCTTGATAGCCTCGTGCCTGCCCTTAGTTGCTGGCAGGACCCAGAACACTATCCTGACTGGTACCCTGCTTCCAACAGGACAGTTATCTGGAACCATAATATCCCTTTCTGATCCCAATGCCTAATTAGCTTTGACCTTCAACACCCTGCAGACATTTATTGAGCATGTACCCAAACCTGACTATGAGCACTTTCTGGCTGTGTGATGCTCAGTACGTTGGAAACATTCTGAACCTTACTTTCTGTATTAACAAAGTGGGACTAATATAAATATTTACCTCATCTACCACACAGTTGTGAGGATTCAATACAGTAAAGCACTTGAAAGTATCTTTTATAAGTTGCTGTATAGAGGTTAGTTGTTTCATTTCATTGGAGGTATATATCTAGATTTCTGTTGAAGAATAATCTCTAAAATCTCAATTAGTTGATTTATCCTAGAAAGTTCTAAACTGGTCTTATAGCTTAATATTTGGCATAAGTTATGTAGAAGGTTTCTATGTGTGTAAGCATATCAGAATCATCTGTGGTGCTTTATAGAGATAGATTTCTTAGTCCTATGCCCAGAGATTCTGGTTTTAGGTTTGCCTAGAGGACTTGAGCACATGTACTTTTAATAAGCACTATTATTAGTTTAGCACTGGATTAGTTTCCAGTGGCTACTATAGCAAGGTACTACAAAGGGGGTGGCTTGAACAACAGAAATTTATTGTCTCACAGTCTGAAGGCTAGAAGTTCAAGATCAAGATCAAGGGCTGTTTCCTAATGAGGGCTATGAGGGAGAATCTATTCAGTGCTCTCTTCTAGTTTCTGGTGCTTTGTTGGCAGACTCTGATGTTACCTGGCTATAGATATATCATCCCAGTCTCTGTCTTCATGTTCACATGGTGTTCTCTCTATGTGCACATATCTCCAAATTTCCTCTTTTTATAAGGACATGGTCATATTGGATTAGGGCCCATCCTACTAACCTCATCTTAACTTGATCATCTGCAAAGACCTTATTTCCAAATAATGTTACCTTTTGGGGTACTGGCAAACTTCAATACATGAACTTTGGACTTCAATATGTGAATTGAAGGGGGCACATCTCTGCCATGGTATAGCATCTATACCATGATCTGAGTGATTCTGATCCAGATGTGGGTTGTATTCCATTTTGAGAAACACCGGATGGGAGACTGCAGGCTGAGCGTGAGACAAGGAAAGACCAGGGGCTGCCCAGTGCTGTGTTTTCTTTATATTTGAAAGAAGCAGTTGATATGGAATGAAGTGTGGTACATAGTGTGCCTGGAGAAGAACACCCCTGTAACTATCAGTAGGTGAACAGACTTTGGGGATTGCTTCTGAGTAACTCTGGAGGAGATATTATTAACAGTCCTGTTACAAGTGGAATGCTGCTGGACTGCATCCTTAACCCTGAGATGGGGCTGGGATCCTGCAAAACCTAGCTCAGAGTCCATGCTCAGAAGCTCAGCTTACTTGGATAGTTCTTCTGAATTATTTGGTAATTCCTCCCACAGAACCTGTGGCCACCGTACCTAAATATAGACCTTTCCAAAATATTACCTCTCTCCATAGATAGACTGGTCATGTAAAAATCTGAATATGCGGTGAATAATCTAGGGCTTTCCTCATTTACATCAGTTACCTTCATCTTTGAGCTAAACCTGTGGGGGAAAGTTCTGGAAGAAAACCTGAAATAAGCAGGAATGCCTTCCTCCCAGCTAGTGTGTGTTTGGAGAGCTGCTTTATAATTTGGAATTGATGATGAGATTACATTTTTTAAAATATTTTATTTATTTATTCATGAGAGACACAGAGAGAGAGAGAAAGAGAGAGAGAGAGAGAGAGAGAGAGAGAGAGGCAGAGACACAAGCAGGCTCCATGCAGGGAGCCCGATGTGGGACTCGATCCTGGGACTCCAGGATCACACCCTAGGCCGAAGGCAGGTGCTAAACCGCTGAGCCACCCAGGGATCCCGAGATTACATTTTAATTCTAAAATTGCTGGGCCTATTTTCAGGCATATCTCCCATAAAATTAAAAAAAAATATGTCTGGGTACTGTGGTCTAATATTTGAAACTATTCAGGATTTTTTTTCTGAATGTACCTCCTCATACCCCATGCTCTGCCTAGGCCAGGTAACTAGAGACTTCTAGCCTAGTGCCTCAGGAAAGGTGACATACAGGCATTGTAAAATCATGGCAGATATAATTGAGAGACTTGCCCTAAAGGTATGAAAGAAACAACAGATTTGGAAAAGTACATTATGATATAAAACTGAGTCGTCATCCCCCACTCTCCCTCCACTGAAGAAGAGATGCAGGTCCTACAGAATGTGAAGAGAATTGGGAAAAAATCAAGATAGATGGGAGCAACTCTCCATCAGAAGGATTCCCATCTTACCTGCTTCCTTAGGTCAAGTCATAATTCAAGACCCAATGAGCATCATTTTTACTTTTATGTCTATATTTACTTTTATATGGTAGTGACTTATTTATAATTGTATATTTTGTGTTTTACTTAATATATGATGAATATCTTCCATGTCGTGATATTCTTCATGTCTTAATGCCTAAAAAAATAGGCCAGGAAGTAGCTATACCCTGTTTACGTTGTGAGCCACACCTGTGTGCTGCAGTGATTACAGGGGAAGCTACACAATGAAGGGAAGGACCTGGGGATACATATGTAAAGGAGGAATTACCTATGAGTCTTTACCTCCCTCCCCGCTCTTGTTGGACACATACTGCCAAGAGAGTGGGTTTTTCATCTTCCCAGTTCTCTGACCTTGATTTCACACCGACCTTCAGAACTAGAAAGGATGAAATGCCCGCTTACTGGTCCAATCCTGTTTCAGCCTAGGACAGATTTCACCACTCTTGCCAAAGCTCCTGTTTTGACATAGTCAAATAACCTTTTCCCCTTCTGGAATGCTCTCCCGACATTTCTCTGCTGATCCAAACACTCTCTTCATATTTCCAGGCCTCACACAAGTTTGACCTGCCCAGTGAAACCTACCTTAATGAGCTTTATCCTGAAGTCCTAATTGAAGTTTTATCCTCTGCTTTTTTACCTCATTTACTGTATTGTAAATTAGTTGCAATTGGGAATCATGTGTTGTCCTTCTGGGTATTTATCATTTCTATTATAATGCAGAGTCTCTGGTTGGCAAATACCATCTTTTAAAAGTAGAAGTTTTCAGAAAGGTGACATTTTCCAAAAGTCCCTAGAAAAGAGTGATGGTTAAGTATATTGTACTAATTAAATAGAATATATGCATTCATTAAAATTATAACTGTGATGATTATATATCATCATGAAAATGTCACAAATTCTATTTAATTTTAAGTGAAGAAAATAGAAGATAAAATTATATTAAATCACAATTACAGCTGTGGGAAAACATGAATAAGGGCTGGGGAAGAATGTGAATATAAAAATAGTTATATTTGGGTGATAGATAAATGAGTGAATTACTTTCTTTTAATACTAGAATACTATTTTTATAATAACTGAGAAACAGCATTGTTCAGACTGTGGTCAGCTATGGAAAAAAGTACTCAGTTTCTGGGGATGGAAAATGAAATGAGTTATATAGACACTTCAAGAGCTTTCAGTGCGTAAACTAATCGAGATAGTTTTGTGCTTTCACTTTTTATCTTCAACAATAATGAATATTCACTTAATACTGGAGACATTTTAAAGACATGGCTACCATGTCTTAGAAGATCCACCCTGGAATCCTGCCATTTACATAATAAACATCAATTTCAATTTCCCCCTAGAAGTAGAACTGCCAGGAGGATATCTGGAATTCAAGACCTAACCTAAACTTCTTTTGTTCAAAATCCACATCTTTTGGGGGCTCTTGTATTTTGTTTGCATGAAAGAAACAGTTCTGGTGTTTGAATCATCATGTCCTTTTCCCACATAACAATGTCATGTGGGGTTTTCATCAGGGAAGAAAAGGCAGCACACCGGATAAGATTTAGCTATGATTATCTCATCATCTCTCTTCATTTGCTGTGCCACTAGCAAAACTCTTTTTTAAAGAAGGTTCAGCAAAATGATTGGCACTCAGTAAGTGGTTGATATTGAATAGGAAAAGCCAAGAGCTAATTTGAAGTCTTTATATAATGTTCTTTGTTTAAAAAAATGAAGAGAAAAAATCCAAAATTAGAATACTAAGAACTAGAGCAGTCTTGCACCATACTGTTTTAATTGGCTGTTGCTCATGAGAAGAATCAATAATTTCTTTTGAAGTTTCACATCAACTGCTTAATTTTATCAAGTCTTGTAATTAATCAGCTGTGAATAAAATGAATCAGCTGTAATTTTAACCTTAGGTGTTTTTTTTTTTAATTGCTGCAGTGATATAAGTAATAGGTTATCTAACCTTATTCAAAAGCTTATAAATGATTTTAGCTGTATTTTGGAGGAACTACAACTTATCAATTTTCTCCTAACTTTCAGCAATCGCATTTTCAATACCTTTTCAGAACACATTTATTGAAATGTTAATGTAATTTTGTGTTCTTCAGGTATTTTACCTGTTTTATTTTAACCACTGAGTAATAATATAGGAGTACCTAGTGTATTTCCGACAGTGTGCCAGGTACCACGGAGGCAGAGAAGTGAGTCAAAAGCAGTGGAAGAGATGGGTCTTATTCTCAAAGACTTTCTGATATCAATAGAGGAACAGACAGCCTGGTCATACATAACAATCAAGAAAAACAGACTTCCAGTACCATCTTAACTGATTATAGATAAAGTAATTGCAGAAAAGTAGGAAAGCTTGAGTAGTCTGAGGTCCTGGGAGGACATGGAATTGGGTAGAGACTTAAGGTGTGGTGTGGGTGAGTCTGCTGCTTTTCTCTAAGACCTGTTCTTCCCTTCTTAGATAGGAGTAGAATTTAGCTGAATGCTGCTGAATGTTGCACTTCTCAGGCCTCTTGCATCTATGCATGATCAAGTTCTGTATAGTGAGTTGTAAGCAGAACTGTGTGTGTAGCTTCTAGATCATGCTGTTACAACAAGAAGGATGCCCGCCCCTTATTATTTTAAAGATATTTATTTATTTATTTATTTATTTATTTAGTTAGTTAGTTATTTGAGAGAGAGAGAGAGCGTGTGTGTGCGCACACACGCACACACACACAAGCAAGGGGAGTAGCAGAGGGAGAGAGAGAACGATGTAGACACCCTGCTGAGCAGTGAGCCCCATATGGGGCTCCATCCCAGGACCCTGGGATCATGACCTGAGCCGAAGGCAGATGTCCAACTGACTGAACTCCCCAGGAACCCCTTGCCTCATATCACTCTTGTCCATCTTACTGGGTGGGACAGATAAAATAGCTAGAAACTGGAGCATCCATCTTAGGTCACCCATGATACTGGAGTCGTGTGAATATGGCAGATAACAAAATAAAAGGAACAAGAGCCCTTGTTAACCTCATCAGAGTTGTCATGCTAAGAATTTTATACATGAAAGAAATAAACTAATATCTCATTTAAGCCATTGTTAGTTTGAGGGTCCTTGTTAACAGCCAACTCTATATCCCAATATAAATGGATAAAATTGAGATCAGCAGAAGAGTAGCTGGAAACATTTCATAGAAGGAAATAGCATAACAGAAGCCCTCCCTGGGTGGGGATGATTCTCTGCCTCAGAGTATCTCCAACTCAAAGAGTGGGTAAAGTTATAGCTACTACTTACTTAACTTCATGTGGTCAGAGAATACACTTTGTATGATTTTAATCCTCTACAATTTATGGAGACTTGCTTAATGCCCTAACATATGGTTAGCCTGAAGAATGGTCCTTGTATACTTGGAAAGAATGTGTATTCTGCTGTTGTTGTGTGGCATGTTCTATAAATGTCTGTCAGATTTAGTTTGTTTACAGTATTGTTCAGAATTTTCTATTTCTTTATCTTTTGTTTACTTGTTCTAGCCATTATTGAAAGTGGCATATGGAAACCATCAGCTGCTATTGTTGGATTGTCTATTTCTCCCTTAATTTCTGTCAGTTTTTGCTTCATATATTTTGGGGCTCTGTTCAGATAAGTTTATAATTTATGTTTTTTGTATATTATAATTTCTCATAATTTTATATATCTTCTTGATGGATTGACTCTTTTGTCATTATAAAATATCCTATTTGTCTCTAGTAACAATTTTTACCTTAAAAATCTATTTTATCTGATGTTAGTATAGTCTTTCTTTCTTTCTTTCTTTCTTTCTTTCTTTCTTTCTTTCTTCTTTCTTTCTTTCTTTCTTTCTTTCTAGATTTTATTTATTTATTCATGAGAGATATATAGAGAGAGGCAGAGACATAGGCAGAGGGAGAAGCAGGCTCCCTATGGGGATCCCCATGTGGGAACTTGATCCCAGGACCCCTGGAATATGACCTGAGCTGCAGGCAGATGCTCAACCACTGAGTCACCCAGTTGCCCCTCCTGCTTTCTTTTGATATAAATCCTATCATATCGGTGATTATATTAAATGTTTGAACACTCCCATTAAAGTTGAAGATTGTTTTTAGTCTTTAGCTTTCCATATATGTCATCATTTTTGTCTCTGTCTTTCTCCATTACTGCCTTCTTTGGTGTTAAATAGGTATTTTCTAGAGTGGCATTTTAATTCCCATGTCATTTCTTTGACTCTGTGTTTTTCTATATATTTTTGAATTGACTTTTAATGGGTGCCCAAGGGATTGCAATTAACATCATAATTTTTTAAAAGATTTTATTTATTTATTCATGAGAGACAGAGAGAGAGGCAGAGACACAGGCAGAGGGAGAAGCAGGCTCCATGTGGGGAGCCCGACGTGGGACTCGATCCTGGGTCTCCAGGATCATGCCCTGGGCTGAAGACGGTGCTAAACCGCTGAGCCATCCAGGCTGCCATCATAATTTTTAACAATTTTGGATTAATACCAACTTCATTCAGGATCGTAAAACAACTGTACTCCTCTGTAGCCCCATGTTTCATTCTCTCCTTTGTGGTGTTCTCAGTAATATGTGTATATCTTGATGTATATATATGTATACTTCCATTGTTTGCCCATTAACACAGATTTATAGTCATTGTGTTATGCAGTTTTTTTCAAATCAGATAGTAAAATAGGAAGTTCCCTTGCTCTGTTGGGTGCCAGGTTGCTGACTTCAACGTCTATGTGACCTCAAGGGCAAAGGCTGGCATGTCAAAATGCCACAAAGTTTTTACTGATATTCAGCTATTCTTCTTGCAGAAATGCCTCCTGGGCACTTGCAAGCATTTGGTTAATTTGCAGAGTTCTGAGAAAGTTATTTTTGACAATTTTTGCCAATTTTCTTACTGTTTTTATGGAAGAAAGAATTTTCAGAGGTTTTTACTCTGACATTTTTGCTGAAGTCACTCTGTCAACCATATTTATGGCTTTTATAGGTATTTTATTATTGTTTGGGCATTTTTAACAAGTTAGGTGACTTTTAACAAATAATTTGAAACCTTGGGGCGGGGGGTAAGTTTTACTTTTACTCTTTTGGTTATATTGGCCAGAACAGGATATGTTGGTAGTCTTGAGACTACCAAGACTGTACTTGGGAATATAAAATTTGGATTCATAGTTAATGTATTTAAAAATTCAATTCTTATTGTTGACAAATATATGATTTATTGACATTCATATTTAATTATTTAGCTAATACTATGTAGTGATTAATATGGATATTTACTGTTCTAACTGCTTTATAAATATTGATATATTTCTATAACCCTGTGAGAAGAGTGCTATTATTAACCTCAATTTGAGTGGAGGAAACAAAGTCACAGATGGGCTAAGAAACTTGCCAAAGTTTGTATAAATAGTGAATAGCAGAAACAGAATTCATTTAATTTTTTTTTTAATTTTTATTTATTTATGATAGTCACAGAGAGAGAGAGAGAGGCAGAGATACAGGCAGAGGGAGAAGCAGGCTCCATGCACCGGGAGCCTGACGTGGGATTCGATCCCAGGTCTCCAGGATCGCGCCCTGGGCCAAAGGCAGGCGCCAAACCGCTGCGCCACCCAGGGATCCCCAGAAACAGAATTCAGATCCAGGCAGCAGGCTCCAGTTTTTGCCTTTAGTCATTACTCTCTCCAAACACTTACATTAACGATTGTATTTAATTCATTTATTTTAATATTTATTGAGTATATGTATATCATATACTAGTTACTGTGCATTTGAAGATATAGTGTCTACCATTACAGAGCTTATAATTGAGGGGCAGGAGAGGTTAAACATTAGACAATTATACAAATTATAAGTGATACCACGGGTAAGTTTCAGGGTGTTGGAGAGTACCCTGAAAGTGTCATGAGGAAAACTTAATCTTGTGTAGAGGGACCAGAAAAGGTTTGTTTTAAAAAGTAAATGGGCAAATTGAGAACTAAAAGCTGAGTAGAATTTATCTAGACCCTAGCCAGGCTGTCCCTGCCAGTTGAATTCTATGGTTCTGTTAGTTGCCCGTCTACTTTCTTTCCTGCTTTGTTCTCCTTTCTTCTTTCTTGCCTTCTTTATCTCATAACTCCTCTTTGGTCTTTGGAGTATCACATAAAAGGGTAGTCATTGGCATTCAATCAGTATGCTTCTTTCATTCTGTGTTGTGCATAATTTGGCAGTGGTTGGAAATTTTATTAAATTGTGTCTCCAGTTGTTTGGTGCTTAGGGTTTCTTCTCAGTGTCATCTTATAAAACCATATCTTTGTGCTGGTTTAACTTAATTTTTAAAGATTATTCATACTTAATTTTTATAAGAGATCCAGTACATTTTGGAAAATGGTTAAATTGTCTTGAAAATGGCAGGAAATCACAGCTCCCTAAAATGTTGTGACTTTTTGCCTTTGTGGCTTTAATTGTAGGTGGACTTAGCTTCTGAGTTTGTCAGTTCTTTGCCTTGGCATCCTCGATCAGTAGCTTGGCAACATATTACGCTGGCAGGTTCTTATTGTCTGTCAACACAAAGCTTGTTTTGTGGACAGTATTAGCTCCTGGATGGTTCTGCAAAGGTGATGTGTCACCGAAATTTTCTTTTTTGACATGTCTCTTACCTGGTGGTTAATGGCTGTGATGAAATATTTGTTCTTCAAGGAATGAACCATTTCTTCTTGGCCATATATTCTAGTTTTTGATGATATATTTGCCAAAAAATTGCCAATGAGACCTTCTTTTTTTCTGTTCATTTAAAAAATATCTACCATTTCTCCATTTTAGGTTTATTATCCCTATCAGGGAAGTGATGTGAAACACCAGTCTATCAAGCATTCTATTGTAAACTGATTGATTGATTACCTTCAGCATGAGGGATTCCATGTAGAGAAAGAAGAGATGACAAATTCAGGATGTGTTCCATCCAACAACAAATGAAATAGAAAAGGAGATTTCTCCTAAGTTGTTTGAACAGAGAGTTGTGGGAGAGTATATATTTTGTAATCAATATAAAGTGAATTATGTTTTTGTCTGTCTTGTATCACATAACACAAAACCTGCTGGATGTATTTCCACCAGAGAGTAATCTAAAGGATAGGGCTAGTGTAGTTTATCTTAAAAGAGGTTTTGTGGCCTAAACAAAATTTCTGCAGGGTAACTTCAATATGATAGTCATTTTCTAAAGTAATAGCTAATATTGAAATAGAACATAGGTCTATTGTAATTGACATTCCAGAGGGATGAAGCACACATATTCAGATACCATATCTTTATAAAACAAATGGTGATTTCGACATAAGATTCAAATCAAAGTAATGAACAGGTGTTTGAACTGTAGTATTGGTTTCTGATAGTGTTGCTTCTCTTAAGAGCAGTTCTATTTAGCAGACTCCAGCACAGCAACAGGAGCTTATGTCTCTAACAGTGGTTAATGCCTTGAGCTCTGTGGGGGGAAACAAACTCAATTTCTCATAAATCTGAGTATTGCAGTAGTGAGGAATGAAAACAAATGTACATTTTTTTCTTTCAGTTCCAACGGAAGAGAAAGGGTAAAATTGCAAAAAGAGTGAGTTAAAGAACCATGAGGAGAAATAATCAGTAGAAATATCACTCTAGCACCACACAGAATTTTGAGGGCCATTGTAGAATTTTTGTCCTGGTGGCTTTAAAAATAGCATTGTGTCACCAGTCTGAAGTAGTTACATTGACTGCATTCAAAAGTATTACCAGACATTATGAAATTACTGGAATCATTTTTACACTGAAACATGGATTCTAGTTCTGATAGTAGTTAATTATATGCTCAAAGGTATATTTTAAAAGGGGTGACTCAGTCGGTTGAGTGGACCAGTCTTGATTTTGGCTTAGGTCTTGATCTCAGGGTCCTGGGATTGAGCCTGGTGTTTGGTTCCACACTCTGGGGAGTCTGCTTGAGGATTCTCTCTCTTCCTCTACCCTTTCACCCGACTCATGCTCTCTCTTTCTCTCTCTCTCTCTCAAATAAATAAATAAATAAATAAATAAATAAATAAATAAATATTTTTTAAAAATGGAAAACAGGGGAGTTATATTGGATTCTCTCCAAGGTTACCTTACTAAGAGCTGTGAGTTTTTTTGACTTCCCTTATGTAGCATCCAGTAATTACAGTCATGATATTTTGCGTAGCTCTCTGTTGTCCTTATGGAAATTAAGCTCATATGTAATCAATGCCACTAGAGAAGATTAAGAAAATTTGCAGTAAGAATCTTCCAATGGGTCTACTTGATGACACAGCTGGATCTGAGGCCTCTGGTTGTGATAATAGATGGGTGAAATTCTAAATTTCTGTCAGAGTTGGGAAAATAATTTAATCAGTTTTAAGAATATTTTTGACAGGTTAACCTCCACTGTATTTTGATTTCCCAGTTATTCTCAGGAACTCTTCTAAACTTTTCAAAATCACAGCTTGTGTCTACTTTGGGAATGGGAATACAGGATGCCATGAATCCTCATCTTGGGGCCAGTCATGTATAGGTGTGAGATAAGCTAGATATGGGTGGAAGGTAGAATGAGATGACTCTTCTAGAGTTAGTATCTATCCCCTAGGAGAAAGAGAAAGTTAGTGGTCAGGAAACCTAGCCAAGGTCTGGTGGCCAGAAGAAGTCTAGCTGAACACATGCTTTGGCAGAAGCACAAACCAATAGCAGGTGAAGGTCAATATCTTAGAATTCAGGAAAGAGTGAAATAGATGAAGATCAGGGAAGATATTTCAGGAGATATATCTATACCTAATGAATGTGAGGTCTACATGTTCAAAAAAGCTTGGTTTGCTTAGTTAACCAATGAGGAATGCATGGGTGAGCTAACTTTTTTTTTTTTTAAGATTTTATTTATTTATTCATGAAAGACACAGAGAGAGAGAGAGGCAGAGGCACAGGCAGAGGGAGAAGCAGGCTCCATGCAGGGAGCCCGATGCGGGACTCGATCCTGGGTCTCCAGGATCATGCCCTGGACTGGAGACAGCGCTAAACTGCTAAGCCACCAGGGCTGCCCCAAACTTACTTATTCAAGGTTGTTCTTCCCCAATCAACAGGATGCCAAAAGTCAAACCTACAACTTTTGAATACATCATCTATTTAGTTTCTCCTCTACCTCTCATTTTCAGCATTAGGGTGGTCTATGTATGTTAAAGAATATGTAAATTCTCATATAAAGCTTTAATTACAAACATGTCATCCATGGTTTGAAGATTCACTTTCTCATCAGGCACCACACATGAGAGCAAGTTTGTGACACAGTGTGCAGGTGAGGCTGCATATTTGCACACTCAGGTTGCTTTCCTTACAAGCTGAGTGTCAGAATTCAAGGCTTAGACAAAGTGTTGTTGTGAGCATGAGTTTTTAAAATATGTTATTGTTTAATGCAAAATTGCAAATAAGGAACACATGCCTGGTTACCTGAGGGCATCATTGTTGGCTAAAAAAAATCCATTCACTCCACATCAATCCCTAGTTCCAAAAGTCCCTGATGGATAACCTGGCTCAGCATCTCTTGAGCATCTCTTCCTCACTGTGCTCTAAGCATCTGCAGCCCCAGACTCACCATTTGCTTCTCATGTTTCAGAGAGATCTTGGTGATGTGGGGTGGGTTTTTTTTTTTCTTTGAAGAAAAATGCAAACAAATGCTTGATCTCATCAGTTTATTTATGTATTTGTTGTTTGTTACCCACATGCTTAGGTAATAAAGCATTCTTTATTGCCCACCTGGATTATTTCATCCTTGTCATGCCCCACAGGGCTGCTAAGTCGGTCCTTTTCAATTCTCTATACACTTCTTGGCCTATGCAAAAGGTGATTTTTTATGACTGCAAAACATTATTTTTATTCTGGTTGAGGTTATGTTTCCTCCCTTTTGAAAATGTTTATTATGTAAGATTGGAATATACAAAATATATGTAGCATAATAATAGGAACAACTGCAAATCTACCCTTTCAATTATGAAGTAGGATGATACTATGGAGTCTGATCTTGTTCTACTTTCCTATCTGGTCTCTCCCTCTTCTGCCCCCAGAGATAAACAATGTCTTAAACTGCTTTTTAATTTATACTTTTAATCAAATAAGTCTAAATCTTTAAACAATATGCCAATTGGTTTCATTAACTTCGTGATCATAAAATGGGTATTTAGGTATACAGTTTTCTATGACTTTTTTTTTTTTTTGAGACAAAATTATGTTTCTAAGAAATTTCTGTGATTTGCTCCTTAGAGAGCAGTGCTTTTTAAAATTTCAGTGTGGTGGTTTCTTATTGTGGTTTTGATTTGCCCCAATCAGAATGGCTAAAATTAGCAAGACAGGAAACGACAGATCTTGGTGAGGATGCAAAGAAAGGGGAACCTCTTGGTGGGAATGTAAGTTGTTGCAGCCACTCTGGAAAACAGTACAGAGGTTCCTCGAAAAATTAAAAAATAGAGCTACCCTATGACCCAGCAATTGCACTACTGGGTATTAACACCAAAGATACAAGCATAGTGATCCGAAGGGGTACCTGCACTCCAATGTTTATAGCAGTAATGTCCACAATAGCCAAACTATGGAAAGAACTCAGATGTCCATTGACAGATGAATGGATAAAGAAGATGTGGTATGTGTATACAATGGACTACTTACTACTCAGCCATCCAAAAAAAAAAAAAAAAAAAGAAAAAAGAAATCTTGCCACGTGCAATAACGTGGATGGAACTAGAAGACATTAAGCTAAGTAAAATAAGTCAATCAAAGAAAGACAATTATATGATCTCACTCATATGTGGAATTTGAGAAACAAACAGAGGATCATAGGAGAGGAAAAAATAAAGTAAGACAAAATCAGAGAGGGAGACAAACCATAAGAGACTCTTAATCATAGGAAACAAACTGAGGGTCGCTGGAGGGGAGGTGAGAGGGGGCTGGAGTAACTGGGTGATGGGCATTAAAGAGGGCATGTGATGTAATGAGCACTGGGTGTTATATAAGACTGATGAATCACTGACATCTACCTTTGAAACTAATAATACATTATATGTTAATTAATTGAATTTAAATAAACATTTAAAATGAAGTAAAGAAAAAGATAAATTTCAGTGTGCACACATCACCTTGGAGCTTCTTAAGATCTGGATTTTGGTTCAGGACATCCACAGTAGGAAATGAGGCTCTGCATTTGTGTTAGGCTCTCAGGTCTTGCTCACATTGCTGATTTGTCACACTTTGACCAGCAAAGTTATAGGGGGCACAGATTATTTACAATTAATAGATGGTGCCTTACTCTTAAGATATATAGTTTATTAAGCTCAGACATGCCCTCCTGAAAACACACATTTTCATTACATTTATTTCTTCCCCTACACCTTTGTGGAAAGATGGAGAATTAAGAGAAGAATTAGGGGACTGGCTCCCTTTGACCTAAGAGTAAGGATGAGAGATGCCCTTGACTGAAACCCACGTGGTTAATATTAAACCAGCTTTCCCCAGGGCTGCTTTTGTATCCTAGTTCCTGTAGAGAGAATACTGGTCATTTTTAAAAAGAAAACTGGGATGTTCAGCCAATGATAATGTCTGTTGGCTATGGATATCTTAATATGTGGGGTTTCTAGGACTGAATGTTTTTTACTTTCAGTCTTTTTTTTTTTTTTACTTTCTTTGTCTTGCAGTTAGTTCATCACTTCATGAATCTTTGGCTTTGGGAAAGTCCTTATAGTGTAAGATAACCTGGAAGAAAAGGGTAGGAAGCTGTGTGGCATAACTTTGGGCACCTCTTCAGTGTGACTCAGCTGAAAGATGGGTAGCTCTGATATGTAGATGATTTACCATCCTTGAATCCCCAGCACATACATTTCAAGGAGCTCCTGGTACTCCCTATCTTCTTAAAGATACACTATGTAGCTATCCTTTTACTTTCAGAGAGACTAAAAGATACTTGTTAGTGCTATTTATTCTACTTCTGAATTCTCAGTTGTTAAACTCTGAAGCTACAATCAACTTCCACTTTACGAAGAGCAATTTAGCCTTTGAAAAAATGGAAAATGTGGACACATATTACACATTATTTAATAAAGTGGGATAGAAGAGGAAATTGAGCTCTTTGATTCTAATAGTAGTCTGCCTTAGTGAGAGAAATTAGTGTTCTGAGGAATAAGTCATGAATTATTTCCCCCAATATTTACCACTACTCTAAATAATGATGAATTTGATAGGTGTGTTTTGTATTTGAGAGTCTTCCTGACCTGTTTGGAGATAGGAGAGTTGAAATTTAATTAAAGGATGAGGTGTCTTCTCATTGCAAATGACAGGAACTCAAATGATTTTAAGCTCAAAGAGGCATTTCTGTGCTCATGTGACTGGCAAATTCTTAGGGGTTTCTAGCTTCAGTCAGCGGTAGATCTGGGGTATAATCAAGTTACCAACTCTCTCTCTGTCTCTCAGTCTCTGTGTGTGTGTGTCTCTCTCTAGCTCCGTTCTGTTTTCCTTGGTGTAGCCAAGGGAGTGGCCAAGTTTGCCACCTGCAGCTGGAGGCTGATGTCATCTGTTAGGTGGCAATGTGAGAGAGCAGAGTGCGCTGCTTTCTGGGTAGTTTAAAAAATTAGTTCGCCCCTCTTATTATTTTCATCTCTCTCTTCTTCTCCTTCAGCAGTTTAACTCTTAACCTTTTAACTCTTCAGTTACTCTCATTTAGAATGTCCTATTTCCTTCTCTAATTATCTCCTCTCTTTCCTTGTATGCCTAAGATGATTGAAAGTTCTGCATCTGTGTCCGAGGGTAAGGTGGGGTTTGTTGCTGTAGCCACTTAAAATAATATTGTATAATATTTAACATCATGTAAAAATGTTCACAATACCTACAGTAGAAAAGCAGATCCTAAAGTACCTGTAGAGTGTGATATCTTTTAAAACACATATGAGTAGAATATCTAGGTCTATAGGTATAATGATATACAGGTAATAGCGAAGATATTCAACAGGATAGACCCTAAAGAGTTAACATTAATCATACCTAAGTAAATTCCAAAAATTTAGCTTAGTATCCTGACATCTTTTCTCTCGGCAGTTTACACTCCCCAAAGAAGGCTCTTTCACTCAACCTGATGGGAGATGTGCTTGTATATGCAAATATATTTGCTTATACATCCATTACCTTGGAAGCTGAGTGGAGCATAAGACTGGGAGCTTTAACACTGGGTATGCAGAATTTCATTTAATGCTCCTGAGTTCAGGATGGGACACATGCATGCCCTTATGCGTGAGGAGAGATAGTGTGAGTGTATGTGTGTGTGTGTGTGAGTGTGAGTGTGTGTTGTGTGGAGTTGCCAGGCCGTGTCCAAAGCAGAGAAAGAGATCTGGGAGCGAAATCTATTGCCCAGGTGTCTTCAGGGCAGCACCGCCAGAGCAGAGCCTCTTTTCTGGGGGACCTTGGAACACAAAGAGATCTTTGTTGCCAAGGCACAACACAGTAGAAATGGACTCCAACAGTCATAATCCCTAACCCCTCATGTTTTTGCATAAAAGTAAATCAGATGAGCTTCCATATAACATCCTACAAGTCCCTGTCCAATTCCTAATTAAAAATCTAAACGAATCTTTTTTTTAATTAAGGTATACTTCCAAATGTTTAACATCTATGAAATAAATCTGAGTGACCTCATTTCAAGTTGATTCAACCATAAAAATATGCAGGAAAATTTTATCTAATACCTTGAAATATTTTAATATTTGGCTATTTTAAGGTCCTTAAGGAGCATTTTCTCTTTAGATATTTTAAGATCTTTAAAGAGTATTATCTACATATAGCTCTATACAAGTTGTTATGTAATATCAAGCTATATGTGGAAAGTAATTTAGCAGAAATTCCAAAGTGGAATAATACCTAACATCAAATTTAAAGTGACATTGGTGATTTACTTTATTTTTCTTTTCAGGGGATTTAAGAGTCCGTACTGAAAATTGTTATGATATTTTTTATGCTCACCACATACAGGGATGGCTATTTATACTCCTCTTAGTTTAATTCTTCTTACCAATAATTCATATGTTGGATATTGACACAAAATGGCAATAGTCCACAGGTGTTGGGTGTTGTGTTCATCTTCCTTCTTATTAGCTCTTCTACCCATTTCCTTTTTATTCTTTAATTCTTTACTTTCCTAGTGAAAAATAATGCACATTTATTTAATGTGTACTATGTGCCAGTCTCTGTTTAAATGCTTTGCATACACTAGATTATCTAATTCTCATGCTGATGTTCCAGGGAATGATGATTTTCTCCATTTTTCAGATGTTGAGGCAGAAGCTTCAAAGTTTAAGCAGTTAGAAAGTTGAAAGCCTCGAGGGCCACGCTGCTGAGATTCTCAGAATATAGCCCCAGAATGGCACGGCAGCAACATCGGCATCATTTGGGAACTTGTTAGAAATGCAGATTCTTAGGCATCACCCCAGATTTACAGAATAAGAAACTTAAGAGGAGGTGCGACCTGTCAGTCTGCGCTTTAACAAGTCTCAGGAGTGATTTTGATCCACGCTGCCATTTGTAAACCACTGATTCCATTCTTCTCTGAACTCCGTGTGAAAATTACATTCTCTATTGTTGACCTTCCCCTTTGTTATAAATGTACTCAGATGAATTTGCTCTTGTACGTTGTGTCACATTTTATTTTACCTCTTAATATATTGTTGAAAGCTCTTGTTTAAAAAGGTTTCTTATAGTTTATTCTAATGATTAGGTTTTAAGAAATTTTTGTTTTAAACTAGGTAACTCAAAATGTTACCAGAGAGAATCTAGCAATGCAGTAATGTATTAGAAAATGTGCCCTATGCCAACTAGGGTTTTTTTTTTTTAATTTTTATTTATTTATGATAGTCACACACACACAGAGAGAGAGAGAGAAAGAGAGAGAGAGAGAGACAGAGACACAGGCAGAGGGAGAAGCAGGCTCCATTCACCAGGAGCCCAACGTGGGATTCGATCCCGGGTCTCCAGGATCGCACCCTGGGCCAAAGGCAGGCGCCAAACCGCTGCGCCACCCAGGGATCCCACCAACTAGGTTTAATTCTAGGAGGATAAGGTTAGATCAGGTATCCAGAAAACTATTAATATAATTTCCTGCATCAGCAAACCAAATGATAAAAATTCATACATTTATTGAAAAAACTTTTGACTAATTTAGTAGCCATCCCTAATATGAAAAAAATTAAGCCAAATAGGAATAAAAGGAAAACACTACATTATGATAAAGGCTATTTACTATGACCAGTAACAAACATCATCCTAAATTCAGCCTAAATAATAAAACACTAAATTTATAGCCACTGAAATTAGGATAGAAAAAAAAGATGCCTTCTATTGCTGTTATTTTTTAATATTGTTTTGTTGGTTGAAGTAAATGCAGAAAGTCAAGTTAGAAATTATAGAAAATAGAATAATAGCTATAAAAATTTTAAAAAGTAAGGTTATTGGGTTGTTTTTGAAGATATTTCTTCTATAGCTAGAAACCCCAAGATATGCTAGTAAAATGAGTAAAATTGGTAATGGAACTTTATATAAAAACTGGTTATAAAAAAATATTAAGGGGTGTCTGGCTGGCTCAATGAATAGAGCATGCAACTCTGGATCTTGAGGTTGTGAGTTCAAGCCCCACACTTGGTGTAGAGATTGCTTAAAAATAGAATTTTTAAAAAAGAAAAATATTATTTTTTATAATATTTTATAATATTTATAAAAATATTTATAATATTTTATAATATTTATAATATTTTTATCCATTTAAAATGGATATTGTAAAAATTTCTCAGTCTTGGGAATTATAAAAACCATAAAATATTGAGGTATAATTTTTAACAAGGAAGTCACATAATCCATATAAATAAAATTACAAAGTAGTATTGAAAGGTTTAAAACAAAGAAGAGATCTAATATCCTACTCATAATAATACATAAACTCAGTGCAATTTCATTTAAAATTTCAAATTGCTTTTGGAATTTAATGAAAAATTCAAGGTTAGGAGCAATCAGTATCTGAAAAAAAATTAAAATATGAGAAAGAGGAATAATGAAGAGCCCTTTTTCTTACCAAATACCAAAACACCATAAAACAACTGTATTAACAACAGTATGGTTGGTAATAGAGGGGTAGAGTAGGACAAATACTCTGAAATAGTTCTCAGTATATATGGAAAGTTAATATATGATAAAGCTGACATTTTATTTCACTATAAAAATGATTTATTTAATAAATTATTCTCACAATCTGAAAATCACAATAAATGGGTACGTTATTTCATACGTATATAAAATTAATTTCAGCTGAGTAAAAGACTTAAATTTAAGAATAAAATCTAGAAGAAAATTAGTAGTTCATGTGGTAATATATAGGTTATGGAGACCTTTCTAACTAAGATAGGAAATCTAGAAAATACTAAAGAACTTTTGGCTTCGTAACAATGAAAATTTTGAGGATGGCAAATGCTACAAACACAACAGACAGAATGTAGCTTCAGAAGTTATTTCCAATGTATATGATAATGTAATCATCATCATCATCAAAGAAGTCTGACAAGTTGATGGCTCTCTTGGCCCACTTTCCCAAGAAAATAGAGCCTGAGGCAGGATTAAAGTGCCAGTGCTTTACTTATGAGGTGCAAACCCAGGTTATGAGGGTCAGGATTAAAGGAAGAGAAGCAAGGGAAGATATGCTGTGATCCAAGGTGATGTGTTACTGCTTCTCAAGACATAGTAAGACACAACAGGTTGCTTAGAAGGTGTATTTACTCAGCATATAGAACTTCTTAGATGAGCTGCAAAGAGATCTCAGCTATGGAGAAGTCCATGGGAGGGAGGCTGGAGGGGAAATATCTGCCTACTTCCCTTCTGGGTCTCCTTTCCTATTGGCCAAAGCTTGTCCAGTGGCAGTTAGCTTTTCAAGACCATTTTAATGGCTCTTCTACATGCCAGTTCTCATGTCCCTCATTGTTTCATTCTAGTCTGAATGTGACAAAGCTTTCAAAAACTCTGAACATACAGCTGGTCAGCCCAGTACAGCAATGACCATGGGGGATGGCCTGACACATGCAGAAATGGTGACTGGCTAGAACCCAGTGGTATTAGTGGGGTCAAAGAGATAGCATAACAATAGGGGTCTGAGGAACTGAAGATTTATATCCAATACAATAGCAGAAAGATGTAAAAAAGCATTTTATAGAAGTTCAAATACAAATAGGCAATATGACAAGGTGTTTGACCTTCTCAGTATTATTCAAAGCATTTGCCACGGAAAGAGTTAAGAATTGCCCAAACCTTGGAGTTATTCATCTGTTTCTCACAGATGCCCACTGCCACTGCTCTGGTTAAAGCTACCATTGTCTCTCTAATGCATGACTTAGGAGGAACTAGCCTTTGAATTGTCTTCCCTACTTCTTTCTATTCTCCCATCAATGAATCTGTCCTCATTATAGCAGCCAGAATAATCCCATTACAGTAGAAATAAGGGCACTTTATTTTTGTGCTCAAAACTCACCTCAAAAAGTTAAAAATAGAGCTACCCTACAACCTAGCAATTGCACTACTCAGTATTTATCCAAAGATTATAAACATAATGATTCAAAGGGGCACATGCATCCCAATGTTTATAGCAGCAATGTCCACAATAGCCAAAATATGGAAAGAAGCCCAGATTTCCATCAATTGATGAATGGATAAAGAAGATACGGAATATTGTTGGGGGCCGCGTGCCAGGAAGGGGTTAATGGATCAAGCAATGGCTCTCTGTTGACTCTTCCAACTGAGGCCCACCTGTCTCACCCTTGTTGTTAAAGGCTTGTGGCTCAAGGACGCATACTATTGCTATCTATTCAAGGGCGCATACTATTGCTATCTATTGTGAAAGGACATGTCTGGAGAACTAAGCTTAAGATATCCTGCTTGTTATGCAACCCTGCTTTATAAAAGAGTGAATAATACAAATAAAGTTGGCATTGTGGTTGAATCCAGCCATATGTCCCTCCTGCTCCCAATCTGTCTATGTCTTTTTTCTTTCCTCATTCCCTTACCCTCATCCCTGGACGGTTGTCGCCCCCAACGCGCACGACAGAATATATATATAATGGAATATTACTCAGCCATCAAAAAGAATGAAATCTTGCCATTTGCAACAACATGGATGGAATTAGAGGTTGTTATGCTAAGCAAAGTTTAAGTCAGTCAGAGAAAGATAAATACCCTATGATTTCACTCATTTGTGGAATTTAAGAAACAAAACAGATGAGCATAAGGGAAGGGAAGGAAAAATAAAACAAGACAAAAAGGGAGAGGGAGGCAAATCAAATAGGATGCTGAATTCTAGGAAACAAACTGAGGGTTTCTGGGGGAGGGGGATGGGGATGGGGATGTAGTAATTTGATGAGGGCATTAAGGAGGCACATGATGAGATGAACACTGGGTATTATATGCAACTGATGAATCACTAAATTCTACCCCTGAAACTAATAAAGATAAATAAATAAATAAAGTGAGATACACCTAGAGATGGATAACCTGGGTGACTCGGTCAGTTAAAAAAAACACCACCACCAAAACTCACCTGTGGCTTCCTATCTTCCTTAGAGAAAAGTTAATGTCCTTAAGATAACCTGTAAGTCCCCATGTAACATGGTTTGTTACTTCTCTGATCTCATCTTTTACCACAATCCCTTTGTTTTGTTTAGCTTTAGGCACTATTCCTCCCACAGGCCAAGCATACTCTACCTCAGGGCCTTGGCATTTGTCCTTTCCCTTGGCTATCTGTTCAGCTTGTATCTTTCCTGTCTCATCACTTACTCAAAAGACATCTTTGCAATAAACTTTTACTGACCACCCATTAAAAATTTTCAGACTCCTACCAATGACATTTTATGTCCCTCCACCCTGCTGATTTTTAAAAAAAATTTCTAACATTTATTAATATAACATTCTGTATATTTTACTTGTTTTTTTTTTGTTTATTGTCTGTTTCACTCATTGAATGTAAGCCCAATGGGGCCTATACATACATATATTTATGTATAGATAATTTTAAGGATTTTATTTGTTTATATATTTTTAGATATTTAATTTATTTATTCATGAGAGACAGAGACAGAGAGAGAGAGAGAGAGAGAGAGACAGGCTCCATGCAGGGAGCCTGATGTGGGACTCAATCCTGGGACTCCAGGATCATGACCTGAGCTGATGGCAGATGCTTAACTGCTGAGCCACACAGGTGTCCCAGGATTTTATTTATTTATTCATGAGAGACACAAAGAGAGGCAGACACATAGGCAAAGGGAGAAACAGGCTGACTTTGAGGAGCCTGATGTGGGACTCCATCCCAGGACTCTCAGATCATAACCTGAGCCAAAGGCAGACACTCAACCACTGAGTCACCCAGGTGTCCCAGGGCCTATATGTTTCATTTACTACTGTATTCCTAGGCTTAGAAAAGTCTCTGGCACATAGTAGATGCTTAGTTAAGTATTTGTCGAGTGAATAAATGGTCATGATACAAGATTAGGGTCTGAGTGCTGCTGGTCTTAGTGTTGCTAGTGTGGGTTGGTGGTGGTGTGAGGAATTTGAAAGAGGCACTCCTGACTTCTCTGCATCCCTGTTTTGAGATAGGACAGGAACTGTTGGCTTCTTGAGTATGCATTAGGGATTAAGGGAAATTGATGTGTTAGGGGAAAGATAGAGGAATCTCGCTGGGAAAATGAAGTGATTGGGATTCAGTTTGATAATAAACTTTTGTTTTTAATAAAACTTAATGGTCCTGACAAGTGAATAAGATGAATGCATTTATTCAAAAAATTACATTATCAAAAGAGAAAAACTTTCTTGATCTCATGATGGGAAGAGCTACTGAAATATTGTTTTGTGCTATGACAGAGCTTTCTGTCAATGACTTAAAAATGTTTGAAAGAAAGGTGCAGCTAGCAAAATCAAACCAAAAATATGATTGATTTTGAAAAGCTTATCTAGGCAGGATTGCATTAAAATGAAATCAGTGTAAAATAATGATCTGATTCACTGTCCAGGAAGATGCCAATGATTGGTTTGTTTTGTTTTGTTTGTTTTTGGCAAAAAACACATTCTTGTTCATACCATCGAGTATTTATTGAGTACCTTTTCTTTGCCTCATTTGTCAAACTGGTGTTCCATGGAAAGCAATATTGCAAGGTGCTAAGAGCTGGACAGCAAAAAAAAAAATTCATGTGATTATCTATGTTTAGAAGACCTTGACTCCTAAGATTATAAAATCTAAGAGGGGTTTTGAAATATAATTTCCATATCGTGGAATACTTTTATTATCAGACACTTGTTAACTTACTTGAGAATGATATTTTATTTTATACAAGCCAATTTAGGATCACTCCACATAAAAGACAGTAGTCATCTGGTTATTTTATTTTAGCAAGGTAAATTTTGGTATAATAGTTTTAATTTTAATTCTCCTCAGAGCAATAGAATGATTCATCATGGATCTGGGGGGCTGTGTGTGTTCAAATATTTGTTATTAAAATAACTATTTAAATTAGAAGTGCTTTATTCAAGTCAAACCACATCTGATTATTCAGGACATTTTTTAATCTAGAGAAAGAAACAAATGTATTTCAAATTCTCAATTCTAGTTAAATTTCTATTAAGAGGACAAAACTGTGTATATATATATATAATATATATATATATATATATTTATATAGTACTTCAGCAAAATAAACGGTCAAATTGACAAATATTTTTTGAGCTTGCAATTGTGCCAGGTTCCGTGTAGGCAGAAGAGAGAAAATCTCCATCCCCAAGGTATATTCATTCATTTTTTTTTTTGGTATATTCATTCTAATGCAGAATTCATCATGGTGAGTAAATAGCAAGATTATTAGAATAACTTTAATCTTCTTCCTAATTATTAACTATAAAAGAAAAACAATTTAACAGTTTTTCTGTTTTGTTCCATTTCAAATGATTTCAAATTTTATACTGAAGATTCTAAATTACTTAAAATGATTTTTAGACGTAATAGTTTATGCTAAACATGAATTGCTGCTTTTATATGCTGTAGTATCACATCCTAATTTTCAAGTCACAGGCTTATTTTACAACAATGGATGATGACCTTCAATGATAATGAATCCTGCAGTTTCTCTCTAAAACTGGGAGACTGTAGAGATATGAAGACAGTATGACTCTCTTTTCTGTCAACCAAGGTTTGTAATATTAACAAATAATAAGATGGGTATTTATGGAACAATAGTGCCTTGAAATAGAGCAAGAAGAACTTGGAAAATTATTTTTTTTAATATTTTATTTATTTATTCATGAGAGAGAGAGAGAGAGAGAGAGAGAAGCAGGCTCCATGAAGGGAGCCCAATGCAGGACTCGATCCCGGGTCTCCAGGATCACGCCCTGGGCCGGAGGCAGTGCTAAACCGCTGAGCCAGCCGGGCTGCCCGAACTTGGAAAATTATTAAACAGTTGGGTTCCATTAGGAGCTTAAGCACTCATTGTATCTGGGGATTTTATTGAACAGTTATTTCATATTCCTTCAGAAAAGAATAGCAACTCAACAGTTTCTGAAGGTCAGGGCTTCTGATGGCCTTTTGCTTTAGTATTGGTATTTTTATTTTTTTATTTATTTGAGAGAGAGAGAGAGAGAGAGAGAGAGGAGGGTCAGAGGAAGAGGGAGAGAGAGAACTTTAAGCAGAAGGCTCCATGCCTAGTAGAGAGCCCAACTCGAGGTTTGGGGTTTGGTCTCATGACCCTGAGATCATGATCTGAGCAAAAATCAAGTCAGATGATTATTGGACTGAGCCACCCAGGCGCCCCCAGCATTGGTGCTTTTAGAGCCTGTCAATAACCTTAGACCTTATTTCTAAGCTCAGAGCAAGGGGTCATTGGTAGATTTCAACACTTAATATATCCAGCTTACCTTTTCAGGAACCCCTTCAGATAGAGAATTTTATGCCTAATTTATGGTATAAAGTAATATTTGAACATGGCTAAAGTTACTACAATACTTTGGTTCCCAAGTAATACTTTAAGTTAAAACAAAAAAACAAAGCCCGTCACTTTCTTGTCATGGTGAACGGCGTTAACCTAAATAGAACAATAAAGATGGGTGAAGAAAATTGGTGGAAATAGTGTTCAGATGAGAGTTTGTGAAAGACACTGCAATTATAACCTCATACTTTTATATAAAATAGGCTAAACAAGGTTTTTTATTCTGTGACCATTTGTAGGGTAACTTATTTTTAGATACTTAAGAAATATTCTGATGTTATGTACTGTATGTTTTAAGCTGTAAAACTGTGGATGTTGTTAATGAAAGTGGTTGTTTTTTTGTTTGTTTGTTTTCCCAGAATAAGGCATGTGTATTTATATAAATACTATGTAGAATGAAGGCATGTGATAGAAATCCTGCCTGGTCCTTAACAGCATCACTGTGATTCTCTGAAATTTAAATTTTCCTTTGTGAATTGTGTGAATAAAATGAAAGTCATCTTAAAGGAACCATAGCAAGAAACCGAACAATTGGATTTTTATAATCAGTTTTTAAATCTTTTTTTAAATTTAAGTTCAACTTTCCAACATATAGTATAACACCCAGTGCTTATCCCATCAAGTGCCCTCCTTAGTGCCTGTCACACAATTACCACATCCCCCCACCCACCTCCCTATAATCAGTTGTTTTTTTAAAAATAAATAGTGTGTGGTTAAAACCAGCATTGTGGAAGCAATCAAAAGAGGGTAATCGGTGGATAGGCTTTACAATCCAGCTGTTTCACCAGATGGCCAGTGCCAGGTATTTTTGTACCTTTTAAACAGGTTGCGTGTAATAGCATGAAAATACTTCCATTTAAACTTTATTAACTTGATGATAATATATCAAATATTTTTTCCTTTTTCAAACTTTTTAACCGAGGTGATATATCTTTAATATTTTATAGGTTATTATTAACTCTCCCTTAAATTATTAGGTTTTTTTTTTTAAAGAAAAATATTGAATATCAGAACACAGTAGGGCTTTCCTTTTTTTCCCCCCCTCCCAAGTGTCATTGTGATTTAGGAGTGGTTGCTGAAGAGAAGTTATGTTAACATAACAACAGTTGATGCAGTTGCAAATCTTTCTGTTTTAAGGCTCAGGGTTGTCCCGAAGGAGCAATCTTGGCCTACCATGCAGATGTTGAGCTCTCTTAAAAAAAATAGTGCTGAGCCTGATACAGATGTTCTCACATTGCCCAAGACTTTGATTAACCTTCTATGAAGTATCTGCCTACAGAAATCTGGATTAGTAGGTTCCCATGTGTCTTATTAAAAGCCTGCCAGGCTTATTGAACATTGTGTTTATACTTTTTGTTCTATGGACAGTTTTTGGTGTCTCGTAAGTATAAAATGGAAAGCATTAGCATAGGCTAACAAGGATGTCTGATATTCGCTGCCAACTTGACTTCGAAATGGAAACCATTAGCAGATTGTCATACGGAATAACTGTAGCAACTGTAGCAGATAGGAGGGGCTCTGATTTTCCACAAACAAGTTGCTAATGGAAGACAGACTTTTACTTCCTTTGGAGCCATGTGAATAGAGTTGTCCTCTATTATCAAATTGTTGGGTCTGGGTTTCCAAGTGTATGCCATACTTTAGTCTAGACCTGAGCCCTCAATGCAGAAGCTGCTAGCCAAATGTAGTTATTTAAATTTAAATAAAAATGAAATATAATTCAAAATTCAGTTTCTTAGTCACACTGACTACATTTCCAGTGCTCAGTAGCTACAGGAGGCAAATGATTACTGTGTGGGATGACACAAACATAGAACTTGTCCATTGTTTCAGAAAATCCTACTGGACAGCATTGTACTGCTCTTTAAATACTTGAGTGAACCATATGCTATGCTACAGGGGTTCCCATTTATTTTCTATATTCTTAAAAAGATTTCTTCAATGGGCTTGTGATTCCTTATAATTTATATTTTGTTAAATTATTAATAAAGTATTATTTTTTAAAGTTTTTATTTATTCATGAGAGACACAGAGAGAGAGGCATTAATAAAGTATTAAATTTAAATTTAATAAAGTATTAAAATCAAAAGCATCACCCTTTTCCCTACAGTAATGATCAGCTCTTATTTTTTCTAGCTTAACATTTGAATCTTGGGTGACAGTTTATTTATACTTAGAGATTTTAGAATAGATTCTTGGAATAGGTAATTTTTTTAGAGACCTGGATATAACCCTCAAGAGGAGACTCCTGAGAAGTGTATGGTAGACTGCATATCTCTGAACTGCAGAACTATGAGGAGAAAAGCTGACACAAAATTCAGAGTTTAGAGAATGTGGCTCAGTAGTTGAGCATCTGCCTTTGGCTCAGGTCATGATCCTAGGGTCCTGGGATGAGTCCTGAATCAAGCTCCCTTCAGGAAGCCTGTTTCTCCCTCTGCTTATGTCTCTGCCTCTCTCTAAAAAGAAAAAAAAATCAATGTTTAAAAACTACCAACATTTTCCAGGTTACTTTTTTTGTATATTATGTAATGAATAAAATAATTTATTCTTATGTAGCTGTTAGAATGACTTTCAGTGGATGAGATCATGATTACTTTACCCTGAAACTACCCACCCCCCCTTTTGTTTTGCCTATTTTTAGTGAATGGGTTCAAATATTTTCCAGTTTTCCTACGTGGATCTCTTGTAATATGAAATATCTTTTCAAGTGACATAGCTTCATTCAGATGTTTTATAGGGAATGTTTGTCTTAATTTTGTTGGATCTGCCCTTCTCTGTATTCTAAATTGATTATGCTCTGGTTTATTAACACAATTAATCAAATATCCTCATCTCTCTCCCAGCTTATTGGATTAGCCGGCAAACTGGTTTTGTCGTCTCCAGTTTATCCCCTCTCCTCAATGCTGCTACTAGGGTTGTCTTCCTAAAATGCACCTTGGATCATGTCCTGTTATATTCCCATGGCTTGCTCTATCAGAGTCAGAGCCCTTAACATTTGTTCAATGGCCTGTCATGGCCTGGCTCCTATCTTCCTTCTAACTCCATTTCCAACAACCCTCCTTTTTTTTTTTTTAACCTTTCCTCTTATTCTATAACATATTTCTAGTAAATCTGTAAGGCTTCATAACCAACTTTCACTTTCTGCAGAGGTTCCGAACCTCACCCATATCTACTTGCTCTCTGCAAGGACTTTTATTTTCTTTTATTCTAGGACTTGAGGTGGTTTTTGTGACTTCCCTCTTTCCTGGCTCTAAATTTCTCTATATTTCCTCTATTTTCTTTTTCTTCCACTCTTCTTGTGGGAAGAAGTATCTCTTCCATCCAGTTACATCAACTAAAGCCAAACTCTGAATCCTTACTTGGAAAACTTCAGTGGTTTCCCCTGTAGAGTGCAGGTTCAAGTGGATAAAGGTCTTTGCTTGGCGTTCAAGGCACACCACGATTTGGCCCAAACCGACTTTGCCAGTGTTGTCCTCAGGGTGTTCCCTCCTTCAGTGGTCCATGCAAATGGGATTAATTCTCTATGCATTGCTTTGCTTACTCTCTTGCCTTGCCTAATGCTCTTTCTTCCAAATGTTCCTCTCCCTTGCCTGTAATGATTTTCAGCATCCAGACAAAAGCTGTGTCCCAGATGAAGGCATTTCTAATCAGAAATGCCCCAGTGTGCAAAGCTCACGCCTCATCTACACTCCTAGGACACTTTTTCATCACTTCTGCTGGCAACCATAAGCTCGCTACCTGAGGAGGAGCATCTTGGTAATAATTTATGGCTTTTTCAGCTTTTCCTCCCCCTCCCCCAAATGTGTACCACACAATCTTGTATTTAGGACGTGCTGAAAAAATGGGTGATGAGTATTAGGGAGGGCACTTGTTGTGATGAACACTGGGTGTGATATGCAAATGATGAATTACTAAATTCTACACCTGAAAGTAATAGTACACTGCATATTAACTCACTGGAATTTAAATAAAAATGTGAAACTAGGGATGCCTGGGTAGTTCAGTGGTTTGGCGCCTAACTTCAGCCCAGGGCATGATCCTGGAGTGCCGGGATCCAGTCCCACATTGGGTTCCCTGAGGTGAGCCTGCTTCTCCCTCTGCCTATGTCTCTGACTCTCTCTCTCACTGTGTCTCTCATGAATAAATAAATAAATAAAATCCTTAAAAAAAAGTGAAATAAAAAAATGTTTTCAATGAATAAATGAATGGAATCACTTATTTCCAAGCTTGAACATTTCATTAAACATTATTTACAAAGCTACACCTATTTTAAATGAAAATTTTTTTAGAGAAACCTGCTAATTTGTTCATTAATGAACTCTGGAGTAAGATGGGGAGTGATTAATTTCTTATTTTAGCTGTTTGGATGTGATGTGTTTAGACAGTTCCTGAAATGCTCATGTTGGTAAGATTTAAACATCGGGCGGTGTCTTGTTTATAGGGGTTTCATAGATTTCTTCCTTGGTGTGCTTAAACACTAAGATGTCGGTATTTATGAGGAGGAAAGTAGGGGTGTGTTTGCACGTGTGTGACCGTGGTTTTGTATGCACACACGCAGAACACACAGTACACAGTGGAGAGAAGGCAGTGGAGAAATGAGAAAGGAAAAGAAAGTAGTTACAAGTTATTAGAAGGTTTGATGCTAAGATAAGTATTCTAAAGCGAGTTTTCTCCTTAGGCTTCTTGACAAAGAACACTGGCTCTGAGATCCAGCACACAGGCTTGTATTTGTTCATTTTTACCGAGGGCCCTTTAAGGCTGACCACTTTGCCCTCCTCTTGTGCACGTTCTTTGAATCCAGAGACATCTCTAATAGTCTGCTACCTAAATCAAGATAAAGTAGCACCCAAATTGTTCTACAGCAATTGCAAAATTTTTTTATTACTGAGCTCCATTTCAACTTTATAGATATTAGTTGACCTGTCACAAGGAATGAGGTTATCGTGCTTGACCTTTGTATCCTCTACCTATTTTAAGGGCAGGAACTAACAGCTCAGCAGAAGTGAAGCTGAGTACCTATTCTTTGTCATGGCAGCTTTCACTTCTGCCAAACACCTGGAATGAAATGGAAGAACTTTCATATTGCAGGGGCGGAAATGAAGATTAGCAGTACTATCGGAGATGAGAGAAAAACAATATTGCAACCTCTTCAACCTGTAAATTCAGTAGAGAAAAAAATATTTGAAATATTTAATTTTTAAGTAAACTGGAAGTTTAAACATATGTGATTCATCCAACTCTCCTGTTTTAGTAAGTGTTTCTAAAACTATTACCCCGGGGAAAATAGAAGTCCAGATGTCATATTTCTCCTCCTCCTCCTCCTCCTCCTCCTCCTCCTCCTCCTCCTCCTCTTCTTCTTCTTCTTCTTCTTCGATTTTGTTTATATATCTGACAGAGAGAGAGAGCATGAGTGGGGGAAGAGGAGCAAAGGGAGAGGAAGAGGGACAAGCAGATACCCAGCTGAGTATGGAGCCAGAGCCCAATGCAGGGCTCTATCCCAGGACCCTGAGATCATGACCTGAGCTGAAATCAAGAGTCGGACATGCTTAACTGACTGAGCCACCCAGGCACCTCCAGATTTCAGGTATCTTCAAGATATTTCTCATGGTAGGTTAAATTCCTATTAATTCCAAGCCTTAATCCAGGCTCTAAAAATTCGAAGACAAATAAGACCATCTCTACTTGGATGGGATTTATAATCCATTGGCTGGGGTAACCAAGTAAAGCAATGATGAAAATAGGGTAACATACTGTGAGCTTAAAATGTAAAATTCCGTGAGAGAGCAGGAATATGTCTGTGTGATTCACTGCTGCATTGCCTGGCATCTAGCACAATGCCTTGGTCATAGCAAAAGCTGAGTAAGTCTGGGTTTGATGTTATTTGGGATTTTGCTGAGGAAGAACTTGGAGAAGTGGTACTTGATTCAGTTGAGAGAGATTTCCCACAGATGGTACTACCTGAGAAAAGTTTAGAAGGATATGTCTGTCACCATGCAAGTCACCATGTATAGGGAAAATGGCCACCAGATGAGACTGATTGTGAAGGGCCTTCCAAGATGATGGAGCAGAGTAGAAAAAACACAATAGCATGAGAAAGCATGCAATGATTATGTTGTGACATTGATATTTTGAAGGGAGATGGCAATGAGATAACTCAGATCAGACAACTCAAATGTTCAAAACTATGATATGAAGAAGTCTTGACCTACAGAGATAAAACTTATAAAACTCTTAAATCAGTGGAAGAGATTAGTCTATCTTTTGTGAAAAAAAGTTTAGGGAAGGTGAACATTTATTTGCTATGTAGGGTCTTTTTAACAAGTCACTTTTTGGATATATATATATATATATATATACACACACACACATATATACACACACACACACACATATATGTTTAGAAAAGAATCATGTTTGCTTTATTAGGTTATAAAACTAAGAATTAATTCATGGTAAAAAGGCATCATTTAATTTACTTTGAAAGATTTTTTTTTTTTTTAAGATTTACTTATTTATTCTAGAGAGAGAGTGCGAGCAGAGGGAGAGAAGCAGACTCCTTGCTGAGTGTGGAGCCAGACAAGGGGGCCAGTCCTACAACCCAAGACCATGACACAAGCCAAAACTAAGAGTCAGATGCTCAACTGACTGAGCCACCCAGGCACTCCTATTTGAAAGATTTTTTAATATTAGTAAAACTATAATGACTTCATGAGAAAAAATTTTTTAGAGTGCTGACTGGACTGCAGTTTGCCTAGACGTTGAAAAATACCAGAAGTATCATTAGGAAGATGCTTCTGTTATTATAGGCTTATAGAACATTAAGCCTAGTGTTCTATAAGAGAGAGGCACTTCCTTTTTCTATGCAGTGGTTCTCAAGTGCAGCTATGATTAACCTTCTCTTCCACATGAGAGAATTTTTGAGAATGAAAGAGGGTTCTGTTAATTATTTTGCTGGGTAAGAGGTGTTAACTTAGGCAGTCCCTCTGGCCAAAGCCAGATGTATGGCCATCTCTGAGAACAAGCCATACAACACTAGGAATATATATTTTATTTGACATATTTGCTATTCATAATATTTACTTTTTAAAATCCTCTCCAATATACAAGTTAAACAAGCAAAACATAAAACAACTTACTATAAAACTTGGTCCAAAACACTTTTGGCAAGAGGAAAGAACAAAGGAAAAATTGGTTATCTTCCACTTAAACCTGAAGTAATAAGATGAATTAGAAACAATTTTTAAGCTCTATAAGACTGATCCAAATATACAAGTTATAGTTGAGTAGCATGGGAGTAGCATAGTACAATGGGAAAAGCTTTGGTCAGGATGCCTGGGTGACTCAGTGGTTGAACGTCTGCCTTCAGCTCAGTGTATGATCCTAGGGTCCTGGGATTGAGTCCTGAATTGGGCTCCTTATGGGGAGCCTGCTTCTCCCTCTGCCTATGTCTCTGCCTTTCTCTCTGTGTCTCTCATGAATAAATAAATAAATCTTAAAAAAAAAAAGAAAAAGTTTTGGTCTATCAGCCAAAGACCTAAGTTCTGGTTCCTGGATCTGTCTCTCTAACTTTTATGATCATGAGATAATACTTTCTCTCTCTGAACCTCAGTATCTTCATTGTCTTTCAAATGAGAGCTGAAATTCACAAAAAGAGTCTTCCAATATTAGGAAAAAGGACCAGTTTTTTCACCAGTAGAAGAAATACCTGTCAAACTATTGATAACAATTTAAGTTCATCAGGTGGAAAGTGTAAGGAAAAAAAAAATCACAAGATTGGAAGGCAATGGATATTGTAGTTTACTGATGATGGAGGCACAAGTTGATAAATCTGTTCAGAAGGCCAATCCAGCAATGTGTATCAAAAGCCACAAAACTAAAAAACAACAACTGGTTTTCATGCTTTTTTGACTTTAGGATTCCCTTTCTAAGAATTTACTATGGGGAAATCTGATTGTCATACAGAGATCTATGCACAAGGAGATCCATTGTCTACTTAATTATAATAGCATAGCAACTCGAAAGAAATGTCTCCTGTTAAGGGACTGATTAATTTATGGCAAATGTAGCTGATGATGAAATTACATAGCCTTTTAAAAGTATACTCGAAGATTATTCAAGGATGTAAGTAAATGCTTTTGAAAAGTTGTTAAATAGATGAATGGCTCACGAAATTGCATAGGTGGTATGATAATTACTTTGCAAGAAAGTGCAAATATAATAAGAAAAAAAGAAATTTATATATGAGATTTATACACAATGATTATAAGGGTAAATAGCAAATGTTAACGGTAGCTATCTTAGTGTCATGAAATTAGAGAGAACTTTTGCTTTCTTGATTATTTTCTTTGGAAATATTCTTCTGTGGAATGCTTAAATATTTCACAGAGGACAATAATTGTTATGTAATACTTTTGATTACAAAACGGTTGCTAAACTAGATAATTCATGGTGCCGGCTCTGGCTCTAAGGTTCTAATTATCCCATGATTTTATCTTAGAACATGGTTTGTCAGACTAACATCTACGAAATCTAATCTGGCTGCTACCTGAATTTGCAAATGAAGCTTTATTGAAACATAGTCTTGCCCATCCGTTTACATATTACTTCTGGCTATATTCATGCAACAGGGGTAGAATTGAGTAGTTGTGATAGAGACCTTATATCCCACAAAAGCTAAAATATTTTATTACCTGGCCCTTTACAGAAAACAGTTTTCTGACCTCTGTTCTAGAATGTTGAATCAGAAATTTCCATCATTTAAAAAACACACTAATTTAGTTAAAATATAGTTTAATATTATAATTTCAGGTAAATTTTGATGCCTCAAATTCTGTAAGGATGTATGATTTATTTAAATAATTTTGTGTGGGCAGCCCTGGTGGCTCAGTGGTTTAGTGCTGCCTTTGGCCCAGGGCATGATCCTGGAGACCCTAGGTCGAGTCCTGTGTTGGGGTCTCTGAATGGAGCCTGCTTCTCCCTCTGCCTGTGTCTCAGCCTCTCTCTCTCTCTCTCTCTCTCTCTCTGTTGTGTGTCTCTCATGAATAAATAAATAAAATCTTTTAAAAAATAAATAAATAATCTTTTGAATAATATATTCACAGGACCAGGAAAGAGCAAGATTCAATTTGACTCTTTCATTGAAGAATCAGAGAAGTTTAGAGATGCGTGCCTTCTCTAATTCTTCTGTGCTCTGACCTTATGGGCTGCAAACCGTTACTTCCCAGGTGCCCCTATTTTATCAGCTTCTGATGAATAGAACTTGGAAGATTTTTGCTTAAAAATGTGATTTGCAGGAGCACCGGATGGCTCAGCCAGTTGAGTGTCTGCCTTTGGCTCAGGTTGTAATCCCAGGGTCCTGGGATCAAGTTCTGCATCAGGCTCCCTGTGGGGAGCCTGCTTCTCCCTCTGCCTATGTCTCTGCCTTGCTCTCTCCGTATCTCTCACCAAAAAATAAATTAAAAATCTTTTTAAAAAATGCAATTTGTAGCTTTTGAAGATGTTCAGCTTTGCATAGTAGTTTTCTACCTACCTAATATGGATTCCAGTCTGATCAACCCTCCATGCTGTCATGGAGGAGTTACATTCATTGGTGGCTTATTCTGAGGGTAGAGTTGCATCTCATCCAGAATAAATAGCAAAGAGTGCTAGAGTCTCCTCTGCTTCTAAGTATTTTCTCCTTTTTTTTTCTCCGAGTAGATAATTATTTGATGAAAACTCTGATCAGATATAAGGATCATGACATTATTCATTATACATTAGTGCCAGAGTCTCCTTAAGTGACCATCTAATGGAGAGCTGCCTTAGTTAATGACGATGATTAGAGGTGGAGGGTTGATCGTTCTGGAGCTGAGAGTATCTTTGGAGGGCACAGTGAACTCCTTGATTGCCTGGAGAAGACAACAGAGAATAATACACAGTTGGGAAGGCTTCCAAGCTCAACTACGTGAGCATCATTATTTGATGTTTTTTTAATGATTTTCCTGCCCTGAGTTTTCCATATTTCTACCCTTCCACATTTATTGAATTATCAAGAGATCAGAGCCATCTAATAATTCCTCCCAAGTTAATTCCCATATCTAGATTGTGGGCATTGTGTGCCTGGATCTTACTATGGCTGGAAAACCCAGGGCTTTTTTATTTAGAAACAAAATTGTGAGAACACTATTGACAGCAATAGACTTGGTTGTCAAATAATGTGATTCACGTTTGATTTATATATTTATAAATATTCCTGAAAAATCCATATTTGCCCCTAAGTAAACATTTAGTTTTAAGGCATTTCTTGAATGTTTTAATTTTTATATTTGATAGGTAATATGTTTTGATAGCAAGTTTTTGTTGAAATACAAAGAACATATAAAATACATTATTTATGGAGTTTCCTAACTTGTATTGTTCTTTATTCTCCTCATCAAATTTTAGACAGCTTTGTATTTTCACAAATTATATAATTTATACTGTGGTATTTGTACAGAATCTACTGTGTAGCTCTACATACTGCATTTCATATTGAATTTCTCATATATATGAAAATTAAAATAGTGTAAGTTCTTTTACATTACTATATTTGTATAAAATACAATTAACTTTAGAATCTAATACTGGGTCCTATGGAAATCATTAATATCTTTGCCGATTGTTAAAAATAAAAGTAATGGTTAGTGATCCGTACTGCAATCTACACATATCCCGCAAAAGTATACATAATATAACTTAGACATACATAATTGGTTCAAGATTGGTTTGTTACTTGCCCTGCTAGGAATTATTATCTGGTTCATGGCTGTTCCCCCTTAGTATTTTTGCTTCATATAACCTATTTGAAGGTGAGTTAAATACTGTTTCTTTTAGAATGAAAGAGCTAGTTAGTAGTTTATCCTTTCAGAAGAATGAGAAGAGTCCCATTTACTGAGTCTGTTTCTCCATTCAGGAAGCCTGTTATGCTTGCTCTGCACATATACATGCTCCAGTGTGCAAGCTGTGATAGCTCCTTTTTGTGTTCCAGGATTTCCGTCAAGAAGTGTTTAACCCCATAAATAAGGTCTTTGCTTTTAAGAAAAAATACATTTACCTCCCTATAAAACTGGTTTCTAGATGATAAGAAATCTTGACTTTAACAAATAATTTTTGTCATCATCATCATTTATACCAAATAGCTTTTGAAAGTGCCTTATCTAGAGCTGGTCCTGGGTTGGGTGCAAAGTAGACGGGCAGCATTGATTCAAATAAATACAAGGAAGATGCAGACAGCTTAATCAATGTTAAAATAAAAAGTGCATGTGTCAAATAGATGATTTAATAGCATTATAACCCTCAGGGGAATAATTATATAGGAAAGGGTGGTAGTAAGTAGTAGGAAGCCATAAAATTTGTTAGTCTTCTACATTCAATTAGTCTGGAGAGGCTTTAAGAAAGAGGAGGGATTTTAAGATATGCTTCAATGAAAGAAAATGCTTTCTCTAATATTATATTTTGGGTTTTTTTTGTTTTTTTTTTTAAATTTTTATTTATTTATGATAGTCACACACACAGAGAGAGAGAGAGAGAGAGGGGCAGAGACACAGGCAGAGGGAGAAGCTGGCTCCATGCACCGGGAGCCCGACGTGGGATTCGATCCTGGGTCTCCAGGATCGCGCCCTGGGCCAAAGGCAGGTGCTAAACCGCTGTGCCACCCAGGGATCCCCTAATATTATATTTTGGATAGGAGATTACTCTTTCAATATTTTGCCTGCATTCATAATCTTGGGCGATTATTTAGACACATAGACCTAGTGAATCTTTAAAACTAAAGGAACAATAGCCATATTTCTGCAAATAGGAATAATTATTACGTCTTGTTTCCTGAAAAAAAAAAAAAAGAAAAAACTTATCTTCCTGGAAGTTGGTAATATCCTAATTGTGGACATTTGGGGACACTATAGACAGAGTTTTTAAAATAGCACTTTTTTGTTTTTTACATGTGTGTGATGAGTCTGTTAAAAAAAGGAACTACCAAAGTATGTTTATTAATATAATACATTAGATATGTTTGAGATTATTCCTGAGGTTGTGGTGTCCATTAATTTTGTTCCTCTGACTGATTTATTATGACATAGGAAGCATTTTAATTTATTGTATTTGAGTTATTCAAAATTTCTATAATAAGATAGTTCCTTTAATGGGCAGTGTATGTATTATGCATATGAATTTGTGATACAGGATAGGATTTAATGAAATAAAATTTATCACCAAGAACAAACTCCTACTTCATATACATATTTTCTTAATATACTTTATATGTGCTACTGCAAGAATGCTGTAATTTGCTTTTTGAAATTACAGCTCTTCACGATGAGAGGGAAGCTTGATTTGATTAATTATGCTTACAAGCTGTTAGAGAGGGGGGAAAAGAAAACGATTTTGACTTTAGTTTTTGCATAATTGCTGCTTTTTGGATTTACATTACTTCCATCAGTTGTTGAGAAATGAAGAACTAATTTATTTTAAAGAAAAAGATAAGATGAAGAGTTGAGGACATCAACACCGGGAAGTAATGACATTTAACTACTACTTTAGTATGGTGATCAGTAAGATGAGAGAAAGCATTTATTAAAATGTTAGTGTCGTGCTTTATGGATACTTTTCAGTCTTTAAGAAAATAGTTATTCTTATATTTAGCGCACTGATTCCTTAGATAATTTTCACTTTATTTAACTGACAACATTAGATGTTATGTTCAAAGGAACACAATCGATTCCCTATATATTGCTTCATTGAGAGCCTTTGTGATGATCTTCGAATTTGGTATTCATTATCCTATGAGAATGGTAATTGAGATTCATTTCAGTTCTTCTTAGTCAAATAATTATAATTAGACAGAAAATATTTATTGCTGGTACCGAGACAATGCTGTAGATTGAAGCATTAGGAAAACAGAAAAGCTAAGGCACCTGAGTTGTAGACGGTTTAAAAATTAGATCTAAAAGTCATTAAAATAATCAACATTGTTTCCTCTTCTCTGTCTGTAATTAATTAGTAGGTATCGCGTCAGGCAGCCGACTTGCATAAAAGACAGAGCAGGACACTTAAATACTGTTACTGACTCTGGGAAATTAGTGGCTAGGTGAACTCTTGAGGTGCAATTTTTATCCTTGTTTCCACTTCCATTCCACTCTTATTCCTTTCTTCCTGTACTCTCTTAAGTCTGGAATCCAGCAAGAACCCCTCTCAACAGCCATGTGTGGTTAAGATTAGCTTGTTCTTTTCACGTTCACAGCTTCATAAATATGCATGCTATTCTGGGAAGCAAAGATTCTGTCCATGACAATTTGCTGTCTTGCAGCATGTATGATATAGTCTGTTACAGTGGGGAAATTGCATCCACATGTTGACTGAAGAGTTTCACTGATAGGAAATTAAAGAATTTCCTGGGAAGATTAGGAAAATTCACCTTTGTCTAGAGGGAAAGAAAGAAAAATTACATTTGGCATGTTTCTCCTATATTTGTACAAAATATTTACACAGTCTTCCACTATAGGAAAACTAATTTAAAATATTTTCTAAGTGAGTTTTCTGACCAAACATACACTTGGCATAGTTTGCAAATATTTATTTTTTTCAAGTTTTATTCTAATATTGTTCCAGGTTAGACACTGGGATTCCATAGCACTTTGATCTACTCTTAACTTTGTATTTATCACTTTCTGGTTTTATTATTTGTTTTTCTTATGTAGTCATACATTTTTGAGGGAGACCGCATTGATTTTAGCACCTGGTTGGTTCTGTGCTGAGCATGGCACATAGATAGTGCTCAAAGTACTGTTGAATTGAAAGATGATAGACAACATTAGTGATGCTCAAAATGACCGGACGCATCATTTTTAACTGTGATAAAAATGTAAATGTAACATTTTTAGAGACTGGGGCTAACTTAGCTTTTAAAAATATTTCTTTGAATTCCCTTTGTAAGTAAAATTAATTTCTTTAGCAGCAAAATTTTCACATATACCTGGAGACTTAAATCAAATTCTGTAGTCCCCCAGGACTCCACAGATGGGTTTAATTTTAATACAAATTCTTTGGAAAAATTTGCAAATATCACATGCATGTGTGTTTTTCTGGAGAGAGGTTCAAAGCTTTTATTAGATTCTTAAATAAGTCCTTAACTTAAGATTAAAAATGAGTTAAAGAGTAGTTATTTTGGTGAAAAGTCCAGATTTTGTCAGTTATATGTTCTCTCTGTGATTTATCATTTGTATTGAATTTTGATAAAAAAATGAAATAAGAACATACGTTCCAATTCAATACTGTGTTTGATATTTTCAAATTTAAAAATGCATTAATAGGGGGATCCCTGGGTGGCTCAGGGGTTTAGCACCTGCCTTCGGTCCAGGGCGTGATCCTGTAGTTGCGGGATCGAGTCCCACATTGGGCTCCCTGCATGGAGCCTGCTTCTCCCTCTGCCTGTGTCTCTGCCTCTCTCTGTGTGTGTGTGTGTGTGTGTCTGTCATGAATAAATAAATAAAATCTTTTAAAAAATGCATTAATAGCCTTAATTTTAAGAGACTTTAAATGAGAGGAATATTGGTAGAAAAAATCAATAGTTAAAACTATTAGGTAAAAAAGTAGGTTACAAAACATATATAGATGAATAAATTATATTAACTTTGTTAGCTTCATTCAAATTACTTTATTATCTGTTTTAGTTTACTTGTTGCTGTTATTGGTGTGTGTTATCAGTTACTGAAAGATCTCTGTAAAAAAAAACTTCAATATTATAATGAATCTTTTAAATTCTCGTATTAGTTCAGTCACATATTGTTTTATTTATTTGAACTTTATGTTACTAGCTGTATTCAAGTTTAGAATTATTATATCTTTGGGGATTCAGTCTTTTAGCATTATGGACTTATTTCTTTTTCCCAGAAAGTCCTTATTGCCTTCAAATGTAAATACATTTTAAGTTAATATAAGTTTAATATAAATAGCAATATCACTTTCCTTTTGGGTAATGTTTGCTTATTGACTACTTCCATCTAGATTACTGGGAACTGCCAAGTACTTTAGGATAGTTGCTGGGTTGAGAGCCTACTGTATCACCTTGGATTCTTGTTCTTGCTTTCTATTATCTTCTTGGGGTTTACTTCATTTTCTTATTGTCTTGCAAGCAGAGACATGCACTAGAATGAATTTTTTAAAAAGAATTTTATCCAACATTTTAGGAAAGTTTATTTTATTTGCTGTCTAGTGAGACACAGAGATTTCCCTCCATGTCTGCCTATTTAGATCCTTATCATTCTTAAATGCTCTTAAAGCTACCACTTTAGAGAACTCTTCTGTCAGACATTAATCATCCCTTCCTCTTGATTTCCCCATATTATTTATATGTCCACTTAGTACTGATTTCATTCCGCCAGTCAATTCTCATTTATATACCTTAGCTCATGCAACTCATTTCATCTAGTGCCCAACAATGTCTTCCCTCTTTCTGCCCATCTTCTGAAATGCCATAAATTCTTTCTAAGTCTAGCATAAATTTCATGTCTTGCCTGATGGTTGAAGATATCCAACTCCTCAACTGATGTGTTCCATTTCCGAATCCCTATTACTTTCTTACCTAATGTCACAGAAATAGCACCTATGGTTTATAATCTTGCCTTGTTTTCATGTCCTCATTTTATATTGTTCTCAGATGGAAACCAGGAAGAGGTTAATATATTCTTGTTCTATCAAACCCCGATGTCAGCTAGAGTCTCTTTATCTCTTTAATTATAGGTAAGATTGACTTGAACCATCAGTGCACACTGAGCATGTGTCCAAAACCCTCTGAGCCTTTTGGCCTTTTCTAGACTGGAGTAGAACCATATCTCTACTGGAGTAGAGGTATGGTTCTCAAGGTTACCTCTGTCTCCAATTTCCTGTTTTCATAGGTTTATATGCTATGGGTCATATTTATATGCTGTACTTGCTGTTTTTGTTTTCCCCACACCAACTCAGATATGAAATTCATTCTTTTAATTTCTACAAGAAAACACACTCACCCATGCAGTTCTTGTCTATAATACACTTCACTAAGGTACTGGGAGATTTGTAGTCAGCAAATGCAAGTAAATTTAACTTTATTATTTCCCATATCTTTTCTTAAAAATCATTCATCTGTCTCATCATCAGGAATAATGTTCCTTAATACCTTCACTTCCAATGTTGCTCCAGCCTTACATCAACTTTTTGGCTTTTCTGTTTTCCCCATCTCTTCTCCAAGTACCCTCAATTTAAAAAAGTTATTTCTAATGCTAAGTATTAGAAGAAATGTTCCCTTCACTTCTGCAGATCCACATTCCCAGGTTCTCACTAATCCATCAAGTAATCTATCAAAGTAGTTTCCTAGATCCAAATCGAGAATATCTTTTTCCAGCAGCCCGTAGCTATCTGTCTTACAAACCCTCCTTTAGCAATGTGGTCACTAAGACATAAGGACCCAGGTGGCAAGATGCAGCTGGTACTAGCTATTTCTGGTGGTGTGATTGAGCAGAAGAAAAGAACTATATTGCATTTTTTTAAAGCATTTTCTTACTCGGCTCTACCTGTTCTCTGAACCCAGTGCTGTACCTCATGTTTTGTTCTAAGCATTCCAAGCTAAGAAAAACTGAAATAACTCCACAAAAAAATGGCTTCTTTTTTCTTAGAGGGGGCATGTGAGGGTGGGATGCAGGGGAAGAAGGAAGAAAGACAGAAATGGAGAACTATATATCTCACATCCTGAAATCATGGATCTCAACATCGCTGGGTTCAACAGCCTGGGCCTGTTCATCTAATGCTTATTCCATTTCAAAGAGGCATATCAGTCTATATATCTTAGAAGGCAGTAGGTATTTTGTGTGAAAAACCAACATCGTGAACAGTAGCTACACTCATCAACACGGATGAATTTCAAAAACATATTTTCTCAGAAGAGAAAATCATTTGTATTATTTCATTTAAGTAGAGTATAAAACACAGGTAAAGCCAAACTATGAATTGTTTAAGGTTGCATACAAAAGTAGTAAAAATAATTTGGGGATATATTTGGATGTCCTGCTTATTGGTCTGAAAGTCAGGTGCAAGTATTTTATTTAATTACTGTTCTTTTTACAGTTGTATTTATATATTTTTGTGCACTCTTTTGTACATATTTTATGTATCAAAGTATAATAAATACATAAATTAGCCAACAGAAACAAAAAACTTTTTTTTTTTTTTTTAGAAACAAAAAACTTTGTTGATATACATACATAATTGATATCAATTATGTTGATATACATCAACAATATACTCATATCACAAAGCAGGATACTTACAGAAACTTACTCCCAGAAACTTACATTTCTGAAGCCTGCATTAGAACTATCTATGGGTAAACAAATCTTATCTAAAAGTATTTGACCTTGGGGAAAAAATTAAGTACAATTGCTGCTACTAAACAAAAAGTCTTTCTTTTTGCTGAATATATCAACTGTAGAGGAGAAAATCAGTGACTCATATTATACTACACCCAGTGTCTGCACAAAGGATTTAGATTAATTATTCTTGGGAGGTTCAGACATATTTTTCTAAGATCTTGACAACCAATATTGGTTGGTTATGACCCAAGCCATTACTAAGAAACGGAAAGAAACAGACCATCATCATTTCTGTGGAAACAGAAAAGTTAAATATAGCCGATTATTATTAATAGTTGCAAATAAATAAGGATAAACATAACACAGATTTAACCTGATAGCTAGGGATCTGTTACTTAAAGTGCAAGAATCTGCTTTTATTTACATTCAGAAAAATCACTGCCATTGTTTACATTTAGGTTTTTCAATAGAATCCTCTTTCAGAGATTAAAAATGAAAAAAAAAATCCAACAAATGTTTCTATACAGAATGTGTCAAAGCTCATGAGGAAATTAAAGCTTTATGTAACAGAGTGTAATTTCCCCATTTGTATGCATTAATTTCTGTATTTTTACTCGATTCTCCTTGTCTCCCAATGTAACAAATGAAAAATGCCATTTTGTTTTTAAAAGACTGTTTGTGTTAATCATACATTTATATGTATTTTCACAGACTTGATACTTTTCAGCTGAGGTTGTATTCCTCTGCATTTTCAATAGCAAGCTTGCGAGTCCTTTGAATAGGTAAAATAGATACCCAAGAGAGATGTGACTTTTTCCAAGTCTTGTATGAAGTCAGTGGGTTTTCTTTATAATAAGGCCATGTTCCCTTTTTTCCTTTTGTAAGAAAAACAGGAGTTGACACCACTGTGGAGCAAGCCAGACATACTTTAGTGCTTGGCTTGTTTCCAGAACCCTGGAGTGCTCACTTCTGGCTGTATTTTTTAAAATTATCATTATTGTGTTAATATTTACAGTTTGTATTGAACAAATATTTGCAGCACATATTTGTGGTAAGTGCTGTTTTGTTTTCTTAAATCAGTATTTGTGAACCAATACAGGTATAAGATTACACACACACACACACACACACACACCCCATACTCATGTGGGCATGTGTAGCGTGTGGGGGTGTGCATGATTGCAAATGTGTGAAAGCTTCTTTTTAAGAAAGAACCAAAAAAGAACAGTCAAATAAAGAAAAAAAAACACGCCCATAATTTCCCTAAATTCCAAGCTATCCCAAGGTGCTCATCTCCATTGCCTCATTGGATTTTCTCCAAATACAACTTATTTATCATGTATTTGGAGGATCTGGGAGGGAGTGTAGTCCCATCAACGGAAAGAGTCTTTGTCCATCCAAAACCATAAGGCTACCCTTCAGGGGAGAAGCCCACTCTTCTGGAGTTACCATTTGGCCTCTTCTCTCCTAAGTGATGAGAAAATTGCAAGTCACATCCAGTTTGTTAGTTTTATTTCAATTATGATAATTTTAGCTGAAAGCTAAATTAGAGCTTAATTTTAGTCACAGCCAGCAGGAGCAGATGCTACTTTTCTGGCTTCTGGACATTTCTTCTCCTCATAGGAACAAACACGCCCACCCCCCTTTCCCTTTTTCCCAACTTTCTAAATTATATATAAAGTAACGTGGAAAAAATGGACAGACATTCTTAAATCACAGAGAATTACTCTTTAGATGTTGCTCACCTGTTAAGTCCAAATTCTAACAACATTCAGAGAAAAAACAATTTTTGGCACAAAGATATTCATAAGGGAAAATGTTAATGCTGGCTTAATATCTGGCCTTAGCTTTCTAAAACAATAGTTTTATTGAGATATAATTAATCTATCATACATTCCATCCATTTAAAGTGTACAACTCAATGGTTTTTAGGATACTCATAGGATCGTATATACATCACCACAATTAATTTTAGAACATTTTCATTAATGCAGAAAGAAACCCCTTGACATTTGCAGTTACTCCCCATGTCTCTCCAACCTCCTCTGGCACCTGACAACCAGAATACTTTATGTCTCCAAGGATTTGCCAATTTTGGACATTTCATATAAATGAGATAAAAATATATATATAATCCTTATAACTGGTTTCTTTGATTTATCAGTTTCCAAGGTTCATCCATGTTACAGCATATGCTGATACTTCATTTTATTGTCAAATAATATTCCTCAGTTATGTGCCACAGTTTATTTTTCCATTTATCAGGTTGGTGGAGATTTTGAGTGTTTCCATGTTTTGCTATTTATGAATAATGTGGACAAGAACATTCATATACAGGTTTTTGCCTGAGTGTATGTTTTTCATTACCCTTGGGTATATACCTAAGAATGGAATTGCTGAATCACATGGCAACGCTTTTTTAACTTTCTGAGGAAGTCTCAGTCTGCTTCCCAAAGCTGTTGTGCTATTCTCCATTCTGACCAGGAGTATATGAGAGTTTTGGTTGCTCTTTGTTCTTTGCTTTTCATTGGGTTTTTGTTACTGAGCCACACTAGAATAAAAGTCTATACTTAGCTCAGGATTGCAGTGTCAACACCAGAGCCAATAATGATCAAACTTGTTAGGACTTTTGCAAGTGCGTTTTAAAGAATTGGTCATATAGTATTGGAGAGAGGTCTTTCTATAGCTCTTTGCTAGGAGTCAGAAGATTTACCAATACCAGAGCTCCCTGAACACCAGAGAAACAAGATTGTTGCCCTAAAAATTGCCTTTCTTTGTTCTCTGAGGACATTATACCTGGTTTTGGTTTCTGATGAGGTTTGTTGTGAGTGCTTCCATGATGGTGTGGTTTTCACTTCTCAAATGACTCTTTTCAAAAAAAAAAAGAAAGAAAGAGAGAGAAAGAGAGAGAGAATCTACCAGGATCTCTGACATACCATCTTGGTTCTGTTTATTGGAGAATTAATATGCAGCTTCCTGTGGAGTCCTCCTCCTTTTGTCCTGAAAAGTCATTTGCGTGCCTAAGTGAACACTGATCTTTTACTCACAGTTTTCTTAGCAAGACGCTTGTCTTATGTTCTTCCCCTTTGGATTCTGAGAGTGTTGTTTACTTCTCATTCACAACCCCAAATACATATAAATGTGTTTCTTGACCCAAAATTGAACTGTTGGAGGAAGAGATTCCAAGCCTTCGCAGTGCCTTGTGTTATATCGTCTCCCACCCTAAAGTTTGCATTGAGATGGGAAAACATTCAGTTCTAATAAGTTTTACTCACTCTTCATGATTGGGCATCACAGTGTTGTTATGGAAATAGAGTGTGTTAAGGCATGAATGTGTACAGAAAGCTGACAAAGAAACACAGAAGGTTTGAAAATGAGCTTTGTTATCTTTAAGATTGAGTTGAGATTCATCACAATGCCGATTTCCACTTCAAATTTTCTCAGAGTGTGTATTTATTTTTGTTCAGGACAACATTTCAGCTGACTTCACCTTCAGCAGCCATCAGCCCCGCCATGGCCCAGGGGCTGGCTGAACAGCTTCAGGCTGGTTCTCAATATCTCAGAGTCAGGGAAGAGCAAGGGTACTGGGATCCCGATTTCCTGTAATGAGTGGGATCTTGTATCAGTTTGTAGTCTAAAGCCTGTGGTTGCTTGCTGAGCTTGCTTCCTTGTGCTGCTGCTTCTGTGCCAAAGCCCATTGTGGCAGGCCAGTTTGGAATGGATGCTGGTCCATACCAGACCTACATCTGCCTCACACCTTTGAATCTTTTAATCTGGATTTCTGACCCATTCCTAGGGCTGGTATATGCAGCAAGGTTGATTTCTTGGGTCCAGGTCCTATTCCTTTTATGATTACTCCTTCTCATCCCTTCCTGGCTGTGACGAATAATCAGTATACTTTTCTTTGACTCTGTTTAGCAAATTCAACTTTTAAAAAATGTAACATAGGGTTGTCTTCTTTTGGCTTTCCTATTTAATGCAAAAGAATACTAATGAAAATATATTCTCTAATCCCTCTGTTTTGAATCTCATGCTCTTAGACTAAATTACTTGTGAGTTTTCCATGTTGAAGGCATCTCCCTACCCTTAGCTCATTCTTCCTCAGTATCTGTGAGGATTATCTTTTCTGTATTCTTGCCTCTAATTTCCTTGATCACCACTCTCTCCTCTGATGATGATTTTTCCCTCCAGTTTTCCCCAACTGGTCTAGCCCAGATCTTATTATTACTATTTGCCTCAGCTCTTCTGCATCTTAATTTCAAGAATCTCATTCTCTGACTACCATGTCCTGTGTTTCCTGCTAACGTTTTCTGGAATGTGACTCAGGTAATTCTTCAACTTCTCTGAAACTACAATCTATTGACCACCGTGTTTTCATTGTCTCTCATTTCCTCATGCCCTACTTCCCTCCAGACTCTGTGGAAAGTCCCCAGTCATTGTATTCTTTCTTTTGCCTTTTGTCTCAATGTCCTGCTCCTGTGTCACTGCATTAGTAAAGCCACAATCCTCAGTAGATTCTATTCTCTGCATCTGTACCCATGCAGGTGAATGGGGCCAGGGAAAAATAGACAATCAGACTGATACGTTTCATTTTAAGTCATGACCATGAACCTCAAATGCACCTGTAGTCCTTCCCTAGTCTATTCAATCTGCACTTTCCTAGGCTATTTCATACCTCCCCCCCCAAAACCCCTAATACCTCTTCTCCTGTCTTCATTCTCAGTTGACAACTTTATTTCTACTTCACTGAAAAAAAGAGAAAGCAATCAGAAAAGAACTTCCAGACTCCCGTCATGTCATCGATCTATTCACATACTCTGCCTTTATAACAACTACCGTAGACAAACTTTTTAGCACTTGTAGCAAGTCAGTCCTTCAACCTAGTTAATCATTTCTACTGCTTTGTCTATTCAGGAGCTCCAAGAATTTCCCCTTTTCTGACTTGCATCAGCTATTTCCCCCTCTCTATTGGATCATCTCCATCAACATAGAAAAATGCTATTTATTTCCCTTATTTTTTATAAAAAATAGGAATGCTCCCCAAACTCACCACGTCTTTCAAGCTTTTGTTCTTCTTTTTCTCATTTCCACTTTACAGCAAAACTCCTGAAAAGGATTGTCTGAAATTACTGTCTCCATCCCACCCTTTCCACGCTTTCATGAAGCCTGTAAAATCAGGCTTTGTTTGTTAAAAAACAAAATTCAGCCAACTAAATTTTAAAGATTGAATTGGCTTCATTAAATGATACATGAATTGGGAGCATCCCATCTCATAAGTAGAAAGGGGCTCCAATGAACTACAGAAAAGGAAAAAAAAATTAAAAGTAGAGAGGGAGCAGGAAAAAAGGAAATTTTTAGCAATGAATCCATTGTTTTAGTCAAAGTTGCCCTCTTTGGGGGTACAGAAGGTGTCTATCAGTAAATTTCCTGGTACTGACTGGGAAACTCCCATGTTGACTGGTTGAGGATTACATTCCAGGGGGCTTGAAACTTCAGTGAGGTTACGTATTAAGTCTTGGGTTATTGACTTTGGGTTTTAACCTAAGTGGCTCTGTTATGGTCCTGTGTTTTTCTTGTTAACAGTTCCTACCCCTCCATTGAAATTGCTTCATCCAGGCCATTGAAGACCTCTGTGTAGCTAGATTCAGCAGTCAGTTGCCAGTTATCTTGCCCTATCAGCGCCTTGACACAGTCCATCCCTTTTTCCATTTTGAAAGGCTGCTTTCACTTGGCCTCTGGGATACCATACTCACCTGGCTTTCCTCCTGCCTCACAGTTGATTCTTCTCGGTCTTGGTCTCCCTTGCTAGTCTCTGTTCACCTCTCCAACCTCCTTCTATTGGCACATCACAAGGCTCAATACTTGAACCTCTCCTCTGTTTCTGCCATTGGTGGTTTTATCTGGGTTCATGACTTTAAATACCATATATATCTTATACCTCCAGACCACACATCTCCCATCATTCTTTGTCTATCTAATTGTATATGTAGCATCTTCTCTTTGATTATGGAGAGATGATCTCAGTTTAACACCCAAAACAAACAGCTGAACCTCCTTCCAAATCTACTCTTCCCACCATCTTCCCTAGCTTTGTAAACAGAAAATTTTTCTTCCAGTTGCTTGGGCTAAAATTTTGGAGTCATCTTCAATCTCCTTTTCTTTCCGAGTCTCTCAAATTCAATCTTTAA